>NC_083765.1:56166625-56480791 GCF_963514075.1 Conger conger
CGAATAAATTGAGACACGTCCTGTCTGACTCAATCCGGGATGACCGTGGCTTTCAGTAAAAGATGAGATCGTTCTGAGACATTTTAACAAGCAGCTCCAAATACATTTGCATCACAGTTCAGGGAAGACTGAGAAATTCTCGCCCTTATTAAGCGAAAGTCCTAATTAAAGAACAGAGTGACACTACAAAAACAGTTAGGATGTTGCCCATAAGCAGGCCCTTTTAAACTCAGGCACACTGAGGAATCGCATGCCTGTTACAGTTAGTTACAGTTATTTGATTCAAGGGATATTGTTTTAACTATAACAGCTAAAATACATCTATATTTTCAGCTGGAATAATTTTTTCCCCTTTATTTGCTCATTTCCAATTGCAAATTGTAAGCCCTGGAAATGTGCAGCCAATCATATATCAGCACTGCAAATGGCCTACCCTGTCTGACCATCCAGGTGCTAAACAGAGCAGTTTTTTCCCCCGAAAGCATTATTGATTATTAATTGACTGACACATTGATTTATCTTCATCAGTCATGTTTAAAAGAAAATGTATTTTCTATTGGCGACCACATAATAACTGTGTATTAGTTACACACACACATATATATATATATATATATATATATATATATATATATATATATATATATATATATATATATATATATATATGACAATATCATATAACAATTTTCAAGTTACATACAAATGAAGAAACTGTTATTTCTTTAGTTTTCATTTATTTCCATGTGTCATTGAGGCATATGAGAAAGCACCATTTCCTTTTGTTCTGTTGTATTTACCCAACAGAATTACTGCTACAAATAGCTACTATTGTGCTATGGTACAGCAAGTTAAAATTCAGAATAGACAGGTACTGCTTCAAATAGCTGCTATTGTGCTATGGTACAGCAAGTTAAAATTCAGAATTGACAGGTCATTGCCATGGAGAGTCCACCTGACAGTGTACAAATGTCTGTATTTCTGTTATCATGAACACATCATGGCAGGCAAAACCAGTAGCCGAAGAGATGCCCTTAAAAAGTTCATAGACTGCTCAAGGATAGCATGCAATGCAAGACACATGATTACATACACATATGTGGGGCCTGGACCCAATATGTTCATCCAATGATAAAATCAAAAATATAAAGTTATAATGTTTACACATTCGTGGGCACAATTGTATTGCACACACACACCTGTGGTCACCTATGTAAATCTCACAGCCATGAAAAGCCAGGTTCATAAAACATTTTAGTTCAGAATGGATATGCAGTTAAGAATAGTTTGAAAACTGACTTTTATTCTTTGATGTACGGCTATGTGTTTACTTGACCTGTGAAAATTTCTCCAGTTACAAGTATTTAATAGAGCATAAATATAATTATTTATATAATTAATTATCATTATATTAAATAATTAGCTAACTCTCTGTTGCAGTTCAGTGCAATATTGCTTGATAT
Organism: Conger conger; assembly: GCF_963514075.1. Lineage (NCBI taxonomy): Eukaryota > Metazoa > Chordata > Actinopteri > Anguilliformes > Congridae > Conger > Conger conger. The sequence continues at coordinate 56,168,089 of NC_083765.1, forward strand.
ACTTGATAATGTAGGCTACTATACTACAGTGTAACAATGTAACTTTATGTACCATTTTCTCAACCTTCTGAAATTATTTGCACATTTATGTCTTCATATTGGTCCAAAATATACACTGCATGTGTTTGTTATTTATGATGCATTTATTAATACTTTATGTAGCATTCATAAGTTGGTAATGTTATGAATATTGGCTTCATATTATATAACCTTTTCCACACTGTAGGCAGGCTGATAGCATATGTCACTATGAAATAAAAATCCATTAAAATTACATGATTTACTGTAGGCTATATATTATGATGATGATGATGATGATGATGATGATGATGATGATGATGATAATAATAAAAATAATAATAATAATAATAATAATAATGATCATAATAATAATAATAATAATAATAATAATAATAATAATAATAATAATTATTATTATTATTCTTATTATTATTATTATTATTATTATTATTATTATTATTATTATTATAATTAGTATTATTATTACCCCTGAAACCATGCCAACACCCTTACTTTAAATGAACTACCCCTTAAAGGGATACCAAGATCCCATAATGGTCCATTAATTTGTGCACGCAAAAAAAAGAAAGAAAGAAAAATCTGTTAAAACACCTTAGTAATGGATATATTAAGGTTAAATAAATTGAGGGATCTAGTTTCCTTGCGTGATTTTTGTCACGAAGAACAGTACGTTAATTAACATCAAACATAATGTGTAGTTATAAGTTACTATATTAAGCTATTTTTATTAGCTACTAACACACCCAAATGCTACAGTATGTGTAAGATTCACGTGTTGCTTTAATGTCTAAAACTAAAACTCAGATAACTCAGATTCCTTTTACAGTATTTAATAGGTTAATCTCATAGGCAGTTTAATAGGAGGTTTTACCAATTCCATGTGCTACTCGAGGCATACAGTAGTTGGCTAGTTACTGAATTTGTTATTTAAATCTAGAAACAAATAGCCACGCGGGATAATGGAAGGAAACCGTTGCTCTCTGTTTGTATTTGACTGCATAACGCGTTTGACCACTCTGCATGCATCCAGGTACTGGACACCTGCGTGTATGCTTCATAAATCGCCGCCGATGCTTTTTTATTTAAGGGCTAACGGGTTTTTCAGATATTCAAAACAGAATTCCCTCCGTGCCAAACTCCATCAATCAGCTTTAACTCCTTTTACTGGCTTTTTCGGCCTTTCTCTATTTGGATCTCCCGTGAGATAAACTGCCTGTAACAGATAGCCAGTGGGAGTTTATTATTTTAAATTTTTAATATTTTTTAGGTAAACGATGTTTTTTTTCCCTCCAGGGTGTATAAGATATGACAATGTGTATTTAACAGTATATTGTTATGTAAGGACTAGTTTCACAGACGCAATGAAAATTGATAATCGGGCATTTGACTGTGGGAACTGGGTGCAGTGATGCTGTCTTCGCAGAATAAATGCGCGGAAAATACTTAAACTAATAGCCTATGCTATTTATACTCATGCAGTAGGCTATCCTATATTAATATTGATCTCATCTTAACTATTTCAAGTAGGCTTAGCCTACTGGAGATCATTTATCGGCGTTTAATAATATAAACAAAAGCCTATGTCAGAGTTTAGTTTGACTCAGATGAGCTGTAAAGAGGTTAATATTCGGCGTAGGCCTACTTATATTTATAAGAATGGTTCAGAGTTGTAGCCAGGAAAATGCATTTAGAAGTAAAACTATTTACCGGTATCTATGTCGACTGTCAACAAATTGTTTGTGTGCCCCTCCCCACAATTTATTATTTTTGTGGTTGATCTGTGCTGAACTGGCAGAATAGCCATTTTCCATCGTGATGTGTTATTTTTATTTTTCAGTCTGAGGGAATTCAATAAATTATTTACTTTCTTTGCACAACACTAGCGGTTTGTCTATTACGCCCCATTAAATGACAACGATTATTCTGTACATTCTGTCCAGACATCTGTTATTTCTATACCGGTAAATCACACTGATAAGTAACACATACAATTAAGAGTTTGCCTTATGTTATATATCATTCGAACCATCGAACTCAAGATTTATAGCAATTTATTTAATGCAAATCCAAATTATTCATAAACCATACAATGTTTATTATAACAATTCGCTACTAGGAGTCTAGGACTACAATAAGCAATATTTAAAAAATTACACACTCATTTATTTTCTGTCTGTCCAATAAATATTAAAATACGCAATTAGCCATTTAGTATTTAGGCTATACTACTACTACGACTACTCATATCTTTTTTATAATAATAATAATGATAATAATAATACAAATAATAATCATCATAATGATATACAGTTAAATTTATCTGTGATTAAAAGCGGTGTCTTAATTATAGTGTCATTGTATGATTCTGAAAATATTATAGTAATTTGATAATCTCGCCTAAATAGCGTTATTTAATGGTTTTCCAACACCAGTATTATATATACACCAAATAAAACTCGGCGTTAAACAACTTAAAATTGCAATTTGGTGGATTATTCAGCTAATAATAAAAAAGGATTTTAATGGATTTAATTTGCTTTGAACGTTCGCTTCTGGCAGTTTGTTTCTTAGAGGCCTATTTCTTTATATTTAATACACGAAAAAACTAATAGAGGCCTACGTGAATCTATATAATCTACTCGTAACTTCATTGCACGTCGCTCTCGATTAGAGCCTCTGCATACCTCTGCATAATGTAATGTAACGTACCTCTACAATAAGTAATGTTTATACGAAAAAATACGAACGTAAATTATATCTTTCAGATGATAATGCATTGTGTAACATTTGTTTGCACTGTAGCCTACTATGTTGCGATCGTCGATGGGCATGTTTCTTTAATTTGTTTAGACTACATATGGAACATTTAAAAATATTTACGTCGTCTTTTTGTAAGATATCTACTCATTAAAATAAAAAATACATGACTGAATGGAAAGCTCAGGCAGGTTCACTTTGGCCGCATGTCAGGTTTTCTTTTGTTAAAGAATTCCTTGATGGCAAACTGGGAAGACTGCACTGCACAACAATGAGGAATATTTATATACATTCAAACAACCACCACACCAGGGACAGATTAATCAACAAGTAGAAGAAAGCATATATACAATTTTGAAAACAGTTAGCAGTTAACCACCTCCCCCATCACACACCAGCATCCATATAGTCTACATCCATCTAACCCCACTAGACACGCGCTCTTACATTCTCACTTGCTCTGCCTGCTCTGGGACAGTAGAATGAAAGATGTTTACAGAAGAGGGTCAGTGAATGAAGTGGTGGATTCATCCTCCTGACTCATTCGCCTGAGCTCCTCCTCCCCACCCCAGAGTAAGGCTCTATTTGAGCTTTCAGGACTCCAGTGAAAGCAGACGCATTAGCTAAGGCACTGAGGGAAGTTTCTCCACCCCCACACTCCCCTCCATTGACAGAACCAAGACCGTGTCACCTCTAGGACTGGCCTGGACCATCAGTCACCGCTCCTCAGCGTGGACCACTCCAACTGAAGAACATACGCACGTTTGTTTTGAGTTTTTGAATTACTGCTCAGAGGAAAATGGTTGCAGACCTTTCGACTTGACTATGAAGGTTTGTCGGACTTGACTTGCGGCTTTCGAGCAGGAGGCCTGGACTGGGAACTCTTTTTCAGGTTTTACGGCTGCATCGCCCTACTCGAAGACGTCGAAAGTTGTGCCCGCCAGGGTCGGGAACAAAGTGGCGGAGTTAAGGCTGGCGGACCTTGGCGGACTGATGGGGTCGGACGTGCGGGACCTGAACGCCCTGCTGCCTGCCGTCCCGACTCTCCCGGGGGGAAGCGGGAGCTGCGCCCTCCCCGTCAGCAGCACCCCGCAGTGGGGCCCCGTTTTAGACTTCCACGGCGGCTCTCCGTACGGCTCGCTCCCATCCCACCCCTTCATCAAGCAAGAGCCGGGCTGGACCGCGGCCGACTCCCACGAGGACCCGCACTGCAGCCTCAGCGCCTTCACGGTGCACTTCTCCGGCCAGTTCACCGGGACGGGGGCCTGCAGGTACGGGGCTTTCGGGGCCCCTGCGCCCAGCCCAGCCCCCAGCAATCAGGCCAGGATGTTTACCAATGGACCCTATCTGCCCAACTGTGTGGACAGCCCACCGGCCCCGAGGAACCAGGGTAAGCCTTCAACACTCCTCCATCGCTGTCTAAAAATGTGCAGGCGCGGGCCATTCTTCAGGCAACATGTCAACAACTTCCATCCACTGAACTACATTTTCAGGCCTGCTAGTATTGAAGAGAATTATTGCTATATGTTTTGTAGTTATTGTGGGTTGATGTGTTTGATGCAATAAAGGGTATAGGAATTTTGTATTATGCTCATCCATATTTGTATTGCGGAAAACTAGCATTATGCTTTGGCTGAATCCGCACAGAGGAACTGTATTTGTCTTTCCATAACTCAGCCTAAAGTTACATGCAGATCATCATGCATAGCTGTTTGTAATCATGGCTGATCAAACAGGTGCTGATTCTGTTTGGAATAATCATTATCATCATCTTTCTTCAGTTGAATATTTGGGGTTTTCCTTGAAAATGAAACTTAATTTGTGATGCGCTTTTTTAGATTCTCGTTACAATGCATTACAGATGAAATTTAAAAAATGCCATTAAATATTACAATTTTAATGAAGTTATTATATGACAGGCACTAGAATGAAATGTTTCAATACTTATTCATGAGTATATATGTATATATCTCATACCCCTATTTATGCACATTTAAAATGAAACAATGGGAGTTGTCAGGGTTAAAATGTTTGCATTTATATTTTATAAAGTAATGTGAATTACTAAAATAATGCTCATAATACAAATCGTACATATTATGTTGTTTCAAATAAAAAGCGAACCAGTTTTCAGTGGAAATATAATATATAAGTGCTGCCTGTCCTTGACTTTTTTGGCATCAAGATCATTGGTAATGCTTTTATTGTATATTTTTCAGTGCCTTTAATCACAAGAAATTTTGAGTTATTGCTGGTAATCACAGTTATTATTAAATAAACAAAACCAGCATAACGAAGGACAGCATAGAATCAGAGTTTCAACCTTAGGTGAACTTTGTCAGGTCTCAGAACCCAGAACTCATGAATATTATGTCAAATTTAAACTTCGCAGTTTTGTCCTTAGGTGATACGGAGCGTTTGCAGATTTGTCAGTTCATTACCTCATCTAAATATAATGTGCATATGACCACTGGTTTTTAAACTAATATTTATTCAAAGTCATCATTCTATCCATCACTGAAATAATTATTAATAGTTTCATTATATATTTATGAGAATATCATGATTTCCCCCCCCCCCTATAAAACAGTCAAACAATACTTAATTTAAAGTGCATGCATTGTGTAGTGGAACAATGGTTGTCAATATTAGAGTAGTGCATTTTGTTTTCTGTTTCATTTTGGCAGTCAAGGTTGTGGCTTGGTACGTTAAACAACAGGATGTGGGAACAGGGCGAGTTTAGCCTATGGCTTCTTTTTGTCCAAAGTCTCTGCTATAATAATCTTCCAAGACAAACCTATGGTCTCACAAACCCCATTCCACCGTGCCCACCACACCAGTTTGGTCCACAGCATCCAATATCTGTGGTCCTTCTCAAGGAGGGACATTGGTGTCTCCTCAAAATGGGACAGTTGTCTCTAAACAGATGAACAGACCATAGCTTTACAGTCAGCGCAATTAAAAAGAATGCGCTATTGAGAATGACTTGTTGAAGGGCCCAACCTCTTTATCAAGTTCCTTCAGGAGAAGTGGCAGGCTAACACCAGGAAAACATAGCCAAGAATCAATCTGCTTGGAGAACCACTGTGAAGGTCACTAGGGGTATGCACAAAGCCGGGATAAGACAATCTGCCAAAATGGTGTGTGTACGTATGTGTGTGTGTGTGTGTGTGTCTGTGTGTGTGAAGTGCGGGAAACTCTGTTAGAAGAAGAAAGAGAGGTCTGTTTCATGAGTTATTGAGCTGATAAGGAGTACAACGCAGCTGTGAGACTGGACTCTCTCTGCCTTTGACCGCAAGATTCCTAGACCATACTCACACATATCCTTTTTTTCCCTCTCAAGATTTATAACAGCAGGTGAAAGATTGCCCCCTCGTCGCAATGTCCAAACAAACACTGAAATCAAAATATAATTTTCACGGCCAATATAGTCATGAATCAAAATGTAATATGGAATTAAAATTATTCATTTTGCTAACTTTTATTTCCAAGAAATGCGTGTCAGCGTTTGGACGTGAGCAAATTTCCCAAAGTGTCGTAATAGGGTTTCCTGAATTCAGCATGAATAACTGAAAGAAATGTTGACATATTCCCATGACAAAACCAGTGAATTATCATATCAGATGTTACACTGTATGAATCAGTGTCATATACAGGATATTATAAATGTTTTTATTTAATAATATATATAATAAATTATTTCTGGGGTATTTTAAGGAATATTTCAACAAAATAACACACTGCTGTCCCTCTGCATGACTCTTTGTTAATTTAATTATTAAAAAACATGGATGCTCCTCCGAACGAAACATACTTACTTGCAAAATAGTCTTTTATGAAAACTTGTCAAAAGGCCTCATTTATGTCTTTTGAAAAAGGCTGTTTGTTGATTAAAAGAACCATATGCACAAGAAGCAATGACACATTGAGGGGAAAAGGGATTCTGGGACATAATACCCCATTACGTTTTACCGCGCTCCCAGCCCAACCAGTACTGCAGCTCGGCCAGCCCGAGAGAGCTTTGGGAAAGGGCGCTGAACTGGTCGGAGGGACTCCCCTCTTAGAGCCCTGTCTCAGTTCTGTAGGCACTCTCTCAATCAGCTCGACTCTCACTGAAACACGTCAGGCCTCGGCAGAAGAAAAATAGGGGGCCTTAATGAGTTTGGTGTTGGAGGGTGCTGTGAAAGTGCCCGGCGGTTATTGATGGGAGGTGGCGCTGAGACGTGGTGATTTACGAGCCGGTGTCGACCAGGGGTCGGGGCTTTGCATGATTCACCCAGAGTCCGGCGTCACCCCTCCGGCGTCCAGCTGAGGTTTTGTTTTTACCTGGGGCGTTTCCTCTCACCTCCAGGCAGACGGGCGGTGGGATGGAATTTAAAAATGCGCCCTGTTTCAGATATGGATGCGGGACAGTTGGTGGTTCCCCTGGTGTCAAACTTAACATATACAATTTATATTTCTGTAAACTACTGCTAATGTTTAAATGCTTACATTTATCATCACCTCAATGCCTTGTGATGTCTCACCGGTGTAAAATAAGCATAGCACACTAGTCGAACCAGTTGATACATATTCATTGTTTCATTTCATATTCAATGTGATGGAGTACTGAGCCAAAAAAACAGAAATTGTACCAACTGTCCAAATACTTATGTATCTCACTGTACATGCTCTGTTTCTCAGAGAGGAAACATGCTTAGCACTGTCATTTTCCTAAGAGTATGTAGCCAGTAATGTGTACAGTAAATAAATATGGTGTAGTTTTAAAAAATATGTCATGGTAAACATGACTACTCTTAGGAGACTTTTTGTAACTTTTGTTTTCTCTTGTCTATGAGTGACCTACTTCATACATTAAATTGACCATGAAATTATAAAACCAGCGACCTTCAAATGATTGTGCAAACACAATGTTTGTCAGGATTGATAATTGCACAAATTGTGATTTATTTCTGAGAATATTTTCTCTTGTATTATGCACAATGAAGGGTGATAAAGCTGACTTCCAGTGCACATCTCTTAGCAGTTATTATGAAGACACTTCCAAAAAGAGACATTTGTTTTGGAAATTATCTGTGCCTAAAATACATTTCCTTGTAGTAAACAGATGTCCATAACCTCGGAGATTAAACATGAGGTTAATGTAATGTTCCCCATTTCTCTCCACCAATCCCTTCACAGGTTATGGCTCAGTGGCGTTTGACAGCGCTCTCAACTATGGTCACACTCCCTCACACCACACCTCCCAGTTCTCCAACCAGTCCTTCAAGCACGAGGACCCTCTAACTCAACCAACCAACATGGGTAATGAGCACAGAACTCAGACCAACTGCCTCTGTCCTATGCTGCTGCTGCTGTGTGTTTCTGCTTGTTTTTGTTTCTTTGTGTGGGTATACTTTATGTGTCCGCATTCATGCTTGTACGTATGCGCATACGTGTGTATATGGAGATGATGGGAGTATTTTCCAGTTATGCTAAATTATAGTTCTTATACCATATCAACTCTATTAATTGACTAAACACTGACTGATATATCATTAATCATGAACATAACAGGTATAATGGAAACATTACCAGCTGTTGGCTTAGTTGCCTAAGTGTGTGCTGTAAGTTACAAAGAAAGGTATCACTGCTACGGAAGAAAAGCACTAGAAGGCTACACGAGGTAATCTGCAAGTTCAAAACAAGTGGCATCAGTTAGGGGACATCGAGAGGTGAGCAACAACTTGTCTTCTGGCAGTCCAGTTTACAATGACGTGTCTGTCAATGTGCCAATAAACTATTATTGTGTGCAACAAATTAACATGGTTTTCTTTTCATTATGCTGTTCATAATAGAGCTGTTACAGTATACAGCTTCATGTGTATTTCCAGTCTTCATCATTGGAATGTGGCACCATTTTCAGTTTAATATTCCCTTTTTGTGCAAATCGATTTTTTCATGCAATAACATGGGATTGCCATGGTTTAGCAACACATCTAGATAGTCTGAATATCTAACACAAAGGGAAAATTATCTGTGCTTTTCGCAAATGGTATTTGGGTCCGAAAACAGCCTTAGTAGGTATGTATTCTTTGTATGTGTTAGGCTAAATGTAGCCAATGTGGAACTACTATTTTTGGTTTTTCTGTGAGGGGATGTCTTCCATTGTGAAATCAGATACAAGTTAATTAACTTACACCTAGCCTTTTCCTGTCAGAATAACAAATCCAAAGCACCCATTTTTGCCCCTTCTGTATGTTCTTCCCCACTCAGTGTATAAAAAGCTAACAACCAGCCAACCAGTAACCTTTCTCTTAATTTTGCAGAGATAAATTATTCCACTTTTTTTCTGGAGGAAATGGCAATATGGGAAACTACTGGAATGTTTCAATCTACCAGGGGACCAATTCACAATGTTTTCAACAGCGCAGATTGTTTGTATGCTGTTTGATATAGAGGCGAGAGGGTTGACTTTCTTTGCTTCAAAAGGACTATTGTTTTCAGAATTTAAGTGTGTATGAGGCTAGTTTGGCTCGAGTGCCTTCTTTGACATTTCAGCTTTTCATCTTTGAGAATTAATTACTCCTGGGTTAAACAGGCTAATAAACAAGGTTCACTGAAAGCACACAGCTCTGAATCAGCATTGAGACACAGCAAACTGAACTGATTAGTTAAGCATAATGTAGCCCAGTGACACAACATTTCCATAGTTCAGCATGCGTAAATGTATACACCTGAGGATAGTCTTACTGAGGACTGTGATCATAAATGGTAGTTCAGATTTTTGTTCTTTCATACTCCCACTCACATTTCACATACTAATGCAGAAGTGCTTGTCTCCATGGGATTGGGAATTCTATTTTATTTTCCAAGAAGGAGACTTAAAATTAATCAACTGGTTTGCTTTATTGATGTTACACAGAGGACTTGGTTCTGTAGCTGCTTTCTCCTTCTAGTGATGTAAAATATGACATCTTTGAATGTGCAGGTCTTAGTTTTGAAGTTCTGAGAAAGGGTGCTTTGGTTCATTTGACCTGTGTATGATTTTAGCATTGAGAGAACAGTGAGTGGTGATATTTAGGCTTTTTTGGCATTTGACGTTTCCCAAATGCAAGGTTGAATGGGGAGGGTGCAATGTTTAGCATGTGGTTTCCATGATGACACAAGGGGGAGAGGGAGACGGTACTTCAGGCTGCCTGACCCGTGTCTTTGTTTACAGGTGAGCAGCAGTACCCAGCTCCGCCTCCTGTGTACAGCTGCCACACCCCGTCTGAGACCTGCCCTAGCAACCAGACACTGCTCCTGAGGAACCCCTACAGCAGGTACCACGCTGACCCTCCTGCACGGCCCTCTGCCCCTCCGGCAACCAAGCTTTATGACTTATGTTGGTCCAGTTACAAGACATTCCTTCCTGGGTATGAAGGCACAAAGTGTGCCTTAGTATTGGCTAGTCCAGAGGCGCCCAGTCATGTGCCACGGAGGGCTGTATGCAGGTATTCATTCCAACCAATCACTGCACCTCCTGGTTTCACCAATTAACACAACTTCACCAATGGGTTAGACAGATAGAATAAAAGGGTTTTATGCATTACAACGGAGCAGCCTTGATGGATGGGATGTTTATTCAACTGAAAGGACAGTATTGCAGGTTTTGATTTAAGCCACTTGATCAAGTCACTTAATGCTCTGTACATATTTTCTCAGAATTATGGTACTTTTGATTTTCCAGTATGTGAGAGAAATGTTCTTTGTTATGATTCCAAGTCCAGATCAAAGCAGACAAATTCTAATGACCAAAGTTACCAAATTTCTGCAGTAATTTGACCCTCACACCAGACCTGTGTGAATATAAGGACATGTTAGTACACATAAAGACTAATATCTCAGGAAAGAACATTGGTGGAATTTTATTTCCTGTCACTATAAACAATATTTAAAGTAGGTGTCATATTTGGGATTGTTGGGCGGAACTCTCTGTTGGTTTGGTATATCCCTCCTCCTGTACCCATCCACATGGACAAGATTGGCTGACATTGAGGAAAGATAAAGATATTCCTATTGGTGTACAATTAAGTGCCAGAACTGACCATAGTGCTGTGGAATTTTTTTACTGAATCATTGGCTGAGGGTTGTGACTGTCCTTTTGGCTTTAAAATGCCCAAAATACACAAACACAGACCATACAGAATGTTCATTGCCACGGCAGGGTTTTTTTTCTAGTGACCTGCAGACATTTTGTTTGTTTGTGGAGAGAACATTTGACATTGGGCTTTAAAGAAGCTTCCAAAAGTCACGTTGCCATTGAGCACATCCTGTAGCTGGGGAAGGATGCTATGAGGTGAAAGAGGCAGGAAGAGGAACACTGTGAGAGTCTGTGCTGGAGTCTAGTGGGAGAACTTCACTCCTGATATAATCAAAATAAAGACATCAATCAGTTTGCATACAACAACACACTATACAACCCCTCCACATCCCTCCTATCCAATCAAACCTCACTCTTAATTATTTTGTGTATTTAGTTTAAAATAGATTGACTGATTCACAAAATGATCCCTTGGGAAACAGTATTTTTGGGGATAAGGAGGAAGGGGAGGAATCAGAATTATATTACATCAGAGTGGACCACAATTACAAACAAATTGTTTCCCTGTTTAACCAACAGACAAGGATCAAATGATTTAATATTACTTTTTATATAGCAATAGTTATCTTTATATATACATATTTACAAATGTATATATTCCTTAAATAATGTGTTTTTCAATTGCAATAATTTCATATTAATATTTGTGTGTTTGTGTGTGTGAGTGTGTGTGTGTGTGTGTGTGTGTGTGTGTGTGTGCATGTGTACGTATGTACCCTCAGAGGTCAAATCTGTTCCTACTTCATAGCAGAATCTAAAGCTAGGCTAGTGGTATGCTTCTCTCTGGTTCAAAAGGGCAGCTCTGCACAGCAGTGCCCAGCAAGCCAAGATAAACTCAATGTGATCTACTACTGGTTTCCTTTAGAATTCCCCATTCCACAATTAGAGTCTAGCCTTCTGAATAGTGCAGCCCTTACCTTTCTCAGAGCTCCAACTTAACTTAAGAACCTTTAGTTACCTTATTTTAGTGTGAACAGTCCTGGACAGTCTCAAAGGGTGATGCGTAATGGAACGGCATGCATTAAACCGCATTAGTCAGCTTTACTGTGTACTTACATGCAGTGATAACTTTATTAGCCATTTATTAGACTTATTTTTTAGACTTATCGATCATCTACTGCTGTAGCCCATCCACTTCAAAGTTTGACATGTTGTGTGTTCAGAGATACTCTTCTGCATACTACTGTTGCAACGCGTTGTTATTTGAGTTACTGTCACCTTCCTGTCAGCTTGAACCATTCTGGCCATTCTCCTCTGACCTCTCTCATTAACTCTCATTAAGGCATTTTCATAATTTGATACCAGCCCAAGCCCACAGACATCTGCTGCACACTGGATGTTCTTTGTTTATTGTGAGACACTATTGTGCATGGAAATCCCAGATCAGTAGTTTCTGAGATACTCAAGCCACCCTGTCAACAATCATGGTAAAAGTCACTTAGATCACATTTCTCCTCCATTGTGCTGTTTGGTTTGAACAACAACTGAACTTCTGGATCGTGTCTGCATGCTTTTATGCAATTGAATTGCTGCCACATGATTGCCGGGTTAGATATTGGCATTAAACCCTCACAGTAACCTTTGAGCCATTCCCTAATCATAAGCTTGTCTAAAAGTATTTACATTGGCAGGTACGACCTGATCAACTCCAAGCTGGCTGGATATTTCAAACAAGGTCCTGCAGGATTGACTGCCCCCACATCATGGCCAATGCCACTTAAATTAGCTCACATGCATTATTCCAATAGAGGAATATGCATGGTTCTTGGTTAAGGGATAAGTGTGTCTCGCAGCTGGTAGTCTTACAGTTGCATGGTAAGTAGGTAGAGACTCCTGTGCAATGACCCCTACACTCTCTGGAGAAATCTTCTTTGGCTTGTGTCCATCTAGGAACATTTTTATTTCTTTATGGAACCCCCGTATCGTGGATGTGAAGTGTGAAGGCTCCCAGACAAATAACCATTTTGCCTCACAAAGTATCCTTGAACTAGATAGATAGGGTTCTTCTATGGAGTGTACCTGCCAAAGTGTGCCATCCAAGCCCTATGTGACATAAAAACCACCTCCAGCGGGACTCTTCAGATGCGTGGAACTATGTGCTGATGCAGATCAGTACCAGCATCCAGGCAGACTCAACCAAACGTCTGAAGAGTCTGGATCCATGGAAACTGAGTCCAGAATGGCTGATAATGGCTCTGTCACCATGATGGATGACAGTGTCCGCTGTGTATAATTAATGATAAGCAGAGTATTTAGAAGCTTAGAGTTAATAATCCCTTCAATATGCTTTGTCAAGTCAAAGATTCCTCCTCAAAACCAATCCAGCTTGATGCTGCAAGAACCTTATATGCTACGCACCAGGCACCAAATCGCCCAAAGTGTTCCCGTGTAGTAGTGAAAAACCGAAGTGTTTCACTGGTTCTGATAAGTCTGAAAATATGTGTTTGTGTAAGCATCTGCCAGGATAAATAATGATCCCGGTGTTTAGGTTTTTAATAATGGATCGGTATTTGAGTCTCTAGAGTGTGTGGGACTGGATTAATTCATCACTCTGGAGGTGTGGGTTCGCTTCTTTGTGCTGTGCATTCATTCCATGTTACCCAGGATGCCTCTGAGGGGAGATTTTTCAATTACAAGGTAGCTTTTGTTTAATTTCCTTGCACTGCACTTGGATTTCTGTCTGTTCTTTTCAAATCTAGTATCCCCCTGAGTCTTCAAAAAAAAAAAGGGTGAAGTTTTTTTGTTCTTTTCTATTCATTTTGGTCGCTGGAGTGATGCCAAAATTTGGCATGTCTGGAATTTACGGCATGGAGCGCTGCTAACATACTAGCATTCATCATGAAGAGGCATGTCACTTTGTCCTCCTCCTGTCAACTACAAAAAAACATTCCTATCGGGATTTACACATATTGATACCAGCCCAAACCGCAGTCTCTGATTATCATTGACCCAGGACAAAATCCCATGTTCGGCCTATTGGCATTCTCTAAATGGGCCAAAAATGACACAGTCTGATTGGTTAAAAAAGGCTCTGTGAAACATACCAAGCAGCTACAGTCTGTCTCATCTGCTATGGATTGAACATCTCATCCAAAACTCTTCCTCACTTGCACAGAGAACTTTCTTTTATCTCTCCTAATCCATCATACCATGCCCGACACTGGCAGTGTATGTGTCCAGAGCCGTCGGTATGGGTGATCTGGGACAAACTCCATACCTGATGTTCCTCTGTGGCCCTTGATCTCCTGCCTGCAGCATTGTGTCTTGAAGACTTCAGGAATCCCCAGCCTGTCGACACACGCAGATAGCTTGTCGATGGGTTCTCCCGGAGGATGATCTCCAGAGGGAGGCCTCGCGGGTTCCCCCGCAGACCCTAATGACGGGGCGGGCGTGCTGTGCTACGGCTCTCCACTCGGCTGTTTTATGGCCTCAACGCGCCCTCTAAATCTTCCAGCATGCGGCGTTAGACATTGTTTTGTCTGTTCCCAAGGAATATATCCTGTGGAAACGTTTCCTGAGCAGAAGGGCAGCCTTGACCGGCATGCTCCGAGATGCAGTAGAGGGAGGGGTTTGGCCCGAGGGAGCTGGGGAAATGAACTGGGGCACAATGGGACAACGCAATCCCAGAGACCGCCCAGATCCACACTGAGGTTAGGGGGAAGGACTGACCCCTCCACCACCGCAAAAAGCAAAGACGCAAGGATGGCCTACATCTGCTGATGTCTACTGCTCGAGGAAATGGAGGTACTTACAAAGCTATGGAAGCTAGCCCAGATGCTTGGGTTCATCTCTGGCAAAGCAAGCCAAGGGATTTATGTGTCCTGTCCAGACGAATGAACAGACCTTTATCTCTGAAGCTACAGATTCATCTCCAAAATGAATTGAATGAATTGTATTCAATGAGTTTTCCATCAGGAGGAAAGAACAGTCAAAATTAATCAGACAACAGACAATCAGTAGGGTTATATTAAGGCAGTTGTGTGATTAGCTATTATGAGTATATTGTTTATACTGATACAGTATATCAAAGGCTACTTGTAGCCATTTTTCTAAAACTACAAACAATCAAACAGTGTTTTCACAACCAATGACATTTCATTAGATGAATTCCTATTGTGGGAAAAAATGATTGCTGAAGGAAAATGTACATTTTGCAAATAACAGTGCAAGTGAATGCCATATTCACTATCTGTAGGATGATTGCTCATGTCTGCCTAAACATTGGGAACTATATATCATAAATCTTTCACTTTAAGAGCTCCTAAGTGGTTGGGTCATTAAAGATGCTTGTCATTAAAAGATTTGGAATCTATGCTTTAGAAATTGCAGGCACGTGTCTGGACCATGTCATGAGCCATGAATAGAGTTTGAGTGGGTTTGTTCTTCCAAGCAGGCTGGGGTTCCAAGAATGTGCAACAACAAGGTCCAAACTGTTTTAAATAAAACAAATACTTCAGATGTTAATCAAATCATTATACAGGGTTACTTGCTGAATGTGGCTGACATTTTTACACACCATTTACTACCATTTACTCCATGGTTAAACTGCTGGATCTAAAGGCATGGCATGTTTAGCAGTTTAGTTCAAGGATACATAGGCAACATTCTACTTTGCAAGTGAACCTGCAACCTATTGACACTAGACCACTGCACTGCACTCTTACCAGCTATACTTGACCATTTTATGAGCAGATGTTCAGGTTCTCTGAAAGTTTCCGATGAACCAATGATTATATAAAACCCTGGAATGCAAGAAGATTAGATGGTCAAACAGTCATCTGGTCATATAGGAACTATAAAACAAGCTATAAAACAGGGCAGCTAATTTGCCCTAATCTGGGGGTCAAATGCAGGGCCAGCTAACTGCCTGGCAATAGGTATAAATTTTGGGATGTGGGGAAGTTGCCCATTTATCTTTCTGGGAGTTGTACCTCAGGCAAATTTAGTATCTTGTGGAGCAAAGAACAAATTTACTACCCAAAGTAAAGATAAATACATTTTAATACATGACAGCCAATGTTACTTGGAATTATTTACTTAAATTATTTAAGTTGGCCATTATTGTTGCATAATTCTAAAAATGCAAAACAGAACCACTTATCTTATGATGAGTCAACAGTTGAAAATAATTTCAGAATATTATTCTCAATGTCCCTCAGAGTCTGACATTCTCTCTGACATCCTCAAAAGTCTGACTAGGAACGGGAAACAGTATGTCCTGATATGACACATTTTCACACGGATATGTAACAATGCGTAACACTGCCGGTGGCTGTTTCAGCCTTTCTCTTTTGTAATTAAAATTTGTGCTGTGCTTAAACCGTGGCTTGGGTTCCTCTCTCCTCCGCAGCCACGCCACGGGCTACGAGAGTGAGCCGAGCACGCCGATGCTGTACAGCTGCAGCACCCAGTACCACATCCACACCCACGGAATGTTCCGGGGCATCCAGGTCAGTGTTCGGGCGGTCACCTGCAGGTCACACACTCCCGGTATCTCCTCCCTGCCAGCTCTTCGTCATGTGCCTCGGGGGCCAAGGTCGGGACACAGAGTCCGCTAAGCTCCAGCGCAACACCGAGGTGGATACTTTGTTGGATGGATGTGCTTCACAAGATTCCCCCCGTCACCACATTTCTGCCTCGGAAGTACGGCTTGAGCAACACACGCTGTTAAAAACCGACTGCTTGTTACCCTTGACAGAGGTGATACACAAAAGGCAGACTCAACATTTATTTTCTGAAACAAATGTCATTTGGTTTCCAGTGTTAATAGATAAATATTTTAATTCATGTCTGTTAGCTGAGAAGGAAGTTTCTAGAAGAAAGCACTGGAGGCATTCTCAGAGAAGAGTAATTAAAATGACTCCTCGTTGCTCTTTCATAGTTCCCCAAGGCACTTTCTTCTCTTCCATTGAACTGATTTTTTTCTGTCTAGTCATTGCAGTGTCAGCTACACCAACGCATACAGCACTACAGCTGAACTTCCAGACTGTTACAAAAATCCATTTGACCATTCTCTTCCTCCTCTGTTTCTTTTGGCTGAAAGGATATATAGCACATATTTATAAAAAAATAAAATAATTGACCCAATCAGACTTATACAGTAGCTTTCTAGTTAATTAGTTCACAATATTGCTTTCATTTGAGGAGTCAGGTTCCCTTGGGACCTTGGGCAAGACAAAAAGCTTTCATACTTGTGATGCTGCATTAATTGCTCCTGGGAGAATTAAGCAGCCACGATGCAAAGCTGGTACTAATTGAAAGCAGATGGTATGAAGTGCGGAGTTGGAGTGAGGAGCTGGGGAGATTGAGTCCCGAGATTGTCTGCCTCGCCACCGTAACTAAGGGTCAACATTTAAATAACAAATCAGAAACATGAGACAATTTGGGTGATCATTTTACAGCAAAATTGCAACAATGTGGCCATTAAACTAGATAAATCACTTGTTCCCTCTAATCTTGAGCCTTTGCTGTTAGGCCATCAAGTTTTATTGCAGAAGCCGGAGATATCAAAGTAAGTTTATTTTAGCATCGTATGTGCTGTACAGCACTATGTCATTGTGTAATTCAGTCAGCCTTGCATTGCATTACAATAAACCAAAATGGCTATGAATGCTGGACAAGGGGGTAATTCTACACTATCCTTTCAGTCAAAGATTTAATGATTACATAGACATCTTTGTACATGACATTAAATCTTACACCACTGAAAGTTTTACAACATTCTTGTATCACATTAAAACATGGCTGCTGTCAGACATTCAGTGGCGTCAGACCACTTCACTTTTTGCACACTTTATTGTGTTGTAGATTGAATTTTAAATAGATAAAATTGCCATCAATCTACACTCAATGGAAAAGTGCCATCTTCAGGGCTTTCCACAGATGTTCTTTGGGGTTTGCAGTCTACGCTTTGGCTGGGCCACTCACAGACAGTCAGAGACTTGTCCCGAAGCCACTCCAGCATTGTCTTGGCTGTATGCTTCAGGTCATTGTTGTGCTTGTCGCCCCAGTCTAAGGTCGCTTGCACTCTTGAGCACATTTTCTTCAAGGACTTGGCTGCATTCATACTTCCCTCAATTCTGACAAGTCTCCCTGTCCCTGCCACTGAGAAGCACCCCCATAGCATGGTGCTGCCACCATCATGCTTCACCGTAGGGATGGTATTAGCCAGGTGAAGAGAAGTGCCTGCCGTTTGCCAGACAGTGCTTGGAGTTCTGCCCAAAGAATTACATTTTTGTCTCATCAGACCAGATAATCTTTTTCCTCATGCTCAAGGCAAACTCCAAGCTTGCTGTCATATGCTTTTTACTCAAACATGGCTTCCATCTAGCAACTATTAAGGCCCGATTTATGGAGTGCTGCTGAGATGGTTGTCCTTCCGGCAGGTTCCAAAGCTCTGTTAGAGTGACCATTGGGTTCTTGGTCACCTCCCTGACCAAGGCCCTTCTTGCTTAGTTACAACTTCTTCCATTTCACAATTATTGAGGCCAATGTGCTCCTGGGAACATTCAAAGCTTTAGAATTGGATTCATACCATTGACTTGATCTGTGCCTTGCCACCAGTTTATCGCTACAATTTTATTCAGGACTTCATGGCTTGGTTTTTGTCCCGACATGCAGTGTGAATTGTATGTTCACTTTCTCATTATGAATTATTGAGTGTAGATTGATGGGCAAAATGGCAACTACAGCTGTGAGTTTACAATATGCACTACTGTGGTGAAAACAGACAGAGAACAACAACGGAGCATTTACATTTTTATTGTAGATAATTCTTGCCTAAATAGTTATTGCGGCATGGTGTCTATCTAAATAGGCTTTTACAGTGAGAATCGTAAGCATTTGGACAGTGACGCAATTTTAAAGGGCTGTATTTCTTACACGGTTCACTGTCCAACCCTTACCTGACTGTACGTGGCTACACAAGAGGGTGAGACCATGGGCTATTTGTTTCTTTGTGTCTGTGAATTCTGTAAATTGTGAGATTTTAAATTCTATGTCTGTCTGCACCCCCTGAATCCTGGCACAGGACGTCCGGCGGATGCCTGCCATAACCCCCTCAATTATGAGGTCATCGGAGACCAATGAGAAACGGCCATTCATGTGCGCATACCCTGGCTGCAACAAGAGATACTTCAAACTGTCCCATCTGCAGATGCACAGCCGTAAGCACACAGGTGAGGTCAGAAGAGGTGGACACGGTGACCACCCAGCTGTCAGTACGACTTCCTGATTAGAATTATTGTTCTGCCAGCGATTAGTTTGGCCTGAAATACAGTAGGTTGCTTTAGGGTTAAACTATTGAAACTATTATAGTGTTTATAATGAGCTTCAATGGAATGTCAATGTCAATGCAAATATTACATCTTGGAGCTTTTTACAAGATAGTGGAGAATTCTGCCTGAACATATATAGATGTATCTGAAATTTTTGTTAGTATCTGGCCCACCAGTTATTCCTTTACTGAATGGTATTTTATATTTAGCTGTTTATAAATTGTGAAACATTCAGCTCTGATTAAGACATAACCCAGGTAAATATTTTGGATCGGTTTGATAAAGGGTACCATGGTGCAGTTTCATGGATATTGCGAAAAGGTTGGTCAACACCTTTTTGGCACTCAGTAACAGCAGATCTACTGGTGAGGGGGTTAACCTTGTCTTTTGTGAGGTATTGAATAGATATAATATGCAATCACTCAAAGATTAAAAATGATTTACTGTCAACAGGCACTTATAAGAAACCACAACTCATATGGTATCTACTTGGCTTGCATAGATATTTTATACAGACCACCAGTATTAGTTCTGACAGTCGAACTTGAGTTAGCACTAAAAACAGATTCCATAGCTAGACTGGGTAAGGATTTGACTCAGGTCAACCTAAAAACCCCATAAAGAATCAACTTGATAAAATGCATGTGTGTAAGACAAGGATCAGCAACTCACAGTGCTAAAGCTTTTCCACCCACCCTTTACCAGGAAGTTACAGTAGGTGAGCAGTCTGGCAATTCAGTAGCACTAATTAACCAGGAGAAAGAGAACCTGGGCTTGATTTGTATTTGAGGGCCAGAGCTGATGATCCCTGGTGTATGACAAGTGGGGTGGCACTTAAAATCTGTATGCTTGAACTAAGGAGGGGCGCAAGATGGGGAGTCAAATTTACCGGTTTACTGTTTCCCCGCATAGGAGAGAAGCCCTACCTGTGTGACTACACAGACTGCGGCCGGAGGTTCTCAAGATCTGATCAACTGAAGCGGCACCAGAGGAGACATACAGGTCAGCCACTTACTTCTTGCCACTTGCCTCTCTATCCCCTTTCTCCACCCTCTCCTTCTCTCTCGCCGCTCCACTTCCCGTGCTGGCTGACCTGCCACGTTCCTCTCTCTCCCTGTGTGTGTGCCCAGGTGTAAAACCTTTCCAGTGTGAGACCTGTCAGAGAAAGTTTTCACGTTCTGACCATCTTAAGACCCACACCAGGACTCATACAGGTAAAACAAGTGCGTATACATTTATATTTCCCTATTGCTTTTTGCCGTTGTCACCACGCCTTGCTGTATCCAAGCATGCAGTCTAACTGTTCGTTGCTAGACAGAATGGATCACAATCATATGGAAATGATCTGTATTAAATCAGTGTCTCAAATTATGTCTGGTTTGGTAAAATGCAATTGCATGACCTTATTTTGGCCAGCCTATTAATAATGAAGCAGATTCAAAATGAATCTTTGTTTTTAACGTGTTTCCAGAATGTTGTCAAAATTATTTTGTAGAATTTCTCATAGATTTTCCCCTTGAAGTACCCCTACAAATGTTCCTGTCTTGTTTGCTGCTTCCCTCCATTTTGAAACCTTTCCCTGTCTTTGCAGGTGAGAAGCCATTCACCTGCAGGTGGCCCAACTGTCAGAAAAAGTTTGCCAGGTCTGACGAGCTGGTACGCCATCACAGCATGCATCAGAGAAACCTGACAAAGCTGCAGCTGGCCATGTGACCTGACTGACCAATGACTGTCCTGGAACAAATGTGTCTGCTGAACACAGGCTCAAACAGCGACACCAGTGACTGTCGCCTAGCACCAGCCTGATGTTACTGGGGCTGGTTAACCTATCATGCGTTCCCATACTAGCCAAGGCACGGACGTTCGCTAGCTGAAATGTGTTTTCTGTTAAAGCGTAACCCGAGTCCCTCCATTACAGATGGAGGTTAATATCTCCTTTCACCTTCTGTAGTTATTGTTAAAATGCTGTCTTGTGTGTGCCATGGACTGTGAGCAGTCTGAGACAAACGTATTTATTTTTGTAATAAAAATGTCAGCTTCTATTTCAATCTGTGCAAAGAGGTCCTTGTTTCCTTCATCTTTTCCATGGGTTTTCATGGTCCGTCCTATTCACTAGAATCAGAACCATGTACTGGTCCTTCAAAATTTGATTGTTACATTGACATCTTACATTGAGACAAGACATGATTTTATATTACATCACATAACATGGCTACATGAGTTGACAATAAATAAGTGATGTGGTTTGAGAACCATCTCTTTCATCTTCAGTAATGTCATCAAATGCTTTGGATTAGTTGATTATTTAACCATTTTTAAAAATATCACATATATATATATAGACCTATTGACCTAGTGAACCCTTAAGAAGTATTCTTTGCTTTATTGTGATACTTCAAGAGCAGTGTGGTACAGGAACTAAAGCATTTTTATAGCCGGAAGAAATGGTTAAGCAGTTTTAATTTTTCACGTGTCCTTTACAGTGTATACAAGTACCAAACATTAAAAAGCCTTTTAATACAATACAGTAAAGTCGAAACTGGAGTTGCCCCCCTCCTCCTTTTGAATAAATTGATAGCATAGTGTTTGTTATTTTTTCAGACAGCTTTTAATTAAAGAAGACTGGACGTGAGCGCTGAGTCCGGCAGCTGCGTCGGCTCAGGGGCGGTGTCGGGTTTCCCCAGCCTCCGCTAACAGGGAAGGGCACGTAGCCTCCGAGAGCCGCTGACCACCGAGTGACCCGACCAGGTCCTGACCACACTCAATCCACCTGACAAGAGCCATCAGAGGAGAGTTCGCTCTGGTTAGATTTGGAAATGTAAAAAAAAAAAAAAAAAAAAAAAAAAACCGAATGCTTTTTTATCTCTACACATTTCTTCGCGGATTCCTCTCGGATTCTTGGGCCGCCCTGAAAGCCGCGAGGGGGGGGGGGGTAAAACATGTGTTCTCACTCTGCTTCGACCACGTCCCATTTCAGCTGACCAGAACGAAAAACTGTATTCCCTGAGCCTGACCCTGAGTAAATTTCCACAGGGTCAGAAAGTTTGGATGTTTGGAAGGTTTCGCGTTGCGCAAATGCAGCCTATTTCGCATCTTGGCCGAAAAAATTAATTTGGTGTTTACGTGGACTGAGCAATGTATGTCCAATATTCATATTTCTAAAGGTTTAAATGAAGAAATCATATTTCACAATTGTTTTTCTTGTAAAATATCTACAGACCCTGGTGCTTTATCATACGAGGGGAACGTTTCTCGGCAGATATACTGCAGAGCCTTGCACCAGCGTTGTGTAAATCTGTTTGGCTCCCCACCCAATTACTCATGTGAAAACCCCGCAACATCTCCAAATGACAGCGGTTAATCTCTGCCCTGGACTCCTCTCCTCCATAGAGCCATTCTGCTGCCTTTGAAGTGAGGTGGCTGCTTTTTGTTACAACTCTGTTTATATCAAACACTGATACAAGAATCAGTTGTTTATAATGATCAGAATCTTTGTGACAAACCAATGCAGTCTGCATAAGTATCAGAAACACATTTATTTTCACTAATTTGGACCTACAGCATAATGGGTGTGTAGGCTACTGGACAGCTTTGCAATACAAATGAGCTGTGGAAATGGACACTGAACTGTATGGAATGGTTTTTGAGAAATCTTGCTTCACTCACACCTTCGTAAATGCATAATGTATGGTCTCTCCGTGTCTTGCTGAACTTTACTTGGCTTGCCATGGAGACCATGTATATAAACAGGTTTATCAGCGTAAAATTCATTAGCAGCGTTCTCGAGACAGCGCCAAAACAGAGGCCAGAATTCTCTGGCAACCTTCCGGTTTGAGTGTTACAGCCAATCAAAAAGTGAGAGTCTTTTGTTTGAGCAGAGGGGCCTTTCCTTTGGTCCATTCCACCAGATCATTCCTCAGAACTGGGCCAATACTTCCTGGAGGGATGGGGGCAGTTGGGGGTAAGTTATAAATGTTGTGCCGGGGTCAAAGGTCATTCTTCGTCTAAACACTCCACCAACGGAAGCTGGAACGCTCGCTGTGTTTATGTGCCAGGTACCTTCTGTTTGTATTGACATCTGCTTCCCTCATTTTTGATACCCAGTATATTCAAAAAAAAATTGTATTGCTTAAGTTATTATTTCATGTAATTTGTTATATATCACCACTTTAAATCACTGATGGTTTGCGGCCTTGTGCCTATACATACAGACACAGACACATATGGCCTTGCATGTGAAGTATATTTTGTGAAGTACTCCAAACCTTAAAGTTACAGAATAAGAGGATATCTATACAGAAATAAGAAGTTTGGGTGTAATGGTTAATATTGATTTCAGGCCACCATTATTATTTTTTATCACTACTGAAAGTACAAAAATGGATGTGGGTGGAAAAATACAATACATGCTTTTTACAATATTAAGGTCCAGCCTGCTGAAAAGAACCGCTCAAGCTAAGTTTTGAAACAGCTGGTAACTGGTTGACCTGTACAAACCATCTTCCAGCTCAGCATGGTTTACCTGGTTGACCATTTCAGACCAGCTCCCAGCTTGACATGGTTTGACCAGCTCAAGCCAAGTTTTGAAACAGCTGGTAGCTGATTGACCAGTTCAGACCAGCTCCCAGCTTGACATGGTTTGACCAGCTCAAGCTAGATTTTGAAACAGCTGGTAGCTGATTAACCAGCTCAGACTGGTTGACCAGTTCAGACTGGCATAGCTGGATTTTACAGCAGGGCAACTATTAAATGTGAACTAACTGCTGTGAATTTACAACTACTTTATTTGTCTTTTCACCCACTACCAGGTGAATCTACCGTTAGTGAATCTGTCAACAGCTTATTATTTGATTGTCTGTCAAAGAGAAAAGGATGAGGCAATCTCCAGCGTTCCTTTCTCCACTTGTAGGCTAACTTGTGACAAATTTGCAGTCTCACTAACAATCAAAGATATTTCACAAAAGTTCAGGTGGCCATGCTATAGCTAATATACAAAGCAACCCCCCTTAATCTGACTGCTCGCAAAAGTGCAGGTTCAGTCTTTCGTTGTTTAATCCAGAACACATACGCACAGACAGAAACACTGAGCATTTAACCATATTGTTTATTGTTCATCATTCTACATTTAAGTGGTCAGTAATGCTACATGTCTGTTCTGTGAATGATTTTTTCCTGCATGACAGGACAGGGCTATACATTTAAAGGTGCATATATGTATCCCATCTGGATGACATGAAGCATATGTGGATGGTGCTAGGCTGGTAAAGCCGATAGGTACTAAAGCCCCTTTGACTTTCCATAAAATGTGTCACTGGTCAAAGCTGCTCCTCCCAGTAACACATTTATAGTCTTGCCGCTGGTTTCAGTTACATCGAGCCCACCAGGTGATTTGTGGGCACAAGTCTACAGATAAGCTAACAGAAAACCATAAAAGGATTAGCTGCACCCCAGAAATGGTGCTTCATTGTGAGGTGTCGGGGGGTGTAAATCACCGAGGGTCGAAGACAGAACCCCCTCGCAAAAATGTAAAGAGTAACGGCACGGCAGTTAAGGCCAGTGTGTGTGGCAGAGAACTTAACCTTGCTGAGGGTCAGTCTCTAAAACAGCATTCTCCTTTAATACTGACATGGCACAGGGCTTGCTCTCTCAAATTGTCTACATATGTTTCCCTCTTGATAGTATCTGGCCTGCCATGTGAAACCATGTTTGAGACACTGCCTAAACAAACTAAACAAACTAAACAAACTAAACAAACTAAACAAACACCAGGTAGAAGAAGTAGGGCATCAGCAGGTACATTTAAAGTACACATCCCACACGATTGAAGGTAAATAACATCCTACTAGCACTTCAGTTTTAATGTCACTTTTAAAGCTGAGAGCAACATATAATGCTGCTATATTCATTCTGGACCTGGTATTTTAATACTGGGTATTCAGTATTACACTTGAACACTTCAAAGTCAGTGTGAACAGCTACATAATGCCTCCAGAGGCTATATGAATCTATTATGATTATGAATCTACCTGACTATTCTTTAAAAAAAAAAAGTTTAATCTTATTTTTGGTTGTAAATATTTCCTAAGGCCATGCAACCTGATCTCGAGGAAATTGTGGCACAGCTTCATATATCAACATTACTACATGAGTTGTTTGGAGTAAAGAGCATCCACTGCCACTGAGAATTCAGGAGAGAAGTACTGCCAAAATATAATGATTGATTTTCATGTTTATATTCGTGAATAAATGCTGTAAAATTACATAACATCATTGCACACAAAAAATGTTTGGGCAAAGAACAAAATACACTAAAACACAATACCTATTAAATAGTATTTTACACAATTCAGTTAACTATCTTTGTAAGAGTCAACCGTTGCAATAAACTGAGGCCAATCGAAATGCATTAGTTTAACGTTTTGTACCCGCAAATAATGCCGAAGAAGTTTCCGTTATAAGATTTAGGCTAGATTTTGTATCCCTGGAAAGTATATTCCTTGGGATTCTTTCCGAGGACAAGAGGGCATGACACAGGCCCATCACAATTTACACAGCCTAACTCACTCTCCACGTTAGGCCAGACCCAACTCCCTCTCCACGTTAGGCCAGACCCAACTCTCTCTCCACGTTAGGCCAGACCCAACTCCCTCTCCACGTTAGGCCAGACCCAACTCTCTCCACGTTAGGCCAGACCCAACTCCCTCTCCACGTTAGGCCAGACCCAACTCCCTCTCCACGTTAGCCCAGACCCAACTCCCTCTCCACGTTAGCCCAGACCCAACTCTCTCCACAGCCTGGACCCTTGGGGGTACATTAGCGGAATGTGGTGAATTTCAACTCCTGGTAAAAAACAATGCATCATCGCTCCGTGACACGACAACACATCTGCTCCAGGATACACCTCTTATGTGGAGTGTAACATGATTTTTGTGTCAAGACCTGGGCAGTGAAAGACTTGCTGGATGGTTAATGGTCTCACTCAGCTAGCTGCTGGTTATCGCCTTTTAATCAGGTGTCCAGGACTGGAACCACAAGGCCGGTTGAAAAAGCGGTTTGAAATCTGCATAAAGCTTGTGATAATCCGCTGGTATTCACACACGAAAGAAAATGAGCCGGCATGCGCTCGTTTTGATAACCGCTATGACCGTGTGTGATAAATACTGTCCACACACAGAGGCTTGGACCTGATAACATTTCCCAGCAGTGAGGACGCAGCTGTGTTTTTAACTGCAGGCATACATCACGTCCTAATCAGTGCTGTCAAGAAGGATGAAGTGGGATTGTCGATAAAGTGCTGTAGAAGATTCAATGCTCAAATATCATGTAAACCAATTAGACATATTTTGTACTTCTTGTTAGGTGTGACGTGTACGCAGGGCAATAAATAAGTGGTAAAGATACATGAAGATTCAGAAATAATGAAATAATAAATAAGTAATTGAACAGCTTTGGGGTAAAGAAAAAAAATAAAAATAAAAATGAATGGATCCAACACAAAGGTTTGCCATGGGAAACTGGCTGAACCTATTACTTTGCTGTGTGGGTCTGGATGTAAGAAAATGCTCTAAATAGTAAGTTTTAGTAGCCCTTTTAATGGGTATTATTTTAGTCGCAAAGAAACAAAACAAGTTAAGCCTATCTGATTATGAGGAATGTCAATTTGTCTTTTGGCAGAGGGTAATACCTACCAACATTTCTGAAGCCCTGACGACATTACAAAAGCAGGAACATACATTGACATTAAGCCTCATGAGATTGTATACAGATACAACTATTTTTGAGAAGGTAAAATATTTTGAAATAATTTGGGTTGGGTAATAAGACCCTTTCAGCACACACAAAATGAATAACACAACCAATGATTGGAGCAAAGCAAATAGGCCTACCATGACCAACCAATCATCGATAATTTTATTGATTTTGCGTGCTCTGTTTGGCACATGCTGGAGGTCTTTAGACCACTTATCCCCTGAATTTCTTATAAATTTCCTCCAATTATAAAGCCAGGAGGTCATCAAACATTCTAGCTTTTAGCAACTTGAAATTACAGTTGGCGATAATGATCATGAAATAGCTTGCATATATTGTAGGACATCCTCTTTCAGGTGAGGTGGTGCACAGTGTAACAAAAACATGTCAGTTTATTTTACCTTATCAGTTTCCATAAATGCATTGGCTCATGCCAACCTCAGTTAAATATTAACTGGCTAGCTGCCAGGCACATTAAAATGTTACCTTACTATGGTGGTGATTGTTTAATGTATTGCATTTAACAATTGTAACTTCCCACAGTGTCAATAGTTCATCATTCACGTATTTGAGGGTAAACATAAGTATTTGCTTTGCTTACATTTAACATATAGGCAACTTTTTCAAAGTTTTCAATGCTCATGATAACTCTCTCTGGCTTTTACAAGCCGGGTAATTAGTTATGGTAGGCTGTATTAATGGGATGTTTAGGCTACTTGCTTGTTTTGTGAGTGCAGTAGGCCTACCTTTGTCAATTCTGGCAATGTGGCAGAACACTCTGGTAAACAGAAATTCCTCTCTGTGTATTGAAAGTGACTTAAGAAAGCAAACAGAATGAGTAAGTGCTTGGAAGACAGGCACTGGTTGCCCTTGAAAAGATCGGGGTTGGAAGGTGTTCTGCACACATGGACACAAGCCTCTTGATGATAAGTTGTTTAGCTTTCAACGGCGAGAGAAAAGCTTCCAATGAACAGAGAAATCACTCATCTCTACAGCTTTATGTGCTTATTTTATCTCAGCGCACAAGGCTGAATAAGTCACCGGCCGGGTAGAGTGGGAAAGTGGAATTATTGCAGTTGAATGGAATGATTCTGATTATAATGCGCTTTTAAAATTCCTGCCTCAAAATGGGTGGTGAGTTCTTCATTTTGAGCTCAGGCCTGATATTTCTCAGGTTTTCACTCTGCGGTCTGTGGAGGGTGAGTGGATAAGTTAGACTTGCCTGTGAGAAACCCAGATCTGCATCAGGTCTCCCTGGACTGTCTGGAGATACTAACAGTAATATTACTTTTAATAATATTACTAGAAATAATATTACTAGTAATTTGAAAAATAATATTAACAATAATCCAGAGAGAGAGAGAGAGAGAGAGAGAGAGGAGAGAGAGAGAGAGAGAGAGAGAGAGAGAGAGAGAGAGAGAGAGAGAGAGAGAGAGAGAAATGAGTAAATTTAAAGAAAATGAGTGAATGCTGTATGTGAGTGAGGGCAAGAAAAATCTGTTTCTATTGATATGTCATTATTTTGAATACAGGCATTCACTGGACATTTTGGGAATGGCTTGACCCAGTTTTAATCTGTTTGGCCTGTTCACCTTTTGCCTTCCCCAGACCAAAGAGCTCTTGGACAGCCTGGCCCTGGTCAGGGTGGTGTTAAGCGTCCACCTACACACAACTGAAGGATTTCAGATAGGTCAGGTGAGTCATTGACTGATTCAGGACTTCCCATCTGTCTGTGTGGGAGTCACAACATGTAAACTAGTGTTATGTGCATGCAGATATTCATCACATCCTTTGTGTAAGCACTTCAGGAGTATGTTGTTGCAGGTGGAGCTTTGGTTAGTTTGGGTGTGTGTTAGATGTTCCTTCTTCTCAGTATACAGTGTTTTTGTTATTTGTTTTGCAGGGACATTGAATTGGGTGCTATGTGCTGTTTTGTTTCTGTCCGTGTGAGAATTTGGATGACCTGACAGCCTGACACAAGATGGTTCTCTTTGACCTCATTCTCCATTTTGTTTTTCAGCCATATTAGATTAGACTAATCACTGGTTTGGTGCATTCATTCCACTCTATCCTATTTCCCTCCATTGTAGTCCTCTCTGACTGTGAAATTGATAGACCCATTAACTGTCGATTAATGAGTTAACCTGTGATTGCAGATCACCGTTGATTGGTAAGTAAAGGCTTTGATTCACCTGTGGGGCATTTGGTGAATTTCTTGGTGGAATGGGTACCACAACAAAGCCCATATATGTAAATATCACTTCATGCAATATTACTCAATATTTTAAAATAAATAATATAAAAATATATACATATTTTGAAATCCTTCATTCTCATTTCCTTCCCTTTGGTCCACATTTCCAGTTCATCTCATCACAGTTGTCCATGTGATCATGTGTAACACGTTTTTACCGTTACACTTGATATACGCTGAATAACCATCAGCAAGTATGAAGCAATACTTTATTTTGCATAATACTCATGTTTCAAACAAGAAGCTGGATTGTATCTCCTGACATGGGAGTCTGTTTATCCAATTCTTCTAGGTTCCACAGTATCATTAGTCAACTGTGATCACTGTGTCTTATTTGCATTGCTTTGCTTACTAAAACAAGTTACTTGAAAGAGAAATGTAGGTCTTTCGGATGGTCTCAGTCTCTCCTGGCTCTCAAAATACTGCCCTGTATTGGAAACATTGTTTTGCTATCAATTAGAACAACAGGAACAAAATGTTTTCCCATAAGTGATAAAATCTTTTAAAAACATTTGCATCATTCATATCTGAACCATTAAAATGGAAAGCTAATAAATAATTTTGCTGTTAAAAACAGAATACATATGAATACACCGATAAATGTATTTTTATTCATTGTACAGTAGCCCAATTTCATATTTCATAAAACCTAAAAATAAGCTCAGTGATGGTATCTGCTTCAAAACCCATATTTCTGCTGAGCCAAGGGGAAGTAAAAGTGGGTTTATAAATGAACTAGCAATGAGTTTCATCCCAAATAATTGAATACATATTAATTATATTAATGAAATAATACAAATAAAATGATAAGATATTTATTAATTTATAACTGAGCTGTTCAAGGTGTGGTTACCATTATGCGTTGCAACCATTGTGGCCAGGAATGGAAGAAACTGAGTATGCAAGGGGAATTTTGTTTCCCAGTAACCACACGACTGGGAAAGTAGGGTTGGTTCCCAGTAGTAATTCACGTAGAGCACACTGGAGATTGCTCATTTTCTTTGAATATTCTTTGAGGGTGTTTCTGGGAATTTATTGGAGTCTTGCAAGGAGCTCCATGGCTCATAGCAAAAAAAATTGAGCAAATAAGAAATGTTGACAATGTCTCCCTCTAGTGGTTGAAATCAATTTTATTTCAGGCTGTGTGCTGTAAAACCACTGCAAAATCCAGCGTACAATAGTACAACAGCCCTAATCATGCTATTGCTATTATTGCATTTAATCTGCAGAACACATGAGACTAAACATTCATAGCCTGCTATATTAGCTGCCATAATGTGATATCGACATGTAGCTTATGATAACTCTCAAAACAGATGTTTTAAAAACACATAAACCAATTTTTAACACATCCCCGTGTCACATTTTCTTACAGTCTGTGTTTGAAAAATATCCCTTTGTAACGCATAAATTGTATATTTGAAACACAAAAGTAGAACCTTGGCACAAAATATGTTGAAAGCAACACTAAAAGTGTGTTCTATATTAACACATCGTTTTAAAGAGTGTAGCAGTATATTAGTTATTTTAAACTTCTGTCTTTTATTGGTTGTCAGCTCCCTGTAAAACCATTTGGCAGTGGACTTTATATGAGCTGGTTTGATAATAAATCTGCTCGTGTGAAAGCCAACACGACCCCACGTATGACTGTAATAAACTCTTATTGAATTGCCTGCTAGCAGCTTCAGAACTATGCTTTATCAATCGCATACCAATACCCATCCGCCCTTGTATCGATGCCCAAACTGATTGTAGTGCATTGTTGGAGGTCAATGTACCTACTGCAGCAGTCTCATGTTTATGGTGACTAGCCCTAGCGAAAGTGTTTCGCGAAGTCTCCGCTGTCATGTCTACATGCATGGCTAGCATTTGCTGATAGCTACGCTGCTCCCGACGGGAGACTGGGGCGCTCTGATGGATCGGCGACTGGCCCGAGTGAGGAGCTGTGAGGTCGGTCGGGTTTCACTTTCCAGTGGCTAATCCTGTGGAATGTAATGGGAGTGGTTCGGTCACACAGGGTTCAGATTGATGATGTGCACTGGCCGAGCTTGGCAGGGCTCCACTCTATCGCCATAGTGTTCGGGGTGGCTTTAGATAGCTTTGGATGTTTTCCACACTGATTGTGTGTGTGTGGGGGAGGGTTTCAACTTTATTATTCATTCATTAAGTAGACGCCCTTATGAGGAGTGACTTGTATGTTTTGCAATAGTACAAAAGCTAATCACGGCGGGTTGATATTTAACGTGACGCGCCCTGCCTCGCCGTACAAGTTATTTTGCTTGCGTGGCTCTGGGAAAGTTGGGGCTGCAAATCCAGCGGCAGCAGTTTCCTGTTACAAACGGGCATCCATCAGCCCGGACCAAACAGTGCGTCAAAAGCACAGCGGCCACAGCCGGTTGCCCTTGTCCCGGGAGTCAAATGTCAGCGGCCTGGGTGCTTGTGCAATTTATTTATTGTCAAAGCGGATATTAAGGTGAGACGTTTCCCCAAACAAGCAGCCGGATAAAATGTGCATAGGCGGTAATGACTGTTGCCGCTGATATGGAACCGTGTCTGGAGTGACGTTTCTGCTGCTCTTTTTATTGTAGTTCCCCCCGCAGGGGAGAACTACAATAAAAGTTAAGTGCGTTGTTGGCTACTTCCAAAAATAATTTTGAAGCTTTGCAGAGGAAAACTTTGCTCTAGATTAAGTGGAATGACCTTTTTCTCAGGATTTCAGGACTAGTACAGGAAAAAGGTTTCATGATGTTAAAGATGTACTGGAGGAAGCAAGTCCATGCTAATTTTACAGGAAAGGAGGAATCATTTTTGTCAAAGTGTTTCAGATAGATCGTCTCCAGATTCCTTAAAAATGTCTGTTTTTGGAAGAGTGTTTGGTGCTGGTGTTTGTTTATACTGTATGTGTGTGTGGCTGTATGTGATGAGGTAAGACTGTGTCCTCATGTTGTGCAGAGACAGGACACTTTTGACACCAGAGGGAGGCAAAGGATCAAGTGGAGAGACATTTTGTGGGAAACGCCACTACATTACTGATACATACAGATCAGCCAATCAAATTTTATGTACAGTATGTTGTTCATGTTACAACCCAAAAAACTATTGTCACAATATAGTTCACATTATAGCCACCAGAAAAAAAAAAATCCATGGATGGCATTTAGCTCATTTTATTTGTTCTCTTGTATTTATTCTCTAAATGTATTGTGCTCTATTGTCACATCTCCTGTCTTATTTTACCTTTGAATAACTTTGCTTGAAAAGTGCTGATAAATTGGGCCGACATTGGTTCAGGCAGTAAAAGTAGTCGTTTTGCAGTCGGAGGGTTGCCAGTTTGATCCTGCCCTGGGTGTGTCAAAGTGTCCCAGAGCAAGACACCTAGCCCCCAATTGTTCCTGACAAGCTGGTTGGTACCTTGCACGGCAGCTGATCACCATCGGTGTGTGAGTGTGTGTGTGAATGTGTGTGTGTTTCAATTGTACAGCACTTTGAATAAAGGCGCTATATAAGTGCAAGCATTTACCATTTAAATAAAATAAAATATAGATTGATTAATGCGGTCCTACTGGACTCATAGGTACATACTCTTGAGTTGAATTAACACTGGACATGCCGAGTATGAGAAAACATGGTCTATCATGCCAATCCATCTTCAGTCTGTTGTATGAAAGCATTGGTACGTGGTGGTCCTGGGGTGGGGTAGACTGGAGCAGGGGTCGAGGGGGCAGGCAGCAGGGTCAGATGTGACTTGGCACTTCAGCGACTCTCCTTTTGAAACGCATGAACGTGCGTGTGCATGGATACAGACGCATGCACACAAGGAACACTCTTATGGAGCACCTGCGTGCTTTTTGACGTGTCAACATTCCTCATAAATCCAGACTTCACTCTTCACTTGGTGGAATCATGAATGCAGTCACAAGTCTTCGCCACGCGGGGGAGCTCATTGTCTTCCTATGTGAGCTCCTTGCGCCTGTGAATCGTGTTAGGACATGCTAACAGTGTAAAAAGAAGAGATGACGGAGAGGTGAAAAAGAAAGGATGCAGGAGAGGACGGTTGCCTCGTTCTTTATTATGTCTATGCAGCAGTGCTCTATACTGCTTCTATAATGCGAGCAAGAAGCGAGAGAGTGGTATTTAAAAAATGCATGATGTGGATGGAATTGTGTGTCAGTTTGTGTGCAGTTCAATAAATGGATGAATAATTCAGCCGTAAGTGTGAATAAAATATGACCGAGTTTTGCCTGGAAGACGGCTTGGCTGCTCGGCTTCATTCTTTCAAACGGTACATAAGAACCTAAAATAAACGGCCGGTGACTCTCACGCAAATTACCACACAGAAGGACGACTCACACAGTGCCCCTCATCTAGGGCAAGAGGTGGAGAGAAGATTTTTTTTCCCATGCATCCAATCAGGCATTCAAATATTGACGTATTCTCTGGGAGCTAACAAACAAGTCCGCAAAATCTGTCACATACGATTTTGATAGCCTGCAGCATTATGCGATATAGGAAAGATTGGAACATTTGAGGGGAAATTATTCCCATATAATCCCCATGGCACAACCTAAAAGTTTGATTTAATGTGAGTTTAACCACTTATGAGGCCTTCCAGTGTCTTAAATTATAAATTCATCCAAATTGACGTGTTTATTTAGCTGTCGAGTGTCGTCCGCTCGAAGGAACAACGCATTAGAATATATTTAGATAAGAAAAATGTGTCACGTATCCTACGCCTACATCACGGGAGATACGACATATGAAGTGGCAGCGTTCATTACACCCTTTTTGCAAGTTGGATGCGCACGGAAATGGCCTCACACGACTGGATTAATAGTAACAGTCATTTCTGGTCTTAAATGAGTGCCGGGGAGATCTGTACACTTATAACGACCTGTTAGCATCACTCTTCGCTGCCATCCTCATTACTCTCCCCTTACCCAAGACCGCAAACAGTGTGCGGTGCTCAGAAATGTTCAGTTTATCTTCTTGTTAGCAGCACAACCACATGCAAAGTAGCACAGCAGTGTATTCCCCTGTGTAGTGCAGGAGTTTTGTCTTCTGTAGGACCAAGGTGAATTGCAGCTACGACAGTACATGAATTGATGCCTGTTCATCCCCCCCCCCCCCTTTTTTTTATCACTGTCAATTGTAACACATACTGATGACGGAATATATCGTAAGGAAATATTTAAAATATCTTGTATCATAAGTAATATTCTTTAAATACTGACATAAGTTTGGCCCATTAACCTTGCATGCATAGGACATGACGGTAGGTGCGATACTGTGCACAATTGTAATGACTCAAGCAATAACTTAAACAATCCAGGCATTTTATACCAACCGGATGTTGCTAAAAGGTGACAATAAAAACTGAAATAATTAGCATTTTATATGCCTGCGATCACAAACAAACAGGTGTTTTATTTATGCAATGTAGCAGTCTTATATTTCTACAATATGACCCATAACAATGTACGTAGTGGCTGCCCATTTTTTATTCATGTGAAATTATTTATTTAAGTAGCTAGTCTTTACTCATGACTTAGGTCAGATCATAAGGGATTGAACTGTACACAGAGATCAAATATTGACTAACTGACAGATGGCTGTACATTCTGTTGCTCTAAAAAAAATGTTCGCTAGTATATTAAATACAATGCAATATATATTGCAATGTTAAATTCAACATTGACAAACATTTTATATTTTGGTTAATACTGATTACTTATTATTATTATTATTATTATTATTATTATTAATAATAATAATAATAATAATAATCATCATCATCATCATCATCACCACAACAACAACAACAACAACAAGAGGTGAATATTTGGAATTTATTTAATTACAAATGGAAAAGAATGAAAATATGCCAGTCTAAGACAATTGTTTTTCAGATTAATGCCTGTAAATGGCAGTACACCCTTTTTTTTTTCCAAAAGCCTTATGTAATTCTGTGCCCCATCAAAATACATGTGACACTGTTTTTATCTGCAGGGTGCATGTTACAGGCTGCCGAGGGATTTAAGCCCCCACGTCTGCTGCAAACTGAACATTAGATCTGTTATAATAAGAAAAACATGAAGCTTTTTGTTTTACAGTTACTGAATATCTAGCACATAACTGTGTGATATCATGCATTCTAATTCTGCTCATCGTGGTTTGACAAAAGCAAAATCGACAACTCAGTATTTTCATAATCGCCCATTAAAAGGTGCATTATTTCACCTTTTGTGGTTTATCTGACATTTTCTCTTCTCTGAAAATTAAGGGCACAGATATGGCAAGGCCAGTGCAACAACTCCTCCTTAAAGAGCTTCACCATCTTCAGTTTGGATTCCGGGAACGAGCGATTAGCGAGGGCTGCCAAATCCTGCCCTATCGTAAACACTGCGCTCTCTCTCCCCTCGATGCCCAGTAATTGGCGAAGCCTGCTATTCATGGCCTGAAGTGTGCCCTGCCCATTGAAATAATGAACCCTCCTCTTCACCCTTTTTACGCTGTTTGTCTAAGTTTTGACCCTCATTACTGAAATGTGATATTCAGCTTCGACTCCGTTTCCCCCCAAACGCAGGACTAAATGTGATGTTTACCATGAACAGTGTAAATAGCTAGCTCTGTTTTTATCAGCACAGCTCAGAGGCAATGTAATGAAATGGATGCCATGCGCACACATGGGCAAGCAATCGCATTTGCGGGCGGTGAGGGACTCTGGCTTTGATGAACTCAGACCACTTACCCGACAGCTCAGGAGAAACAGAGATAATGACCGGGGCTGTGGGCCTAGAGATGCATCTGAAACCCCAACTCTTAGCCTGTTCAGCACGTTGGATGGTGGAAACTGCACTTAATTGATCGATGAAAGAAGTTGATTACATAGTTGATTACTCACCTCACCTGGCTTCTTGAGTCAGAATCGTTTGCTGATTTTAAGGTGAAAATCTAAACCTGCACATCCTGCAGCTCTCCAGGACAGGGAATGAGGACCACTGTTATACGCCCTTTGTATATTTGTATAAAAATGACCAGGTTTGCACAAATTAATCCATGCTTTATTCTCCCTGCAGCTAGGGATTAGTCAGTATCTACAGCAGGGATCAGCAACTCACGGTCCTCGAGGACCAAGACCTGCTGTTCTCCACTCTCTTTTTACCTGGGATTCGGGTGTGAAGACAGTCTATCAGTAGCACTAATTTCCAGGGCTGGATTTAGATTCTGGCCAGAGTTGATGTACAGCAGGGCTGCCCAAACCTGTTCCTGGAGATCTACCGTCCTGTGGGTTTTCACATCAACCCTAATTTGGCACACCTGATTCTACTAATACCTACTAAGTAGCTCAATGAGATCTGAAGCTGTTGAATGAGGTGTGGCTTTGTTAGGGTTGAAGTGAAAACCTACAGGACGGTAGATCTCCAGGAACAGGTTTGGGCAGCCCTGATGTACAGGGACTGAAAGATATTTCCACAGAAGTGGGGGATGCCTATTATGTGTTAATGATAGGTAACACCCCCTATAAATTACTTCTATATGTGCAGCTACAATAATCATTATTTGATTCATATAATTAATTCTAACACTTTGGGCAGTCACAGGGTGTGCAGGTTATTATTGTTACTCAGCACTGGTGACATAGTTAACTTACCTCACCTGGCTTCTTGACTAAGAGCTGATCATTGACTATGACCTGATCTTGATGGACTGCTCTGCGAGTGTAAGAGTGGATACCGCTCTCTTTCTCTTTCCTGGGCTCCTTCCATTCGCTTATTTTTTTTCTGTCCTCATCTCCTCGATCCTTGACTGACCCAGAAATGAAAGGACATTCCAGCCTGTTATATGCTCCTTGAAGGATCTAGGAACAAGGAGCTAGGAGGCTCCCAAACGACTCTTAACATCGAGTCCTTCGGGAGGACTTTCTGGAAATATTTGAGCGCATCCTTTCTGGAAGTATTTCCACAACCGTACTGTAAACCTGGGGGAGCTGTTGCTTCAGATATGCAGTCTCGAAGACTGCAAACCCAGTTTGGGGCTCTACAAGTTTTTCTTGTCCTTTGATCTCAGCCCACAACTTAAGAACTTGAACTGTAATAAGGTGTTGTGTTATTGCCAACAGTAAGAGTCTCAAGGGTTTCTTGGGTACTGAACATTTCATATAATAGGATTACAGTGCTGAGCGGTATGCAATTTACATTTCTAGTTATTTGAGCTCTCTCTGCGGGCTGAGGGAATCTGTAATCACATGCCATATTCATGACTGTTGTTTTGTCTCAGCCAAACTTACCCAAATAATGAGCAATGCCATGCAGTTGCTGTGATGCCCTCTGCTGGGCACCTCTTGACGGTGACCTGAATATCAACCACTGACTGGCCAAGCACTGTTATGCTTGGAAGCTAATTGGTAATGAACTTAGCACACTGTGTGAATGGTGAATAACATATAACACATTATATACAGTATATATTATTACTGTAGTTCACAATTTCCACTTATATTACCCAAAATGTATTTTCTTCCTATAAACCACAAACTTGCCAAGAGCCTGTAGCAGACAAGATTGTGAGTTTTGTGAGAAACCTTTTTAAGTACCTAAAATATCCTTCATCACACACAAGAACTGTGTGGTCAAATGAAAAACATACACAAAAAACTGAAATATCAAAAAGCCGCAGGACATTAATTGGATCCTGACTGTAACCTTTCATTTACAGAGGGGTACTGAGTACTGTTTTCCGTTTCTCTTCCTTTATCTCCCTTCTTCAGCGGGTGATATAGGAAGGGGACTATCACAAGAGGAGCACCAGGATGGGCGAGATCCTTCTCAGCCTGGCTCAATTTAGGATATTAATTAAATGTATTAGGTAAACAGCAGTGCGTAAGGACAGCGGACATCTGCTGTTTGTGGGGCTGTTTCTGTTTCTGCGGAGGGTTCAGCAGATCAGTAGTTAAAGTTCAGAAACGGCGAGGAGCAGATGGTTTCCCAGTTCCCGCGGAGCCAGATTTGGTGGCGGTCCAACAGCTTTCCCGTGCCTCAAGGCCTTTTTCACCCCCACGCTAGAGAGAGAGAGCGCGAGAGCAAGAGTGAGAGAGAGAGAGCGAGAGAGCGAGAGAAAGAGTGAGAGAGAGCGTGAGTGAAGAGAGCAAGAAGGAGAGCAAGAGAGAGAGAGCCCAACCTTTTCTTTGTTTGTTTATCCAAGTGCTGCTTAAGTCTGATTGATGCATCTCTGCATCTTTGTTACAAAGCTCAATCAGATGAAAATTAGTCAAATGTAATCTCCTTGACTTTAACCCCTCCCAAATACCTCTTTGCCCCCAAGCCATGGCAGCTGATTGAAGATAATTATGCATATTAATTCTCCTCAAGAGGATATTTAATTATTACTTAAACCAGTGTATTTGTGTCTGCATTGAAAGCAGAAAGATCTATATATTTCTGCGTTGTTTGCAGTTAGATATCGACCCACTGTCTGGCCCAGTTTATGTTCAAATCCCAAGCAGTTTTTTCTGAAAGTTGTCCGTTATTGAGAGTTTACAGACCTGTTGCTGAAATGTGGTTCTAAGGGGAAAAAATTAGCTGCGACACCTATTGCTTGCTTCCATGTAAGACTGTCTACCTGAGAAAGTCATCACTGACAGGCGGTTCCCACACAGTTCCCACACCCCCACTGACCTAAGGTGTGATACATTACTCCCCCAAATCACCAGCCTCGAACGTGGCTTTACACCACGTACTGGACGATCCTATGAAGGTTCCCCGCCGTCATGGATGGTGGTGTGAAGATGCTTCTCCTCGAGCGCTCAGTAAAATCGAGGACCCGGGGCTTGCTCTCCTGCCCAGCCAGCCGGCTGGAGAGGAACAGGGACAGAGGCAGAGGTTAATGGAGTAATTACGCTTCCTACTGGGCCTGGAGCCCGAGAACTGGAGCCCGGACCGGGGAAGACCACACCGCATGCTGGAGTGAAGCTAATTGTAGAGAGGACTGATAGATCAGGGAACTGGGCTTAACATTACGACCACAACTTCAGTCACTTCCCTAAAGCTGGTGATGTAATATTCGCAGCCACTGCAAATCACTATTAATGAAGTAATCTGGGCCACTTTCATTATTTTGTAATGGGTAAGAGTTTTAGGGGGACAGTTTGTTAAAATCAGAATTAATAGATCAAAGACAGCCATTGGTACATTGGTACACCACTGTTTGGTACATTGCTATGAAGCAAAAAGGCATTAGAGAGCTTAGCAATAGCAAACAATCTGGCAGACCATGTAAAATCGCTGCAGTAGATTAAGAATACTTTAATTTCTGAAGAAAAAACTAATTTCAACTCTTAACAGATCAAGGACACTCTCTGGGATGTTGGCAAAGATGTGTCAGATGCTTGTCTTTATTGATGATGTGACTGCTGATGGCAGCAACAGGATTAATTCTGACATGTACAGAAACATCTTGTCTGCTCAGATACAACCAACTGCCTCAAAACTCATTGGACACTGCTTCACCTTGCAGTGGGACCTCGAACATACTGCTAAAGAAATCAAGGTTTTCAGGACCAGTGTAATGTTCTTGACTTGCCAAATCAATCAGCCTGAATCCGAAGGGACATATTTCTCACTTGCTGAAGACAAGACTGAAGGGAAAAATCCCATGGAACAAACAGTAACATGGTTGAAGTGGAGTGTCACCAGGGGAGATGAAGTGGAGTGTCACCCACTGGAGTGTCACCCAGTGTCTGACGATGTCTATGGATTGCAGTCATTGACTTCCATGGATTTGCGAACAAGAACTTAATATCACAACATAATTTCTGATCACTTTTGGGGAATATGTACACTACTGCGTAGTATTTCCTACACAGATCACCTGATATGGATGTAAAAAACCCCAGTCTGCATGTTAACCTCAAATTCATTGTCATATTTGAAATCCAATGAGCTGGTGTATAGAGCCAAAATAAACACAACATGTTTCACTGTCCAAATACTTACAGACTGCACTGTATATGTATATTTTATATTTTTTTACTTTTATATTTTAATTTTATATTTTATTATAAGTTAGCTGTGATTTCCAGTGCAGATCTCCTGCCTCTGTGAAGAAGTTTCTGTTTGATTTTTCAGCAGAGTTCATTTGAGCCTTTCTGTTCCAACATAATTGGCATTGTCGAGTCATGACGATGAAAGGATTTTCTTCTTTATGAATGGATATAGAACTAGACAGAAGGCTCTGAAGCCGTACTATTGGCTTGCATTATCAGGAAGCTTTGCAGACGTGGGGTTCAAAGCAAATTAAAGTTGAAAGGCTCTTGTCAAACCTCCAGGTTCATATCAAGTTATTAAGGCCATATAGAACACCACATACCAGTGCTTGGCTGTTAATGTGCTTTCCTTTTGGTCCTGATTAGACAATCATAATATTTTGCATCTAAGATTCTTCCACCCTTTTTTATGGTGTCAAAAAGATCTCTTCCACTGCTTCCCAGCCAGAATATGTTTATGTTAAAGATAGCAAATTAGATGTTGTCGCAGTGGCAGCGTATGTTAATCAATTGCATGTTTTCTAGAATAACATCTTTCATTGACCATATTTTAACCATCAGCTTGGCTAGCTATGTCTTGAAAATGTTGGTCCTGTTAAAGATACTACTATACTGTTGTATCTGTGACTGGCCAAAATGCTGGTGTTCCAGGTCACTTTGTACTCTGGAAATACCAGAGCCAGACTGAAGTAATTTCAGTGGAAGTATGGTCATGCAATGTGATTCATTTGAAATTCAACTTTACCACTTTACACTTGCTCAAATCAGAGATAATCATAGAGAAACAAATGAGCAAACAGCAAATAGACAAACATAGAGAACAGTCAACACTATGGCAAAGCAGAGGCTCTGAGCTCAGATAAAAGTGTGGTCTGAGAGGGTTGGGTTTCATGGTCAAACGCAGGAAACAACTGATGAGCCTGCCATTTTTCACACCGCTGCACCGCCTGACTCTGATCTGTTCTTTTCCAGATTGAAAATTGACACAAGTCAAAATTAATGAAGATTAAACCTCACCCTTTCGCTTTGGGTCACTTGGTACATTCATTTGAAGTACAGTGTTTTTCCTCTGATAGAAAAATATTCCTGTGATGTAGTTCTTTTTTTAAAACCCAGTGAACAATTTTTTAAAAAGTTTAGACAGATGAAAACAGTTCATTATGTTTCTCTTTGGTCTCTGTGGGGTTTTACTGAGCCTAGGAGTTATACAAGGAATATGGCCAAGCTGCCTTCAACATCTGACAGCATTGGACACTGTTTTAGGAGACCGTCGGAGAACATCTGTCTCTCTCGATGTTAGTTATGGTATGATGTTTTTCTTCTTTGTTTTTATTGGTTGTGTTCTGCTATAACAGTAATATTTGTGTATGTAAGTAGTAAAAGTTCTCATGAAAGATATAAGCACAGCTAATAGACACACACGTACACATGCACATACACTGAAAAAAAATAGATAGCGAGAGATAGAACCCTGAGCAATTACTGATCAGTCTGGATTGGAATCGCTTTTAAATTTTGAGGCTATCTGTTTCATTGAAAAAACATAGGAATTTCTGTGTTTTTCTAATACTGTGACATCCCTTGTGACTGTACCTTTTAAATTAAAGGTATTTATTATAATCCAGTGCATGTAAGTGCACTCAGCACTGGAAAAGCATATGACTAAGATGCTAATGAAGCCATATATAGCATCATTGCTTGAAGTCATTGAAGTGATTAAGTATTTTACTGGTGATTTGGGTCTCTAATTAGAGCAAGATATGTCTTAGAAATCTAGTAAGATTTGCAGCAAACATCGAAATTAAAGCATTTGTTTTTATTATTTATGCAATTACCTCTAATATTGATGAATGCAGTGTTTAAATCAGTCATGAAGTGACACAGTCTCTGCTGTAAAATCCAACTATGCCGATCAGAACTCCTAGTGTGCTGACCAACCCTGCTGTAAAATCCTGCTATGAAGCCAGCCTGACCTGCTTGAAAATTGAGCTGACCAAGCTGGTCATACGCTGGTCTAGCTGGGTATGAGCTGGTCAATCATTGTGGCCAATCTGGTCATAAGCTGTTCTAACAGGGAATGAGCTGGTCAACCGAAACATAGCAGAGCTTGTGCTGGTCAAACCCTGGTAACTTGGGAGCTTGTCTGAACTGATCAACCAGCTGTTTCAAAACCAAGCTTGAGCTTGTTTTTGTCAGCAGGGTGGTGGGGTTTAGTGCTTAGTTAACTTTGTCATTGATTGACTAAAGAGTCCAGAAACCTTGTTTCCAAGGCCTAATCGAAAGGAAACCTTCAGGACTTGAGCTTCGCCTCCTGGTCTGAAACACAAAGTGTGTCGGTTGCTCTGGATAAGGGCATATGCTAAGAACATAATGTAATCTGGTTGTACCGTGCTTCTGTTTGGTTATGTTTCCTACCAGTTCTTTGCCCACAGGGAAGAGCTAAATATATATGTAAATAAAAGCCTTTTCAGTTGTCATTAGGTGACAATTGACCCAAAATGAATGTGGCAGACTGTCCCAACCCACCTATTTAAAACAATTTGATTCTCTCAAGCACATTTTTCACTCTGCAAAACAAGCACCGATATTTCAATGAGTCATCACAATTTACATCAAAAATATGTATATAGAGCTCCGTGAATGGAAAATTCACATTAATATTTCCGGCCTCTTTATGAGTTTTATGTAGATATCCCTTAATTCATATGGGGAATCACAATGCCCTCAGGTTTTTTTTCTTTTCTTCATGATTCAAAACTATGATTCAGAAATAGAAAATAAGGAAATGTAGAATATAGAAATAGAAATTTTCTCACAAAACAAAAGAGAAAATGAGGCTACATTTTTCTATTAAACCTTTTTTTAATAAAATGAGAACCACATGGATGTTAAACTCAGTGGGTACTCTTAACCTGATGAATAAAAATATATAATATATAATATAAATATATAACCAGAAATAATTAATTCATTTTTAAATAACAGATTGATGTTTCTATCAAATTTCAAGGGACAATGTGTACTGGATGAAATTGAAAATGAATCCTCACTGTTTTCCATTTGAGCTTATTAGTAAAGGCATGTGATAGGTGGCCCTCACAGGACTTGGGTATACTCCCCAAATGATGAGTGATGGAGAATGCTACACACATTAGAACTATTAGGGCCATTAGCATTTTTTCTACAGTACTGTGCAGAAGAAGGCACCCTAGACTTTATTATACATATTGTGTATTTTTTTGTGTGTTAGTATAAAAGAACACATTTGAGATTTCCAAATATTCATTTTCCAAAAAAATTTATTTTACAGAGACATTTTTGTATTTAATTAAATAAATTAACGTATTACTGTAAGCAATTGACTACATTTTACATAAAAACTTGATCAATCAGATGGCTGTCTGAGATAAGAAGCAAGGAGCCTGCAGAAGAACTGTGGCAAGTTCTCCAACATGCTTGGAACAACCTCCCTGCTGATTGTCTTATAGAACATTCAGTTTTTACTATTCTGTCAAATTACTAAAATGTAATGTAAAATGTATAGTACATTTATTTAGGACCTTTCATTTAATTATTTTTGAAAGAATCTTATCTGTACAGAATGTTATACAGGTGCCTAAGACTTTTGTACAGTACT
The DNA here is from genome assembly GCF_963514075.1 of Conger conger. Classification (NCBI taxonomy): domain Eukaryota; kingdom Metazoa; phylum Chordata; class Actinopteri; order Anguilliformes; family Congridae; genus Conger; species Conger conger. The sequence goes on from NC_083765.1 coordinate 56,211,970, forward strand.
GTACATGACAACATACTTGTAACTGTATATGTGTAACTGTCCCAGTTCAATCTGAAGGAAAATGCGCATTAAATGAGATGTTTCTTTATGAAACATCTATAAAATACTTTTAAAAGAGGTGTAGTGCCTTTTGCTAAGGTTTGATTCTTTATTTCAACAGTTTTCTGCCCTCAATCTGTCTCTGGAGTAAATGAAGTAGTGGCTACTAATGCAGATTTTTTTCAATGTCTGTTTCCCATGGCTGGCTCTTTATAGCCAGCTGTTTCCCTAATTTCCTTAATTCCCTCAGGTTTTTATCCAATCATCACCTTTGTGAATGGAAATGTCCCACCCCCCCTCCCCCACCCCCCATGCTGATTGCTCCAGATTACGCCGAATGGTGAGCAGATGTCACTTGAGTGACGCCCGCCCGTCAGGATTAGAGGAGGTCTGTAACCTTCCCACAGGAAAGGCAGAGTCCTGGCAGGCGATGACACAGCCAGGAACTCTCCGTCCATCCAGACCAGATCAATCTCCGTCCATCCCTGACCTACATAGAGATGTCATCGCAACCCAACTGTTCAATGTGACAGGCCTCAGCACAAAGGTAGAATACGTCACAGGAAACCTGGGATATGACCAATCAGTGAGCTCGTTTTTCCCTCCACTTTATCTGCTTAGTGAATTCAGACTCTTATATTGTCTTATATTAATATTATATTATATTAGATAAAAACAATTTTTAACACCAGTTGTCGGATATCTGTTTTTTTCATGCAAATAATATGAATATATGCAGTAATGCCTCATAAAATTTACAATAAATGACATTTTACTATACGATTTATCACATAAAATAATTTTATGTTAAATCTTTTTATGCTTTTTTTCCATCTGATTATGAGTAATATGGTAGACACTCTTTAATGTGTCTACCATATTGTGTGTCTTTTAAAATGTATGTTTTATTTTTTCTTAATAATACGGACACAGGCATGACAGGCACTTCCTGTAGGCTTTCCTCAGGCCGTTTATGCACACTGCTCTACTTTTATTACCGAGATCCCAATTTGCATGGCCGAGAGACACGGTATCTTTTATGGACGAGGAGGAAGGCGGTAATGGGACAGCGGGTGTGATTAGTGATAAATAAATTGTGTCTATTGTCAAGAGTTGGCTGGAGCCTGTCCATTCAAATTAAACGTAGCATGTCCAAATTAACACCGGCGACAAGGGTCCTCCGTTTACTCGGCCAGACGAATCGCGCAGAGCAGTCTGTTTTGCATTCCTCTGAAACGCATCCCGCATACTCTTTGCATAATGTCAGCCTATTCTCCCTTGTGTTTTTTTGGTAAGCAGGTAAATCTGTGGGAATTGCATGAAACTGTAATCGTAAGTGGAGCGTTAATCCCATTTCTTCTATAATTCGATGCAGAACGCGAGGCGTCTTTCAAATTGGCCTCATTGATGAGATTAGGGGGCTGATGAATAATTTAAAGGGGCCTTGGGCCCGGCGTTTGGGCAGGAAGTGAGGAGACGGTGTAAGAACAGGGCGGACACCGTGGCTGAATGCGCCGCGTCTCGTCCTGCAGCGGGGGAAAGGTAACCTCGTGAGGACCGCGTTGGGGCTTCCCGGGTAAAAACGGAGACCGGGCGGCCTAATTTACGGGGATGCGTCTGTGTTACGGTGCGGATGCGATATTACACAGGGCGTGAAAACGAGGGTCAGAGGTCAGTCGTCTGTTATGTTAAGGGGGCTCGCTCCCACAAAAGCGGGAATGTATTTGCGACAGGCAGTTATTTGACTGAAAACTGGATTATTTCATTGTGCACGTATCCCTAGACTACCTAGCTCATTAACTCCTTACTGCCTCAGTGCGGACTAGCTGGCTTTGGTTTCGCCAGGGGGCTTTCAGAAGGTTACCTCAGCCGAGGAGGATGTCCTTATTAACCTTGCAACATGAAAACAGGATGTGAGTTAAGGGCTTGTAACAACACAACCCCTATATATTTCCCCTTATTTTTCCGCTTTGCGGCACACCTAATTCCCCTACATCGGTTAAACAGATAGATCATGGAGGCTACAGCACTGAATCTCTTTTATCCAACTGAAGTTGTGGTTAAAACTGTATAAGTCATATTTAATTCTCACATATTGTTTGTATAATTGCATTTTTAATTGCCTGTCAACAAGTGATGGTTTAAACTGGATAATCTGGGACCTGTCCATTATTGACATGAAAACTGAACATATCACACACTGTCACCTGGTGGCAAGATTTGATATCATCAGCAGGAAGCGCTATCTATGTCTAGCACCTCTGTAGGTTTCACAGAGGTACCGGATGCTGTGGTTTGGTTCATGCTATGTCTCACTGAGCCTATCACACTATAGTAACACTATCTTGTGCCATTGAGGGCTACTTCCTGCATATTTAACTGGAGGACTGGAAGCTGGCACTTCCCTGTTTTTGAAACATAGTTTTGGAACAGCTCATACCGAGCTAGACCGGCTCTATGACCAGCTTGGCCATGCTGGTTGGCCAACTCATACCCAGCTAGACCAGCTTTATGACCAGCTCATACCCAGCTAGACCAGCTTTATGACCAGCTCATACCCAGCTAGACCAGCTTCATGACCAACTTCATGACCAAGGTCAAGCTGGCTACATAGTTGGATTTTACAGCAGGGTTGTCTGCCATTGGTCAGCACACTGGGAGCTCTGAGCTCAGGTAACAGTCATCTGGAAGTCCAAACAGCCGGCACCTCATCGCTGTGTTTCCCATCTTGGCTGTGCCAGCAGCACTGCTGTATGGATGCGATTAGGGACCTGTCTGAGATGACTGAGCCAGGGAACCGAGCTGCAGACTCGATTCCATGGTTGCTAGGCAGGGCAGGGAGGGGGGAGGGGGGAAGGGGCTGCAGGCCAGTGGTTCAATTAATTCCTACATAATTAAAAGATAATTATTCATTCCTTCCTGTCAACACTAAAGGGTAGATAACCTCATTAACTTGCAGCTTGTACACAATTCAATTACCGAGGTATGGAAAATACATTTTTGATTACTTTGGGGGTTGAGACCTTAGTCATCCTTATTCATTTGTGTGTGCAGTGATTTCCATGATCTTGTTCTCCTCAGCATTGGTTCCCAGAAACACATTAGAGAGTGCATATCTCTGGCGATAGATTGAGCATTAAGCCAAAATAAAAACGAGAACGGGCTACTGGGCACAGTGAAACATGCAAAAAGCTCAGAGCAGAGAATATCACAGTGCAGACCTGTATGTATCTTCATTTCTACCTTCTGTCCATAAAAAACAGCTTTTCCCTTAGCTTTCCTTCATCTCTGATCTCAAACAGGAGCAAGCAAACATGTCTGGACCCCATTGACACGGCTCTGGGAAGTCCCAAGATCTCGCTCTCTCATTCATTCTCTCTCATTTTCTCTCATTCTCTCTCTCTCCTTCTCTTGTTCTCCCTCTCTTGTTCTCTCTCTCTCTCTCTCTCTCTCTCTCTCTCTCTCTCGTTCTCCCATTCCCATTGTTTCTGTATGGCCGTCATGGCGTAGCCTGCAGCCTGCAGAAAAAAAGGCACGTGTTGCTTCTTCTCCAGGCTGCCATCTGGAGTAGGCCAACAGAGGATGTGTGTGCTTCATCAATGATAGCAAAAAGGGCCGGCAGCACATGTACATGCTAACACACACACACACACACACACACACGAATGACACTTGTGCATGACACTCGATCCTCTTACAAAGAAGGCGAGGCTCAGGAACGCCATTGTCATTTTATGTTTGCGTGACGGATGTGAAAGGATCATTCTGGGCCATTCGTGTGGTGGGATAAACTCACCTCATGAACACATACAATGCAGTCCGTTTGTATTTGGACAGTTATTAAAATTTCTGTTTGTTTGGCTCTGTAGTCCAGCACATTGGTTTGAATAATGAATGAATGAATAATTAATAAATGTGAGGTTAAACTGCAGACTGTCCCCTTTAAGTTGATGGTATTCAAATTCATACCAGATAATGCGTGGAGGAATCACATCCCTCACATTTATTGTTTCATTCCTACTCCAATGTGCTAGACTACAGGGCCAAAAGAACAGACATTTTATTGTCCAAATACATAGACTGCACTGTATGTACATACATGTGTAGTTTCAATGTGTGGTGCTTATCAGTATGACATTATAGGAGAGACATACAAGAGCAAGTAATGAGCTTTTGTGTAATTTGACATTGACAATTCATGTAGTATTTTAGCTCTTATTTTAATCCTGCACTTCTGAGCTACCGGTTGAATTTGCAGGTTATGAGACTACTTCTGTTTTTTGTGCCATTTGCAGCCTTCCTTTGTGGGTATATATAACTGGACTCTGCATAGTGTGCAATATCCCATTGTAGGCTTTAAAGAATCACCATATACTGCACAGCTTCTGTTGTATTGTGTATTGTTGTATTGCCCCTTGGCCTACAGAATCATTTCACACTGTTCCACCAGTACATATGACAGTACCCTCAGCCCACAGTGTCAGATATACAGGCAAATATCCTGAAATACTAACCAGAGGAGCACCAAATCATTACATTACATTATTGGCATTTGGCAGAAGCTCTTATCCAGAGCGACGTACAGTTGATTAGACTAAGCAGGAGACAATCCTCCCCTGGAGCAATGCAGGGTTAAGGGCCTTGCTCAAGGGCCTGTGCGGATCTTATTGTGGCTACACTGGGATTAGAACCACCGACCTTGATTGTCCCAGTCATTTACCTTAACCAGGCCACGAATCCAGTCAGGAAGGTCCCACACAATATCTACCAGTGTGAATAAGTCTGGTGTTTCTGGTGTGGTCTTTCCACCACATGGAGTCTGTGATTTTACACCTCCAACAGAGAGCTGGCTATCAGTATCAGCCTAACTACGTATTACCTACTTTGGGGTGAATGCTGAATCCCTTCTATTTTCCTACAAAAAGCCACTGTTAACACTGGCATTGGGAACAACAAGGTACAGAGTGAGACATAATTCAGAGTTTAATTTAATAAGTTATTTCTTGTTGTTGATGCTTGCTGCTTGTGCTACCAGTGAAGCATATTCTCTGTCTCCGTGAATTAGCATGAACTCATGCAGTTGTTAACTTACTACTATTTGTCCATCATTAATTCATGTTAACAACTACATGAGTGAATGTAAATTCATGAACCTTATTGTAAAGTGTGACCAAACAACTTTAAAATAAATACGTTTGTATCTGTGAGACGGGCCCTTTTCTCCACAGAGCTTGCCTGCAGTGAGAGCCTGTGGCATGAAGCTGTAAGGCTGTAGCAGGGCTCAGATGGGATTTCACAGGCGACCCTTCCCCCTGCAGACAGGGAAGGCACAAGAGCAAGGGAGGGAGGGATGGATGGAGGGATGGAGGGAGGGATGGAACACCTTGAGTAAAGTCAGACGGAAAGAAAGAACAGTCAAAGCACCGCCAATCGCTCTCTGCCCTGAGATAAAGTGTAAACTCTCGATCTCTTGATCTCTAGTTATTCAGGGTTATAAAAACACTAAATTTGCTGGATTGAGAGGCTGCCCATGATGGCTGAGACAGAGCAACAATGTTTGTAGTAGCCTTGCTTTCTTTTTGGAGGTGCCTGCAAATTTCAATCCCCTCACACATTAGCAGATGCTCACACATACTACCCAAGAGGGAGAATAATCCCCACTTCTCCCAGTACATTATATCAGCTTATTTTGGTCTACCTTACATGGAACAATTTTTTTAAATATTTGTTTTAGAATTCAGTGCATTAACATATGTATTAAATCATTTTATAATGGGGATTAAAAAATAACCCTCCATTTCACACTGGCCCAGAGAGAGGGCCGTGGGGCATGCCCAGGCCGGTGAACACAGGGCCTGGCGTGAGCTCAGCCAGTGCTCTGGAGCGCTGAGCACGGGTCGGCCCATCGCTGCCCTCTAACAGGCAGCTCCGCGCTCTGTGATGTGGGGCGCTGGGCTGTGCCTGATGCCTGCCTCGCGCAGGGTGTGCGCGAGAGGAGCTCAGCCCTAATAGGATTACATCTGTTAGCATCATGTGAGAGATGAGATGGTCGTCTGGGAAGCCTCCTGGGGGACTGGGGCTGAGAGACGGAGAGGCTGGGGAACGGCAGACCGCCTTGCTCCATCCCGACGGGAACCAGATGTGGACAGAGAGAGGGAGGGGGGAAGGAGCGAAGGACACAGAGAGAGAGAGAGAGAGATGGAGCCTTCAGGCAGTAGCCTCATTTGCTCCAGTCCTGTCTCGGGGTGGTGAGACTCTCTCCTGGGACCAGTCCAATTCCCAGGCTCTGCTACAGTGCAGACCTAATGGAAATGTTTGGTTTTTTAATTAGGATTCTTTTTACTCATACATTTCTCAAAATGGTTGACACTACCGAGTGTTTGAAAGTACTTAAGGGTGAAGCAATTAAGGGTAGTGATGTAGAAATACCCACAATCTAGTGTTTAATTTTTAATGGAATAACAAAGAGTGTGGAAAAAAGAACTACTGTATTAATCTGACCTCAATTTTTGGTTTGAAATATCACTTTAAACATAATTTATGAGACTAATATTAATGTGAATAACTTCATTAAGTTCTTTGTTGTTGTTGTTGTTGTTATTGTTTGTTGTTCAATGCTCATTGTAGTTGTCTAGCTCTTGTTTGTATGACTTATCCTAATGTCCAACTAGGTATCTGACAAGCTGTCAGCCGAGTCTGCACTTCCTGCACTTGTTGTTCCTCTTGGGACTGTACTTTCTCCCATGAGGGAATCAGTGCTCTTTCATGCCCGATGCCTTTACCTGCGTCTGCATCGTATAATAATAAGAGATTCATCCTCATTCTCTCTCTCACATCCACAATAGTGTCTAACATTATGTAGTTTATGCACTACAGTGCTGAAATAGGTTGAGACACTGCTGATTTGGTATCCCTACTAAAACTTTATTTATTTAATTACTCACCCTGGATAAGGGCATCGTATTCGCTTAAATGTACATGCAAATATAGATGGAACACCAACTCCATTTTTGCGGATAAACAATATTCATTCATTAAAATCTTTATTATTATCTTCCTGAAGAAACAAATAGAAATCTTTCTTTTAAACATGCATATTGATTTCCGACTGGAGGCAAATATGACTTTTCTGAAACCAAAATATTTAAACGTGTTTATAACAGACTCCTGATGGTCCAGTGAATTGACTTTCACTGTATATTTTTTTGATATTCACTCAGATCTTCGTGAGGCTCCAAAATGTCTTAATTCAAATTCTTAATTATATAAGAATTTAATACTCAGTTGTATTCCTCAAACAACTTAAGCACTCAACAGGGTTGTGGTGTTTAAATTAAAATAATGTCCCCATATTATGAAGACATTGAGAGAGTAGTTATCCGTCTTGGCTGCATAGTTACCCAATGGAGGTATAAGAAATAAGATGCAAGAACGATTTGCAGCGGGCGCCGTGAACCACCTTTAAAAGGCAGAGTGGACCTGAGCATAGAAATCGGTGGCGGGAGTACACTTCTCTAACTTGGCCACCAGGGGGAGTAGAGTTCTGTTGAAGATGGGTCCGCGCAGCCTTTTTGCCGCTGTGACTACCAGACGCTTCATGCAATTTTGATGCCACCATGTCCCCGCGTGTCTGTCAAGTACACACACACACCTTTGAAACATGATCCACTTAAGTGGCTCAAACTTTCCCCAATGTGACGGATGTAAGTGACCTAAGAGGGCTGATAGTAACAAAAAGTGTTCAACTTTCATGGTATGTTGCTTCGAATGGGAGAGGAAGGATTTGAGGTGCTTGAACTGGTATGACTTCAGTGTACTTAGGAAAATAAATGTCCAAATCCAAACCTGTCACATTAATTTTTCTTCCGCTGAGATTTTATAAATAGGACAATTGTGTCAAGTTTGTATGAAATGTAACCCAGGGAATAAAATGATGATGAAAAAATTTCACATTACACATTTGACATTTTCTCATTTATTTATTTAATTCATGACTTTAAGTAGACTAAACATGAACATACAGTATTTCATGAGGAAGTATCAGGCCTACAAATTCTGTTCATCAGGTGGTAAAAAGATTATCAGAAATGACATTTTTCTCTGCAAATTCTGTATTTAAGCTCTATGTTCTTGTCACCAAGGGTAAATATATTTCCCCAGATAAAATCAACTTACCAGCAGCAGTAGGTGCTCATCACATTGAAAATGTTTTGTAAAGGCTTTCAAGCGAAGTAATTTAACTAACTAAAATATGATTGTGTAATCTCAGTGCTTTGTACTAATTTCCACATGTACTTTTCTTTTATTTGAAGATGTAGTGTTTTATTTTCCAGAGGGACAATATAGCCTGGCTAAATAATCATTTATCTAATAAAAAAAAAAAAACCAAAAAACCCCAATAAAAATGAATCATTCCTAAGTGGTCATTTTTATAGGCTTTAAGAAATGCAAATCAATGCAATGGGCCATTGTCTTACTGGGGCATTCCTGTATTGAATGCATGTCTTAATAACCCCTACGTTTTTACTAGTGTTATTAATGTTTTAATATGCAGACTGCGATCATATGGTATCGTGCCATTAATTTAAGCAATGTTGGCTGTGATTTAAGAAGCTAATTTGGACCAGCATCTAAGAAGCATCTAAATATATCAGCCAGTTAGTCCTGGTGACCCTTCATTAATAAGCAATGGAACTGGCAGCACAGGATGAGACAAAATTACAGGAACGAGCTTGGCTGGAAACATCTTAAATATAACCCCACCATAGTTTTTTCTGTATTTCAGTTTTGGGATGGGAACATAACGTATATCTTTAATCCTCCTTAACAAAGAAGAATTCAGAAATGCATAAGGTTGAGGGCAATGTATAATCATCAGATAACATTAATCCGAATTATAAGATTATAACTGACATTTTTGGCAACAATGAACATAAATACAATGCTTATATGGCACTAAATAATGTGTGAAGTTTTACCCAAACTTACTGTTTAAATGCAAGAAAAAATGCTACATTTAAAAGGTTGTATCCGTGTGGAGCCCATGCACTTATCAGTTATCTCATCCACGGTCACAAATTGAACAAACACGCGATTGCACACACATTCTTTACATCTTAGCAAAAATAGATTACATTACACATAGCGCAACGTGCAAACACAAGGAAACAAGCACAGTGCGGAGCCGCAGGGGCAGTGTCGGTGCGGTGTCAGGTCGAGGGTCCAGCCTCTGCCCTCCTGATTCAGGCCTGATGGGCCCAGGGGAATCACCAAGGAGACAGCCCCCTTCACCACTCTGACCTCTCAATATGGCATCTGAGTGTGACTGTGATCTGGAGGAACAGTGACAATATGGAGGAATCTGCACTTGTCACAACTCCTTTAGTGACCGTAAACACTGATCCGAAATTAGAGGCTGTGCGACTCGGAGGAATGCTCCCATTCCAAATCAGCTCAGTACTACACAACAGGAATAAACCTGAAGAAGAAATGTCACGGGTTCTTCATCTGCACTCTTAGCTAGCATACAACCCGTACAACCATATTTGAGTCCCTTTTGAACATTATACAGTATATGCAACAGGGACCCGATATGTATGCTGTAATAATATAACGTCCAACACCAAACTTGGCTTGCGCATGTGTTCCTGTAGAAAAGGGACACTGAACAGGAACAGCATAGATTGTGGTCTAGGGGGTGAAGATGTACGCAATGCAAGCTGCTTAAAGAAACCATAGTAATAGAGTGATATGTAATTCCCTAATGGTTCCACCCATAATATTCTCAGGAACAGCTTCAAATCATTCGTGTCCATGGCAAACGCTTTTGCCGCACAGACACGCGTGCACATACCTCCAGATTTAAAACCTCATCAACAAAATTATCCTAATATTCTGATTATAACAGAAACAGTCTGTAACATTCAAATATTAATATTCAAATAAAGTATAATTTATAGCATTATCTTGGCTCTCAGACGGACTCTTTAATTTTTATGGGAGCAAGCGCTTGATTTATGCGGACATTCATATAAGACCTGTCCACGGCCATTAAATTAACCTTGCCTGAATAATTGGATACTCATCTTAAACTGGGAACCAATATGTATAAATAGCCATATGAAAGCCACACATTCTTCTCCTCTCTTGCCTGGAATTGCTGGAGTCTAACATAATCACCACACACAGATCTCCTCTGACAAATGACAGACCACATAAGCAGTCTGGAGAAACCCTTTAAATGCTCTCCATTTTTTGGACCCGGTTCATTTGACTTGATACTCACAACATTTTTGAAGCTATATAATATGGAAGTTGTCAAAAAATAAATAAATGATTATAATAAATTTCTAATAGCTAAAGATTTCCTTTTTAAAGCAAGATTCTCAATACCGGTGCTTGGAATTCCACTAGTTGCATTAAGTACACATTTCGAAACATTGGTCTGTGATAGTAGGGTAAAGATGAACTAATGGTATTTCTAGCTATGTTGATGAAAGTGTCCAAAAGTGAAATCATAAACCTAGCAAGATGGAACATGTTGAATTAAAGAATATAGCATTACATTATTGCAACTGGGCGGCACGGACAGTGCAGTGGGTAGCACTGCTGCCTCACAGCAAGGAGGTCCTGGGTTCGAATCCCTGTCGGCCAGGGCCTCTCTGTGTGGAGTTTGCATGTTCTACCCGTGTTTGCGTGGACTTCCTCCGGGTACTCTGGTTTCCTCCCACAGTCCAAAGACATGCAGGTTAGGCTGATTGGAGAGTCTAAATTGCCCGTAGGTATGAGTGTGTGTGCCCTGCGATGGACTGGCGACCTGTCCAGGGTGTATTCCTGCCTTTCGCCCCATGTATGCTGGTATAGGCTCCAGCCTCCCTGCGACCCTGTTCAGGATAAGCGGGTTAGGATAATGAATATATGAATGAATTATTGCATCTCATTTCATTATAGTTATTTAGCTGACACCTTTTGACTTACTGTTGATTAGACTAGGCAGGAGCCAATTGCCCCTGGAGCAATGTAGGGTTAAGGGCCTTGCCCTTACAGGGCCCAATAGCTGCAATGGGGCTGGAACCTTAGCCACCTTAGCCACTAGGCTATAGACTGTCTCAGACTCCATGCCTATAGCTTCTTGTGAGCAATACTGTGACAAACACATCTAGCTGTTATTGGTACTCATCAGAAAATCATGGCATTTATAGCATTGCTACTTGGATGCAGGCATGTCACATGCACACATATGGGCCAGCCAGAGCCCAAGTCCTTACCGATCGCCTTCAAACGAGAAAGTGCCCTTATTTCTACATCATTTCTCACGTTTATTTATCTCTTGCTGAACCAGAGCACAGTTGCTCTGTGACCTGCTTTCATTAAATACAAAGGCTACATGAGCCCCACACACACACACACACACACACACACACACAATGCAGGAGTGCACCATCTACTGTTGTCATAACAGCACGTGCTGCACACGCTCAGTTGTTTTCTACTTCATCATGTAGCATCCTCTCCACATGCTGTGTCCTTCTGACAGTGTTGCCAAGTCCGCTTATGACTTTGGGCTTCTTTTTGTTTCAAACTTGCTACAAAAAGTCACGGGTTACTTTTTGAATTTTTTGCCATTTTGCATTTTGAATTTTGCTGCTCCTGCCAGACACCTGTGTCTTGTCAGGAGCTTGCAGGAATACTAGCAGCCACTTGCATTCTGATTCTAGGACATTCATCCAACTACACTATTTATGGGCCTCTATTGTGACAAAGCAAGGCAATTGCATGCAAGGGGGGCTTTAGCTTAGCTTCGTGGTGTGGAACCTTCACTAGCCACTGCTAACAGTTTCTTTCATATAGCCTACTTGTTTATACTATATAAATCAGTATAAATCTCAAACAACTACATTTTAAGTCAAATGTTTGCATTTTCTGAAAGCCTCAAAAGACAGGAAATGAAATTGATCAGCACTAACACTAACATCAGCCTGCTCTCCATCAAGGTAAAAGCAAAGATCTCTGACAACTGCTACCACCATGTCTAATGTCTACTGTATGTCAAACGACATGTGCTCACCACTGGATTCAAACCTCTCAAAGAAGTCATAATCTTAGAGCAGTGCACTGTAAATTGGTAATGTTGCATATTAAAATTAGAGGCAATATAGTTATTTTGCACTTTTCTAAAGCAGTATTTACTGGTATGCAATTTTTACACTAGTGTGATTAATTGATTGATCCTGAATTAGATATATAGAATATATACACAACCATTCAAAAGTTTGGGTTCACCATGTCTTTTTCGGCTTTTTCTGATTTAATATTTTATTTTCTTCGTTTGTAATCAAAAATAATATGTTTTTCCATTGAGTTCAAAAGGAAAATGTGTCAGGAGAAACAATTATTGTTCTAAAATCTACTGGCAGCAGCATGATGGTTTGAGGCTCATTTGATACCTTGGACCCTTGATGCACAGAAAATACACTTGAAACACAGATGAAGCTTAGTCCTGGACTAAATAGATTTTTGTATGGAGAATCACCATTTGTTTGAGGTTTGATGTTGCGTCATTCTGGCACACATAAAACACCTGTATGGTCTAGACATGGTGAAGTAACTGCTTTCAAGTCTACTACTTCATTCACTTGACAGAAACCAACATGAAGACCAGAGAACTGACTACGACAAAAAAACAAAAACAAAAAACAATGTGAAGAAAGTAAAAAATAACCGTCAGGGAAATTGCTAAGACTCCGATTGGTAGGCATTTCCAAATTTATAATATGGAATGTCTTTAAGGAAAATAAAACACTGTTGGGAACATGCTGAGAAGTGTGAAAAAAGATCCCGAGATTACTCTCCAGATTGTGTAAATATCAAGTTCCACAAATCACATAAGACTTAATCGAGACAAATAAAGAGGCTGTACAGCAAAATGCAAGAACAAACAGGCCTGATTTCTTGTGTTAACAACATAAAGACAATACAGAACTCTCTCTCTTTCTCCATCCCTTTCTCTCCCTCTTTCTCTGTGCATGTGTGCATTCATGCATGCATGTGTATGTGTGTACTGCCCCCCAGTTATTTGCCCCCTCAACATTCTGGATAACATTCACAATTCACGTTTTCTGTGCTCTGCAATATGAAAAACCACCTTATCAGTGAGCACTTTATTAGGTAGACCTGTAAACCAGCTTGTTAATGCAAATATTTTATCAGCCAATCATGTGGCAGCAACTAAATGCATAAAATCATACAGATGTGGTGAAGAGGTTCAGTGACTTTGACCGTGAATTGAGTGTTGGTGCAAGACAGGGTGGTTTGAGTATCTCAGAAACTGCTGATCTCCTGGAATTTTCACAACAATCTCTAGTTTGCAGAGAATGGTTCGACAAACTAAAAACATCCAGTGAACAGCAGTTCTACAGGCAGAAATGCATCGTTAATGAGAGAAGGAGATGGCCAGACTGGTCAAAGCTGACAGGAAGGTGACAGTAATGCAAATAACCACACATTACAACAATAGTATGCAGAAGAGCATCTCTGAACACACAACGCATCATAACTCTAAGTAGATAGGCTACAGCAGTAGAAGTCTAAAAAAACAAGTCTAATAAATACCTAATACAGTGTTCACTGAGTGTATGTGTCACAATAGAGTAGAGGCAGCCAGATCCTAGCATAAAATCTCCTGATGGGAGTCCATAATGCCATGGCATGTGTCCTAACACAGGTAAAACAGCCCCACAACAGCACACATCCACCACACTTCACAGTGGGGATGAGGTTTTTCTGCATGACCATGTTTCTTTTTACTCCAAACCCACCCCTGGGCTCAATGTTTTTAGAACCCGGTTCCAATACCCCAGGTGCTAATGTTCATGGTTTGAAGGCTTCTGGCACACCTTCCTAATAACATGTTGGCAGGTTTTGTAGGTTGGTAGGTTTTGTAGACTTTTGGTCCACGGCAGCAATTCCACCTACTCTTAAACTCGCATGTGTAATTTAATTAATTCTGGAGAGCAGCAATACCGAAATTTGGCCCTCAAGGCTAATAGTACCACTGGTTTTTATTATTTTCCTCCAATCAGGACTGATTTATACTTCAGACACCATGTGAGTTAAATCGCTGGCCAATGCCATTAATCAGTTGAATAACTATCAGCGAGAAAAATTAAACCAACAGTTCTACAAGCCTTAGGGCCCAGATTCAAGTGTCCTTGATCCAAGGTAAGGCTGTCCCCAGATTTCTAAAGCTCTTCAGCCAGCCTTCCACTTTAAAGGCTTACAAATACAGTGCATTCACACTTTATCTCGGCAGACATCCTGCAGCTTTGAAAACTCATTCATGCAAGCCGACTTTACATTAATACAGAGCACACAAGTTATTGAACATCTTTATTAACCTTGCACCCAAAAAAAAGACTGAAGTGGGAAGTGACCTCTATTGCTGCCAACTTTGTTCACACGATGATAGCGAACAGTAACGATAAATAGACGTTTTCTATAGCATACAGTAGCACAGTATTTAAGCAGGTGACATTAAGAGATTGTGATGTCAACAGTGAAATGAGGCCACCCATGTAGGTTGTAATCAGTAGAACCTGTGCATGGTCTGACCTTGAGGTAATGTAAAAAGGAAATGTTCACCCCACATTTTGCGCAATTTCACAAAGATCTGACTATGCTTTTTCACACAATTGCAAACATTGTAATCAAAGACAGTGTGCGCTTACAAAAGGCTTGTTATTTACATAAATGACACATTAATCATTTACAAATGCAATCCTGTGTAAAAATGCATGACCCAAAAAGTTAATTACACTTTCAGTTATATAAAACCCGTTTGCAACAAGTAAATTGCTTAAATAACCCGACTGACCAGACCTTCGATCAATAGCTCCAGTATGACAAACAGACAATGCTCTCTCTAATGGCTAAATAAATAAGATTGGCAGAAATTAAGGTTGAGCTTCAAACATTGTAGCCACACATATACAGGTCTCTGGATGTCCTCAACCTTCTTAAACAATGAAACAAAACTTAAGACAACAAACAGGATACATTTTAGTAATCTATAAATTGTGACCCTGGAATTATAAGGTTCCATCTGTGTTCTGAGAAGTCTTGAGATTAGATATTCAGCTTCAAAGCTTTTACACATCCTACACAACAAAACTGAAATGCAGGGCAGTTCTTCATACATCAAAATGAAACACTGTAAAAGTACCCTCCGTATGAAAACACTGTATTTATCACGCCAACTCATTTTTGTCAAAAAATGTCAGTTAGAACCGTATAATTCTATGGTCTTGAAATGTTTCGACATACAGAATTGAGAAAAACAAAACTTAAAAAAAACTAAGATGGAAGACACTTATCACATTTTGATGGCTTTTAAACAAGGCTCAGTGGTGGACAAACAGCTCAGAGCTTCACACACGACAACACGAAGACCACGGTTCCCTCGCAGGGACGGTCGCACTCTCACAGGAAAGGAAGGATAGCCGTGGCCTTCGGGGCGGTACAGGGGACTTCCGTTGGCCGCGGTGAGGTTCGGCAACTAGTCTGTGGGCCCGTGGGCCCCTGAGCGCCCTCTCCTCAGCCCGACGGCCGGCAGCTCTGCGGCTCTGAGGGACCTCACAGCTCGTCGTGACTCCGGGTCAGGTCCTCTCCGTAGTTGGTGGCCTGGCTGCCCACAAAAAGGTTCCAGTTCTCCAAGATCTCTTCTTTGGTCAGCATCTCGTCCTGAAACCCACAAAAATGATGATGACAAAGGCCAAGGAACATTACAAGACTTCTCCACTCAAGGACCCATGAATAGACCACCCTTTAGATAAGGAAATAAAAAATATTTTTTGCAAAAGACCCCAGAGGACTCCTTCACACCCCCAGAAGTTTTTTTCTTTTTTTAAATCTAGCCAGCTTGGCATGGTTTGACCAACCCAAGTTATGTTCTGACCAGCTACCAGCTCAGAACAGCTCATACCCAACTTGACCAGCTCAATTTTCAAGCTGGTCAAGCTGGCAAATCTGGATGTTACAGCAGGGTATAATAAGCAATCCGAGTGCATATTATTCAGACCAACATAATCAGCTTTTACTTTATTTTAACTGATTATGCATCTGGATATTTCCTGAAGCAATTTGGGGTAAGTACACTGGGTGAGGAAACAGCGTTGAGTCACATGAGCTGCTAACTGGATGGCACAAGGTTAACGGATGTGATGGTAGTAGTCGCACCTTGTTCAGATCGGACTCGTAGACCAGGTGTCTGGCCTCGGACAGGGCGTGGTCGTAGTCCTGAGGGAGGATCCACCGGCGGATCTCCTCCATGTCCATCTTTCCGTCTTTGTTCATGTCCCGGAAGTCCGAGAACTGGTCCCGCTCGGTCTTAACCCAGTCCGGTTCTATTCCCCCTTCTGGATTTGCAAACATGTCCTCTGCAACCAAGCGATAAAGGGGCATGGGTTCACAACCCTAACAAACCGCACATGGACCCAAACACACACGGTGCCATCAAGAATGCCAATATCAAGATACTGAATGTGATATTACTTGAACAACATGGCAGACATAATGATATTCCAATTGTATTACAAATTATTTCATTCCAGGAATACAACAAAACCTCCTTTCAGAAAAAGAATTTGATGAGATTAATGCATAAAACATTTAATAATGATACTCAAACACCACAGAATTATTTTTTCAAGCATGCACAAAATAAGCTAAATGGCTTCAACTGGGAGATTAATTTGCTGTCAAGGCAGCTTGATTGACCTACACAAGCCAAGCCTGTAATTTCTCCCCTTCCCCAAAGTTAAGAGGTCAGCCTGCATGGGAATTTCATTCAATGAACCTCATGGCAGCATTCTCTTCAACCCACCCGCAAATCGCACATGTTCAGTGAACCTACCCAAGTACAGCCATAAAAAGTGACGTGACTCCACCTTGCAGGGGCCCCGTTTCAGAGCGAGCGTCAACACATCGGGCACAAAACAACATAACCAACCCGTCCCGGCTTCCAGCAAGGAGACAACATGTATTTACGGCATAAAGAATGCTGACAAAAAAAACCTCTGAATTATATGGAGGTAATTTCACTGAATGGGTTTTAATTACAGGGGACATTCCACTTCTCCATTGTGTTGCCGGCACAGGGTGTGCTCCCCAGTTAGGCATTGTACATATAAATCTGACTCTCAGGGAGCTGTCATTTTCCTGCTCCAGGTTACTAAGGGTCATTACCAGGTATTTCTTCATCAGTGACCAGCAATAAGCTATTCATCGCATCCCATTTAAATGCATTAAAATGTATTTCAGTTACTTTATACTGAGGAAGTACAGTACAGTAACCCTTGTGTTTGTGGTTCTTGTCCTGGGAACTTGTGAGAACAGCACAGACCTCTCATCCGTATTAACATACAATGCAACAGGACAGCAAGTTTGGACTTCTCCTCCTGCCTCATGCATCAATTTCAGTCAGCATGGAAATAAACATCATCCCACAACCAAACAAAACACCCTTTGCGGTACTTCAGTGCCTGTGTGAACTTACCTATGTACTCATCCTCATCAACAAAGCCATCGCCATTCTTATCAATGTCCTCCAGGGTTTCCTAAAAGTAGTGGTAAAGTGGTGGATATGAAGTCAATCGGTTACAATTCACATTCATACATTTGTATATTATTGCACACAATCTGTTTTTTATTAAATGTGCAATCGCTGTTCTGGAGTAGAAACATTCAAATGTGTAGGAACACATAAGTTATGGAGATGTTAAAAGGTGGTACATTTAAACAAATTCTATGCTCTGTAAATTCAGCTTGGGTGCAAAACTGCACAAAGCAATTTCACTCATTTGATTTTTGATTACTGAGGAGCCACCGGCTTAAAATGAGCAGAAATGCGTTATCGTGAGAATAAAATGTGACAATAATGTCCAAGTTACTTTTAACAGTAACATTTTTGCAAACATGAATAATTAAAATGGTAAAAAGGGTATAACTTCTGCGGATTTTGAGGCCAAGTGGATTACATCTACAGTTTGCCGTGCTACAATGCTCTGCTCCAGTATATTCAAATTAAAAGTCCTTAGTAGAGTGGAGGGACATCCCACAAGCTCCAAAAACATAGATGACTTTCCAAGTTAGGTAAAAATAACATTATAAAAAATCTTTGAAATTATCTGTATTAGTGTGTATATATATATATTACTGTTAAGTCAACAAAGTAAATTAAATTTCATAATTCATAATTAGAAAATCACTTGCATATTACTGGGAGCAAGCAACTCAACAAAATCAGTCCCACAGGCACTTTTTGGGCTGAACCATTGCAAAAGACCAGTTGAGAAATTGTTTAACTTACAAGGACCACGATGTCTTTCATATGCTCGAAGTCCTCGGGGTGGAGGAAAGCTGTGAATTCTTCACGGTTGGCTATCATGTCACCACCAGTATTGGCAGCTTTGAACCTCCGCTCGTCGCGAGGCAACATCTTCTTGAAGGTATAATGCTCAAAGTCCCCTGTACCATCTGTGGGGTTAGACAGGTGGGAGAAGGGGAGAGGGGACATTGTTAAACTCATGACGGAGTACAGAAACAAAGTCTCAATCATGGTTAAGCTCAACATATCAACAGCAACGTTTTGACACATACAAAGGTTGGTGACCTAAAGCCAAACACACAATTAGTAATAGATGTTATTTATGTGATTGATGGCTGATTAAGAGTTGAAGAGTTTAAGATTTCAGTGGATTTATTTCCCAATTTGGAATTACCAGCTATGCCTGTGGAGGTCCCCATCTGCCATCCAACTACAAGGAGTAGAGCAGCTAAAGTATGTCCACTTCCCCAATTTACATACCCGCATATAGGTGCCAAACTCCAGTGTTTGAGGGCCACATTGTCTACTGATTTCTGGGGGACTTGGCAGCCGATGTAATTTAAGTCATTGATTGGCTAAAGAACCCACACTCCTGGTTCTCAAAGCCTGCTTGAAAGGAAACCACAGATACCTGTAGACACTGTGGCCCATGGGAACACACTTTGACAGCCCTGGTTTAAAACTCACAGAATACAACAGAAGAAAGCTACTGCCAACAACATGTAGCCTGTGGGCACCTGAACTATTGTGATGATTCAAGGAACTCAACTTACATCTACTCTATTATTGCAAGTTGTCCTCCCGCAGAAGACAACGGATTGTAGTCAGCTAATGACCCGGCTAGTATAGGGCCTACTCTGTGCACAAGGAAGTGCCTTTACACACTAAGCCATTCAGAGAGACTGACCCTTTTCAGCTACATGTTCTTCACTTTCAAAGAAGGAGTTATTGCTTACAGGAATACGTAGAATTGTGTAATCCAAAATTTTGAACATCAGTATCGAGAAAAAAAAGAATAATGCATAAATAAATCAGCGGTCAATATCCTACCGAGATAGTAGCCATAAGTTGCTTGTTTGTACTCTTCCCATGAAATCATGTTGTCTTTGTTGGTGTCATAATCAGACCAGACCTTAGCAACATTCTCATAGACGTAACGCTTCTGAACTCGTTTAATCCAACTTTTCAGCTCATTGAGAGATACTTGTCCATCCTTGTCACCATCTATCCGGTCTACAATTTTCCTGCAAGACAACACATTACATATTGTGAGGTTCTCACACACACACACACACACACACACACACACACACACACACACACACACACACACACACCAATATATATATATAAATATAAATAAAAAAAGAAACGCACCAAAACCAAAAGTACACAGAATACACCTTCCCTCGCATTCAATGTTATGGTAGACTAAAACGTTAACGCACTGTAAGATATAGGTGGGAGCCTTTAACGGCCTTATTTCAGACAGGTTTAAACCGCACTATTGGAAACACGGATGCTCACACAAACATATCTTCGATGCCACGTCGTGATCATCACAAGGGGCCTCCTAGTAAAATCATCTGGAACACATTTCTGCGTCCTGCCATGCGCGCTGCCCAATGCCCACGCCCATTAAAGCCAACGTTGGTAGGTGCTAGTGATAAACAATGTTTTGGCTCTAATTATATCAAAATTGACGTTTTCTCCTGTTAATACTTCCGTAAAGATTGCCAGGCTCATCAGCATTAACCCCAACTTGGCGAATGTTGTTCATGTTCTTTCTTCAATTTGGTTGGATAAACTTTTCATCTCGTAAATCGCAACGTGGCAAATTAAAAAACGTATTTCGCTTATCACTGAGAATCATTTCCAGAAAGCTTGTAGGGTAATGCACACAGCTCCATTGCGACACCAGTTGCTCATTTCAAATCAGACGCTGCTCACCATACCCAACATGGAAAGCAGTCGTTTGAAGATTTATTCCAATGATATTAGCTACACAGTAACGTTTGTCTTACCCAAGCCTCTCCTTGCTCTCATCAGGCGTTAACTGATCAAATGTTGTTGCATCTTCCTTGCCCAAAAAGGCCTCGTGGTCGTATTTGTGGCTCCCATCTTCTTCGTCGACTGGTCTAGGACTTAACTCTGGTTCATGGTAAACCCGATCTTTCCTTAAAGTGGGTTTACTTAATACCAAACACGCACACAGTAACAACCAGCACACACCACTAGGTAAGTCCATAGCTAGTTATTTTCGCTTACAAGACAATTTGCTTGTAGCTAAAGATCTACAAATATCAGGAAGCGAAATGGATAATATCCCGACAGCAGAATGGAAACGCAATAATTCAGATTGTACAACAAATGCTGCTTTGTAAAAGTGTCTCGGCTACACCACTCTTACAGGATTCCGTGCACGTTTCTCAGGTGCCTATAGGTAGCGTATTCATTTCAAACATACCCGGTTCATTGTCATCTCTCCCTGGAGAGGACAACCAAACAGTAATCTCCAGGAAGTTCGTGTAAGCCACTCACTTCAGCGATAACAAGGAACATTTTCCCTGGCTAAATGTTATGCTCTCCACCATTGGTTCCCGGGATGTCTGTAACGCGAGATGACCATAAACGCCACGTTGCACGCTCGCAGTGAAGCCGGCAACCGAGCTACGTATCAGGTTTGGGATGCTCGCTGTTCTGAATTGTGCCTGTGAGTTTATGGTAAGATCTAATGATAGCCTTCTATGAATTCCCTAAAGCCCATTATTATATGGGTTGTGGGGGGGGGAAAAAAAAGCACCACTCAGCGGAAGTGAATTTAGACATGTATATTTTAATAAACCGTTTTGTCTAACTATAAGCAAATATCAGACTTTTATTCTTTCACTTTTACTTTTAAGATGCAATAAACACATTGCTATTAAGTAATCTGACACATGCAGAAAGGTTTCATTGACAAGATCTAACTATTTAGCTATGTGTTTAGCTCATATCATGTGTGATATGGGTTCCCTTTGTCATATAGTGTTATAATATGAGTGTCGTATAGGCTAGAAAAAATGTGGCATAGTTTTTATGATAAAATGTGCCTGAAGCCACTGGCCTTCTATTTCACTATTGTATTTTTAATGCATTTAAATAAGGGTTCGACAGCCCATTTGAATTAGTGTGTTGAGGAGGGATTAAAAAAGCACAATTTACATTTAATGTATCTCTTCATTTCCAGCAGATCTTCCAGTAATTAGAGCATTGTGTCATCTGAATTGTTTTATTAGCCTGAGGCCATATATTTTTTCTATTTAATTCTACTCATCCACACTCTGTCAAAAGGGCATACAATGTGTGACACTGAACGTTGCTAATCACTTCAGCAGAGAAACATGTTTCAAAAATAGCACAATGAGCAGATAGGAGGCATATTTCTATCAGAACCTATAATTAACAGTTTGACATGAGACAATAGCAGCACTGCTGTTATGTTAGCATGCTGGTGAATCATGTTCTAATATCTGCTGTTAATCAATACAATTAATGCATATACAGTATATTTAACATTTGTTTGACACAGTGTAGGAACTGCAGATAATCACCATGAGGTCACACATTTGAAGAAAATCAGATAAGGTAAATTATTCAAATACCATCAGCAAACTTCAGTCACTGGGAAAGCTGACAGCAGATACAGATCAGAGCGCTATATAATTTTGCTGTGAGTGAGTGAGTGAGTGAGTGAGTGAGTGAGTGAGTGAGTGAGTGAGTGAGTGAGTGAGTGAGTGAGTGAGTGAGTGAGTGAGTGAGTGAGTGAGTGAGTGAGTGAGTGAGTGAGTGAGTGAGTGAGTGAGTGAGTGAGTGAGTGAGTGAGTGAGTGAGTGAGTGAGTGAGTGAGTGAGAGAGAGAGAGAGTGAGAGAGACTTTCTGCTTTTTTGTCCATTACTCTGTATCAGCACTTTAATTCCACTTCGATTGTGCTCAAACTTTGTGTAAATGTTCATACATTTGCCTCGTTTGATTTAGATATTGGCTCTTAAAAAAGGGTGGAGTGGAGATTGTGGTTTGTGTCAATTTTGGAGCGTCATATCATTGGCAATAAACCAGGTAAAAATCGGACCATTGACACACTTTCTTATTCCTCCAAAACAGTCCATGAAATACATTCTGAAAACATTTGAGGCAAGAAATAGGCAACATAGGTGCTGAGTCTTGATTCATATTTAATCTGCAATGCCTGGTTTGAACGTGTGATCCGAGTTCTGTGAGCCCGGTGAGCAGTGCTGACATGCACTCACCAAAGGAAATTAAAGGAATGCATTGTTTACATGATTCGTATGACAGGTCAGGACCACTCGTACCTACCTAAGGAAAGAATCTTGAGGTATATGCTTCAAAAAATATATCCCAGTGGGGTCTCTACATTAGGGGCTGGCGGTATTACGTTCTTATCGCTCATTGACGTTCTTATCTCTGAAGCACTGCGGCCCAATTAAGAAAATTAGTTTTGAATCGCTCAACCTTAGATAGAGCCGCATTTTAAAAGCGGAATCTCTAATTCCTCTTTTAAAATGCACTGAAAGTAATAATAATTGATTGTGTAATCAGTACTGTAGCGTATGGCGCTTGATGCTGGCAATTATCTGTCAGTGGGTCCTACAACCTATAGCCATGGCAGTATGACAGGAAACCCCTTCTGCGCATGCCATAGCGGATTTTCTATGTTGGTCTGTTGGGCCCAATCATCTCAGCCCCACGTCTGGTAATGCCCACATAAGGGTTAAGTGCAGAGTGCAGAGTGCAGAAATCATAGCTATGTGTTAATTGGCTTGCTATCTGTAGATATTAGTTGTAGCTGTAGCAGCAGTCTCGTTATAACTAGGATACTTTCATAGTAGCTTAGATGTAGCCTAATAAATACCATAGCTTATGAAATATCGAAAAGAACGAGGTTGAAAACCTCTGTAGAGAAAGTGGTGATCAAAAGGTTGAGACCCCACCATTCAGAAAATATTAGCATCACCCAAGCAGGAAAGGGTAAAAAAATGCTATTTCAGTGGCTCCAGAGATCACCCGTGTGGTCGCTAGACTAACTTGGTTAAATCATTACATTACATTACATTATTGGCATTTGGCAGACGCTCTTATCCAGGGCGACGTACAATAGATTAGACTAAGCTGGAGACAATCCTCCCCTAAAGCAATGCAGGGTTAAGGGCGTGTCCCAGTCATTTACCTTAACCACTACGCTACAGGCCGCCCTGTAAGTGACCCTTTTTTATGTTTTAGCTAGACAAGCAACATGCAGTGCTTTTGTAAGTCTTATCCACGGAAAGTAATTATTTATGAAATGTATTAGTATTTAAAAAATTGCTTGCACACCTTCTGCTGGACTTGTTTTCATTGAATAATTCTGTGATATAGCTGTCTATTAATGCTAAGTAGTTTGCTGCTATTAATTAAATTAGTTGTTAATTAATGAAAATAGTTAGTGTATTCTGTGATATAGCTGTGTATTAATGCTAAGTAGTTTGCTGCTTTTAATTAAATTAGTTGTTAATCAATGAAAATAGTTAGTGTATTCTGTGATATAGCTGTGTATTAATGCTAAGTAGTTTGCTGATTTTAATTAAATTAGTTGTTAATTGTGCCTTGTGATGGACTGGTGACCTGTCCTGGGTGTATTCCTGCCTTTCGCCCAATGTATGCTGAGATAGGCTCCAGCCCCCCTGCGACCCTGTTCAGGATAAGCGGGTTAAGATAATAGATGGATGGATGGAGTTGTTAATTAATGAGAATAGTTAGTGTAATTTCAGGGAGATTGAGCTGATTATGTTGCCTATTTAACAATTAATTTGCCGTTCGTACCCCTGATTACCTTCATGTGTGATAAAATACTAAATTGGCAATGATCGAGCCAACCAGCATGTACCACATTTTTATCTCATGCTCCCCCCGAATTTACATTTATTAAAAATGCTAGGCCCATCTGTGCTCCCCGTGTAGGCTACTTTCTTATAAGTGAGCAGATAGTGATAGTGTGTAATAATGGTTTCATCACTGTGTCAAACTAGCAAGGTTGAGGCTCAAAATAGTCACTGCTAGGCTTGCCAAGCTGATTGGTGTCCCACCAGTATTTGTATGCGAAAAATGCCACTGCTATACACACATACAGTACTTCCATATATATACAGTGGGCTCCAGAATTATTGGTACCCCTGATTGGCAATGCACGAAAAATACATTCAAAAATAAACAATATCATTATTGCTGCCAATGTGAAAAATATTGTACCTTATAAATGTTTCAATGGAACCAACCAAAATGAAACATTCATTTAATGAAAAAATGATTTCACCAAAATCAAGGCTTCATAATTATTGGCACCCCTGGTTTATTACTTGGTGCATCCACCTCTGGCAAGGATAACAGCATGGAGTTTCCTGTATTGTTTAACAAGGTTAATGAACACATTTGGGGGGATTTTGGACCATTCCTCTATGCAGATCCTGGTTAGGTGGTTCCATTAAATTCTATTCAACTTTCGCGAGTGGCACCAATGCAAGATGGCTGCCGCAGCCCAGAAATAGTATTACTGATTAGCTCTGCCATGTTTTTATTTTTTATTTTTGGGATTAATTGAACTCATTCCAGTGCAAATTATGTGCCAGGAGCTGACATTGTGGTAATCAATAGAAGCAGGCAATAACTGTTTTCACTTTTTCTGGATCAAAAATCTTTCTAGGCTGAACTGAGAAGAGTCCTGACTTGAACCCAACTGACATGCTGTGGCAGGACCTTAAATGAGCTGTTCATGCTCAAAAACCTACCAATTTGTTGGAATGAAAGCAGGTCACCAAAGAAGGTCTAAAATTACTCCACAGAGAAGTCAACAACTGATATCAAATTATAAGAAGTGTTTAGTTGTGATTATTGGTGCTAAAGGTTGTGCAACCAGTTATTAAGTTTAAGGGGGGCAATCACTTTTTCACAGGGATTATATGGGTGTTTGGTGACCTTCATTAAATAAATGACTAATAATTTTTAAAATGTGTTTTGTGTTTACTCTGGTTCCCTTTTCTAATATAACATTTTGTCTAAACATCTGACCATTTAGTTTTACAAATATGCAATTGAGAAGGGGAGGGGCAAATACTTTTTCACAATATCATCTTCGGAGTTTAGGTACTCTACATTTAGAGACCGATATACTGTACTTGACAACTTTCTCATCCAGTGAACTCAAAGACTAGGGACTGAATAGTTGGCAAGCATTTCAATTTGGACCTGACCTTGGTTCCTCCTCACAACCTACCCCATACGTAACCAATGAAATGTTTTAAGCAATATACAGTGCCGTGAAGTAGTTGCCCCTTCCTGATTTCCTCCATTATTGCAATTTTTAGATCTTTAGATAAAATTTGATATTAGATGAACTTAAGTAAATACAAAACATAGATATTTTTAAGTACCATTTCATTTATTTCATGAAAAAACTTTTTCAAACACCCAAATGACTCCTTAAACTTAAACTTAATAACTGGTTGCAGCACCTTTCTGGTGCCACAATGAATACAATCAAACCCTTTCTATAATGTGATATCATTCCATCGCTGTGTAGGAATTTTAGCCAACTTTTCTGTGCAGTATTCAATTGGTAGGTTTCTGAGCATGAACTGCTTGTGTCAGGTCAGGGGTGATTTGGGTGTTTGATTACACTTTCATTTATTTAAAGAAAAAAGTTATTAAAAAAATGTGTTTTGAGTATACTCCATTTACATTTAAAAAGATCTGAAACCAGTCATTGTGAAAAATATGCAATACTAGAGGAATACTTTTTTTCATGGCACTGTATCAGTATCTGAACCATACTGTACAACAGTGTCACCCACCCTGTCTTGTCTTGTTTGCTATTCCCTGTCACCAGGTCTGTATTGTGCTTCTATGTTATGTTGACCTACTGTCACTTTGTAAAAAAACAAAACCTAACAAACAAACAAAGACTACAATGAGGCAGGGCACACCCTGCCCACTTAACACCTCCTTCCCTGGCACTGGCCAGTTATGTGTCACCCTGTGGGACTCTGCCCATAGCAGACACTGGCACAATCAAGATTCAGTGCAACGGGATACATCGATGCACAAAGGATTGGTGATTTAGCTGGAAATGTCACCTGGGAAGCCTTCACTTAATTTACTCCATAACCACATGAATCCTCCTTGACCTCTGATGTTAATATTTTCGGAGTAGTTCTCAAAGATTAAATGAAACACATTCAATATTATCTGTGCAATTAATATAAAAGTCCATAAAGAAGGTTAAGCTATGCGGAGATGTGCAAAGGCCAGAGGGAGCTGGTGTATTTATAGCCGAGTATAAATTTACACCAAACCAGCGGAACTGCTGCCCTTAGCCAGTGGAAAACCTGGCCTGTCCTGGTCTACAGGCTGCCCTGAACCGGATTCCCATGGCTGGCCACAGAGGAAGTCAATATCTCGATGAAGACAGTCAAAGTCTACAAAGCTTTGTGGAGACGCTTAAAATGAGGGAACAGTTGAAATGAGGGCCCGTGTCTGCCCCAGAAAACATGTCTGTTACCAGATTCAATAACAATAACAGATGAATTTAGGATGGGAGATGGTGGCACAAGCATACCCAAGCTGTTACTCGACAATCATTCTGCACCCTCTCTCTCTCTCTCTCTCTCTCTCTCTCTTACACACTATATGATGAGCTGATAACTCCGCCACGCATCAGAAAAATGTTAATAAACTTCTCATCACCCCTGCAGGAAGGGGGGTGGGGGGAAAACTTGCTTCTTTTTTAATTACTACTGTAAAATGGAAGCAATCACGGAATCCTTCCGGTGACATTTCCGAGCTCCTGTCCGCTCCACTTGTGAGAAACAAACGGCAGTGCAGGCGCAAATCTAGATTGAGTTTTTTCATAAAGTCATTACTACTGTCACCAGGACCATTTCCAAATTGAAAAATCTGAAACAATAAATGATGGCGAAGCAGTTAATAACTGTTAAGAAATCACATTTGGAAAATTGCATTTAAGCAATAACCTTTTCTCCCTGTAATTAAATGACAGAAAGGTCCTGGTTTTAATTAAGTCAGCAATTTATAGTTATGAAGCCATACTTCACTATGCAGATTAGCGGCTGATAGGTCACAGAACACTCTGAGTGCACTTTTAGTAGAGCTGATCTGGTAATTACTCTGCCGTTGAGCGGTGACCAGCGCTGAACCGCAGCCTCCAGATTAAACCGCGTTTCCCCCCTCTCGCTGCTCCTCCGTGATGTATTACCGCGATAGATCCGCGTGCTGCTGCGTCTTCGTCGGGCGTCTTTAAATTAAAATGGATTTTAAATGAGGGGCATCAAGTGAGGAAATAATGTTTGAAGAACTGTGCCGGTAAATGCATGCGCCGGCCGTCAGGGTTGGTTGGGGACTGGGGGGTATGGTGGTGTAGGGTGCAGTTGGGCGGGGGATGGGGAGAGATATATCATTGTTCTTTGGTGGCTTTATTTCTTGCACGTAACTGTTTTTGGTCACCGATTTACGAGGAGCTAAAATGCTAATGCTGGGGTATTTATAAACATATGATGGAGTTTCATCTGTAATTTATTCCTCTCTGTTGAGTTATGAGGCCCATGACAACAAGATTAAAATGCGGTTTTTGTAGAGTGGAGAGGGTACACGATACAGCCATCACATTTTATTTAACTAACCTCCTTGCCCCATGTTACACATTTATTATTGGATTATGGGGTTGCTCGGCAAATTATAATTTTCAAAGTGTTCCCCAGGCATTTTCTTTCCTTCAGTGTAATGTAGTCCAAGAACTACATATTTGTCCAGTTGGAAGTGTGTTAATTCTACATTTCGGTGGCCCCTGGGAATATGACATTAATTAGACTACATAAATATGGTTCCAGAGCAAATTTATGTAATAAAACATGGCATTTTCAGACACTTCATTAGAGGAATTAGAAGAGTGTTTGTGATGTGTGGCACTAATGGCAAGATTCTCATTTCAAATGCTATTGTATGTCATAGAGTGTTGGTTTGAAGTAAGTGTGCTCACTATCACAAACACATATTACACCCACAGTGTTAAAACATTAGTAAGTAAGTCTAATATGACTCAGTTCATCTGTCCAGTTTATCACTGAGTCAAAATACGGCTTCAGATAATCGCTTGAATTGTTTCTCTGTACTACACTTGAGAACAGATGTGAAATTGTTGCTTCAGCAGAACTGCATCCTTGGAAATGATTAAAAGTGTTTCTAACATTTAAGCCAATTCACTAAATATTAAGATTTTTGAATCATTGAACGAAGAAATCCTTGAAAAGTTCATCATCTTAGAAGGTGATCACAAAGCATTGATAGTTAACTGGCTAGCAACTTTGGCTTCTGGATGTCAATACTGTATCTTTTATTTTTTTGATCCAGAGATATAGCATTCAATCCAGTTCAGAGCTCTGCCTGATCAGCAGTGTAATCAGGGCAGAGAGGAGCTGATGGTGTACTGAGAGAAAAGCTACAGAAAGTTCCCGAAGGATGAGGACTGACAGGGTGGAGGCAAGCAGAGAGACAGGCCAATAATTGTGGATAGCAGATGGGTTCAGAGACTGTTTCTTCAACAGGGGTTAGGCTCTGGCTCTTCTTCATGGCGGTGGGCACACAGCCTACAGAGAGTGATGTAGCAAAGGGGTTCACCCAACCCAGCACTGTTTTAGTGTCTTGGATGGGTAATTTTATAGCTATATGCATGGGGCTGGCCTTTTACCCTACCTTGTTTTTATGTTTTTATGTTCTTGTATAATGTGCTGCTGGCTGGCAGCTCTATGCTGGATACTGATTTCCATAGCTAGGAAATTGGACTGAAGGAATGAAAGAGAATGCCTTGGTGGTATAACTCTGGTTCTCTGAGTGAGGGAAAAAAGACCACACACTCTCATCCACTTTGTTTGGCGAGGTTTTCAATGCCAGTTTCACGGTAAATCCGTATCTATAAGTAAACATTTCGTATTTATCCCTGGGGAGGGCTGGAGTCTATATATGATTGACATGCATTCTGGCCATTCAGTGCTATAGCATTACATGTCATTTGGCTGACGCCTTTATCCAAAGCGACTTACAGTTGATTTAGACTAAGCAGGAGTTTTAGACTAAGCATTTAGACTAACCTGGAGCAATGCAGGGTTAAGGGCCTTGCTCAAGGGCCCAACGGTTGTGCGGATATTATTGTGGCTACACTGGGGATCGAACCGCTGATCTTGCGGGTCCCAGTCATGTACCATAACCACTACGCTACAGGCTGCCCTATAGTATAGGAACTTCAGGTTTACCTTCTCCTGTGTCGGTATGTTCCTATGACTGTGATGACCCAGCAGTCAAAAGTTCCTGTTTAGCACCAGTGTTTATCAGTGATTTCAGGGGGTATTCATATAGTAGGAACTCCATAAAATAAAATATGGCTGGGTTCAATAAATGAGAGAGAAGACTCTGCACCATGAGTGTCATCTGCCAACTGACACAGTAAGAACATCCAATTCACTGCTTTTATACTGTCCCCTGGCTGTGGTGCAGCTACCTTCTCACACCGCTCATTAATAATCCATTTATTTGTCCCATTGCCCTTTTGAGTTTGGATGGCACATCCTCATGAATTAACATAGTCATATAAACATGAATACGCACATACACACACACACACACAAATATGCCCCTCCCCCACCACACACAGACACACACATATTGATCAGGTGTCCCACAAATGTCTTTGCTCATATTCTCATTGCTTGACTTTTGAATATTTTAGACGTAAATCTACCCTAAAAGGTATTTTGACCTTTGGATACTAATGAGTAACTTTCTCAAGCAAACAACGTACAATGAATAATTAACCCCATGGCTATGGGTACAATTCTGTGTATGTTGAGTACCAGAGTGCAGTAGTCCCCTTTTAAGCACTTTTTTCTGCCTGCAGAACAGGGATCACCAACCCTGTTCCTGGAGATCTACTACCCTGTTGGTTTTCACTGCAACCATAACAAAGCACACCTCATTCAACAGCTGCTAATTGGTAGAATCGGGTTGGTGAACCCTGGTGAACAGAACATGGCTAAGTACTCCATCTTATGCGGCTCATAAGGTCCTGTAAAATGGTGGTTCTGGTTGACCAGGGTGTTGCCCTCGAGAGCTGCGTTGTTTGGGGGAAATAATCAATCAACGCACAAGTGAAAGCGCACACACTCTGCCTTCTTGACAGGGATTTGGGCTTTGGTGATATGCTGCCACTCACATTCAGAAATAAAGTGACAGTGGAGGTACATTTCTGTTCTTCAAGGATAACATTTCCTAAATGTACCGTGAAAGTACCATACTCTCTGGGTACAAACGAGTACATTCTCCAAGCAAATAATGTACAAATTAATTACAGTGGTGTGAAAAAGTGTTTGCCCCCTTCCTGATTTATTTTTTTGCATGTTTGTCACACTTAAATGTTTCAGATCAAACAAATTTAAATATTAGTCAAAGCCAACACAAGTAAACACAAAATGCAGTTTTTAAATGAAGGTTTTTATTATTAAGGGAGAAAAAAAATCCAAACCTACATGGCCCTGTGTGAAAAAGTGATTGCCCCCCCCTGTTAAAACATAATTTAACTGTGGGAAGGTTCACCACTGTTCCATGTTTTTGCCATTTGTGGATAATGGCTCTCACTGTGGTTCCCTGGAGTCCCAAAGCTTTAGAAATAGCTTTATAACCTTTTCCAGACTGATAGATCTCAATTACTTTCTTTCTCATTTGTTCCTGAATTTCTTTAGATCTCGGCATGATGTCTAGCTTTTGAGGATCATTTGGTCTACTTCACTTTGTCAGGCAGGTCCTATTTAAGTGATTTCTTGATTGATAACAGGTGTGGCAGTAATCAGGCCTAGAGAAATTGAACTCAGGTTTGATAAACCACAGTTAAGTTATGTTTTAACGGGGGGGGGGGGGGGGGGCAATCACTTTTTCACACAGGGCCACGTATGTTTGGATTTATTTTCTCCCTTAAAAATAAAAACCTTCATTTAAAAACTGCATTTTGTGTTTACTTGTGTTGTCTTTGACTAATATTTAAATTTGTTTGATGATCTGAAACATTTAAGTGTGACAAACATGCAAAAAAATAAGAAATCAGGAAGGGGGCAAACACTTTTTCGCACCACTGTATATATTATTGCTGGCTAGGGGTGCAGTATCGCCCCAGCAACAATTATTTATACCTTTCTAGGCACTTTTCATCCCTCCTTTTCTGAGAGTGCGCTGACTCCACTACAGATGCCGCATTTCCTCAGGTCGGATGTGCGTTCTGCCGTTTTTATTTCCGTACGTGCACAATGACGCTCTCGGATTTCACAGACTGGGCCTGCCATCCCGGCACATCTGGGTCTGGAATGCTTGGTTAAAAAACTCAGATCCAATATGGCGGGAGCAGCTGTGCTGATGGTATTTTAGGTGAACTTGAATGATAGTATCAGAAGCTCCATATGCTGACTGGCACAGCGGTGCAGCACACCAGAAGGGCTCCAGCAGCCTTGCTGCTTTCAGCATGGTTGCACTATCAACAACTCTTTGTTCTTTACAGTCACTGATTATCCCACATGTGTAGCTTCTGCTGCACAATGCCTTTATACACGGCCCTGGCTCTATCTTGCTTCATTGCGGGGTGCTAATAATTAATGCCACAAAAAGGTGTCATAACGTCAACATAACTTGAAGCTTCAGGTTTTTTTTTTTTTTATGTGGTTTTATTTGTGTGGGTTTATCATCTCCATTCAAATCGAAGCCGTTTCACTGCCCTTTACTGGGAATCAGTTTATGCAAAGTGGTGATATTAAACAGGAGTGGCCTCGTTGTATAATTTGATGGAAAGAACAGTGAAGATTAAAATAAACAGCACTGCCACCTTGGTACAGCGTGATGGGAAACCGCCAACAGCATACAGCAAAGGGGACCCATGCACCTGCACTCGTGTATGCGTTCACAGATGGTGCCACGCTGTGGTGTTCAGATGCAATGAGGGCAGTCCCCTCCCTTGGGTTGATATAGGTGGACAGTCTGCTGGCATGCGGGCTATGGAGGAAGCCACTGAACTAATGAGGTCAAGAATGTCCCACTTCATAATTAGGCCTCCGCAAAATTCCCCGCCATGTGAAATGAGAGGCATGTGACCAGTGTTATAACCCTTATCCTGAAGGTGTCACTGCAGACACTCTTATCTCAGGAATTACTAGGTAAACAATAGAGGGTCCATTTTTCATATCGGTCTTGTATTTTTTGAAGTGACTGTATAGGTAAAACTGTGAAGGCTTCAAACTAGGTTGTATGGGGTTATGATGGTATGTATTAAGCATCAGCAACAGTAGTGAAATCAATTATATATTTAATATGAGTTTAAACATTTCCATCTATTCCTATGTGGGGATTAGATGGGTGGAGTTTAATTTATTACTGGGCTCTAAGCTATTGGGTCTAGGTCCTTCATGACATCAAGAAGGACCAGGAGCAATTGGGCGTGTCTTGCAAACAAATATGCAGTCTCTTCCCTAGTGTAAAATCCAGCTTGAAATTACCAGCTACCTGTTTCAAAACATATTTTGAACTGGTCAAACCATGTTAAGTAGGCTATGGAGCTGGTCTGAACTGGTCAACCAGGTATCAGCCGTTTCAAAACCTAGTTTGATTTTTCTTTTTCAAGCAGGGTTGCACAAACATTACTGCATAACTGATTTACCACAATTGTATTCAGCCTCTAGCTTCACTATTAACAGATGGAAATAGGAGGCCTTGCATTTTGGAAGATGTCTGTTTGGGATATGCTTTGCAAGGACAGATGGGCAAATTCTGACTTAAAATCCTCCCTTCACAAACAGCTGCCATGCGATTGGGCCACAGCCAATACCTTGCACACCTGACACTTAATTACTTACACTAATAGAACAAACTACCATTTGGCCTTTCCAAAACAAATATCCTGTCCTAATGTAATGAAAAATGCCACATGTCACTCTACATAAAGAAATTAACATTATGAAAGATTTAATTTATTCTGCTTGCAGTCGTGCTGCAGACATTGTGAAGCAGGAAACAGTGGGGGTGGCAGTAGTAAAATCAGTGGCTAAGGGAGACAGTGTGGAGAGACTTTGTCATTTTGAAAGCTAAGGTCCAATGCACGAGGGCACGTTATCAGTGCTGAGGGCTTGCGTCTGGTCGTATTTTGCACACAAAGTTATGTAGTGGGGACCCAGGAGGGTCTCTCTCCCATAGACTGTGGTAGTGAGGCTTGGCCGCATTGTTATTCTCTCATTGGTAAGCTGAAGGGGGTCGCATCTTGACATTTCATAGAAATAAATGCTGCGTATTTCTCCCTCAGTGTCCTCAGGGAACTGTTCCTGGTTCATATAACATACAGAACCAGCTCTTCATTCAGCAAGATGAAGGAAAATAAACCAAACTTAATAATATTGTATTGTGCCTTCAATATTGTGAGGATGTTCAGTGTTGCTTATACACACCGGACAGATGCTCAGCAACTATCAACTGTGTGACAAAAGAGGAAACATCAGAAAATTTCACAGAGCAGATCTGCAGCCCAAGATGTCTTGACCGGGGCCCAGAGCAGGTCTTCCAACACTGCTTCTCTTCCCTCCATTTCAGGGCAGGCTGGTGTTGACTTGGCTGGCCGTTCTGGACCTTTCCCTTGGGCCGGGCCGTGGTTTGTCACCGTGCAGCTGGAGATGTCGGAGACAGATGCTCTGAGCGCACGCCCCTCTGCCGGCCGTGCTCAGGAAAGGCATGATGGGAAGGGACGAAAGGCGAAAGCGTGGCTACGTAACGCGTGAGAAACTTTCACTCATGTTGAGGAAAGGACCACTGTGATGAGGCACTCTTTAATACATGCAGGATGAAGAGAGTTCACCGTAGATCAGCGCAGTGCAGGAAACAAAGCAAGGTCTCTGATATAATGTGCTCATACACACATTCATATTCTTCTTCCTGCTGAATAAACTCTTAAGCAAAACATCATCATAGACTAGGCAGAACAACTTTATCTGACTCCTGACGAACAAGCAGACACAAACATGCATGCGCCTACTTAAAAGTCATCCCTTAAGTGTACGTGGTCTTCCCCAAAACGTTGACGGATCACGGGAGACTACGTGCTTCTGAACCGGATTGTGACTGCGGCACGTGACTGCCGTACGTGGCTGTGGTGCGGTGCAGTGACGCGATGCGGGCTGAACATGTTGCCTTTGTGTTGGTTTTGGCGGGCGCGCGGGCGGCAGATGGGCCCGGCGCGGGCGGGCGGGACCGGGGAGCAGGCTGGCACCAGGCCGCCCGGCTGGCTGAGGCCAGCGGGTCCAGCTGTGGTGGTCGCCGCCGGCTGCCGTGCCCACCCACCGCAACAGCAGCCTGGCAGACACGGCCCACGCCCGCCGACCCTCACGGGAGCCCCCGCCACCGCACACACGTACCCCACCCCGCCCCGCCCCGCCCCACACCCATCCTCGCCGTCCAGATAATCCCACCATTGTTACCTACACAGGAAGAGTACCAATTAACCACCTTCCAGACTGCTCCTCTCAGATAATGATGAAACCAGTAGTGGGAGTGTGCCATACATATTACACATCCTGAAATCTGGCCAATCGGAGATTATTTACTGGGTCTGTGCTTTGTAAACACAGTTTTGTGGTCTGTTTCAGCCAACTTTCTGACCTGAATTTTTTCTCCCCAAAAACCTCTAGAAGACAAATGGAAAGCTGAAGATTTAAGGAGTTTTGAAGTTCATTGCATGAATTGAGGCTAAACCTCAGCCAAAGACTGGGACTTGGGAGGAGATCATGCTTCTCCTGAACACTTCCACAACCTGTCGCCTGTGAGCGAGTTATATGGAATCCAATAGAGCTTTATTGTCCTTGGTGAAGGACTACAGCATGAATCGTCTCCAACTGTCAATCAAATAAGAAGCTAGCTAAGTCTGGGTCTGACCTACATCTAGCAGGCAAATCATTTATTTTTTAAATCTTTGAAATATATTTTTTTAGTCTAGCCATCATGAAGTGCTTGGCTATCATGCACCAGTCCAGAAGAGATGTACCTCATTCTGGTTAGCCTCATCACTAAAAACTTAGCTTATCTGTATACATACAACTAATGTTAGACATCAAGTAATTGTTCCCTGTCCAATTAAATTAAAGATGGTGACACTATCATTGGTGGAGGGGAAAAGGTTTATTTGCTTGCTATTTTAATGAATCAATTGTTTTATATATAAACATGTACAGTATATTGCTCCTGCCAGCTTGTGCATAGTAGCTATCTGAGTATATAGCATGGTAACGAATTTAAAACAAATCCACTCACAATCTAATGCAGCTCACAATATCACCCACAATATCACCCAGCACATCCTGTCCCCAGCCCGCCCCGCAGTTCTGT
Source organism: Conger conger (assembly GCF_963514075.1). Lineage (NCBI taxonomy): Eukaryota > Metazoa > Chordata > Actinopteri > Anguilliformes > Congridae > Conger > Conger conger. Next base: position 56,247,890 of record NC_083765.1, read on the forward strand.
AGCAGCCACCGCTCCTCCGACCTGCACAGCGCTATCTCTACCCCCGCTCACACGAACACGGTGTGGAGGAGCGGTGTGAAGCAGAGGCCCCCTGAATCAGCCGCTCACACGTGAAGAGCAGTCATGTGAGGCCGGAACAACGGCATCGACGCTCAGCGCACCTCGTTACCCAGCTCCGCCGCTGCTGACACGGCCTCTCCCCCGCCACCTCCGTGTCTCGCCGGAACATTCCTCCCACCGGGCTTACGGACATCAAGCCACAACCAATCAGCAAACAGAACACGATTACACGCAGCTTTCGCCCGGGCAAGTGTCGCCACTTCCTGAAGGAAGTGGGCTGTGAGGGGGCGCGAGGGGATTTTGGGAGTAGAGGCGGTGGGCTGGTCACACATCTGTCCGTGGTTCTGTACCGGGCCAGCTGAGGCAGGCAGCAGCAGGGCATATGCTCCTGGCAGGTGAGCTGGCTTTTGTTCCAGGCTGCGTTTTCACACTGCACACGGCCCTGGCAGTAACTCCACGACCTTAACTCATAACCTAGAACACTCTTTCGCAGAGGTCACAATACTTACAGCCTGAGCAGGGCCAAAACTTTAGAGCGCACTGGCAGAACATTGTTTTGAGAAAATTAAAACAAAGTAAGTTACCACCACTTTCACAATTTTTTTTGCTGGAACAACTGAATTAAGGTAAAAAAAAACCTCAGCTAAACCAGAGGGGAACAGCTGCATGCCACTATATTCTTACTTACGTTATGGCTTTATCCATGTAGTATAACAAGATGCCCATGGTAAAAACAATATATGAACATAAAAATCACTTTCCTTTTTTCAAACTGTAAATATGGTCCGAACACTAAATGTAACTGAGAGTGGAAGAATGCTTCATTTAATTGATGATTCAGAGTTTATTCAATTAAAGGCAGCAAAACTATTACATCAAAACTCATTTTGTTTTCTCCGTTATCTTTTGCCAGATGAGTCCTTTAACAGAAGCACCTCAGGCAGGGAAGACTTCTCCTCCGGTTCTGCCTTTAATTCTTCAATGGTGTCAGTTCTGTAGTCTCCAGCGCTTGAGAGTAATGCAGTGTGTGCAGTCAGTGTGAACGGACTGCATTAACTCCCCTCATCAGGAAGGGGGTAGATACGAGAGGAGACAGAGCAGTCTTTGATGTTCGGCCTTTTAAAGAGTGGTTACAGCTCACACACACGCACACACACTCTCTCTCTCACACACACACACACACACACACACACACACACACAGTGAGAGATCACTGGTCACGATGTCGAACAGACAGGCAGGCGGGCATTCCAGAGAACTGCTGCCATCCATTAAAATCACCGCCGCTAACTGCTAAGGATGCTTTCCTACTTGTGAAAATTAGGGCCTGCTAATCAGGCTCATTTTGTGACCTCAGGGAGACATGCGGGGAGGCTCTGGGGGGAGGGGGTGGGCGAGTCTAACATCAGTGAGTGAGGGACGGCTCTGTAGCAGATGGTCAGCAGCACTGTACTGAGGTCAGTCTTAGCATTGCTGCCATATAGGGCAGGAGCTGTCAGATACTGGGGTTTAGCACTGCTGTCTTCATTATCACCTACTACACCCCGGTGTAGCAGTGTACGCACTGGTCTTGCTAGGTGTTTTAAAATCTATGAAATATGAGGAAGAGGCAGTCTCATGGATAGACATAGGGTACTGTACTATATTTATGATCTGATTTTAACTCATGTATTGTAATGTGTTGTTTGTTTCTGTCTGTAGTGTTTTTGTATTTTACTTGGTGCTACCGCTCTTGGCCAGGTCGCTCTTGAAAAAAAATTTTTTTATCTCCCCAAGCATATCCTGGTTAAATAAACTGGGCTTGTAACTTATACTTTTTATGTTCAAATTCCCTATCCCTGATTTTACTAAAAGTGAATGAGTACAGTGTGGAGGCTGCTTGTTATTGACTTCTGCCCAGCACTTCTGACCTGGTTCTGGTAAGACCTGGAATGGCTCAGACTGCTATGCATTGGGAGTCCCATTTGAATCTCATCTACACTGTCTACACTCACACATATAGATAATAATATACAATCGTTGAGAACAAAATTAAAGTATCAGGGCTTGTATCTTCAACAACCCATGTCCTGTAGCTTTGAGCTGGAGAGTCATGAGCTGGAGTAGTGACATTGTGGGTTAGTCAAAATATTCAAGTTGGCAAACATTTTATGTTGCGATTAGAGAAAAAGATTGTGTACTTAATACATATGGAATCTCCATTATTACATTACATTATTGGCATTTGGCAGACGCTCTTATCCAGAGCGACGTACAGTTCATTGGACTAAGCAGGAGACAATCCTCCCCTGGAGCAATGCAGGGTTAAGGGCCTCACTCAAGGGCCCAACGGCTGTGCGGATCTTATTGTGACTACACCGGGATTAGAACCACGGACCTTGGGTGTCCCGGTCCTTTACCTTAACCACTACGCTACAGGCCGCCATTATGAAAAGAAGAGTACACACAAAATTATTAAACTGGGTCTCCCAAGTAGTTCAGTACACTCTAAGAAGAGAGTCACTTTTTCTACACATATCCTGTGTCAAGAGTGCTTTAACACAGGTTGTGTTAATTCTGAACACTTGACACACAATGTGCAAGAAGACTCAAGAATCCGTTTACGTGTTGGCCACTCAAAATTTTAGATTTTTAAAAAATACATATTTATTTGTGAGTAATTATTGTGGATTTGCATTTATTGTGTAATCTCAGTAGATTAAAAATATATTTTCCAGTTAAAATAAAAAAGTACCAAAAAAAACGACAGACCTTTGTGTTGTGCAATCACAGTCGTTGAGTGTATTGAAATGAATGGGTTACACATTTAGAAAATAAACATATAAGCGAACTGAATAATGAGAAAAATCTATATTCGTTATCCCTGAGTACACTCTGAATGAATTCAAATACTACACAACATGTATTGAAAATTACACATCTCCTCTTAGAGTGTACATAAATGCAATTGCCATGAGCAAATATTTTATATTGCTTTAAAAGCATTATATTGCTTTAAAAGCCTTTATAATGAAGACATATTCTCTGTTATCTCCTTCTAGTAATGAGCCAGATGCTCAAAGAACAGCAATTGTGCACTTCCTTATATTGGTGCTTGATCACATGCATTACTGTATGGTATTGGGTATGAATGATACTTCCAGTTCACAGTCAAGTGCACTGCAGGAGTATGCATGCGCCATCCCCAGTGGTCTTAGCAGGTCACATAGAGGTACCATGAGAGGCTTAGATATTCTAAAACTCGAAGTAAAACATTAAGCAACAAAGAAATGCATCCATTGTTACATGAGCCCCACACAAAATGTTGGTCTTTTCGTTTATGCATTGCATTCATCAGATAAGAAAATTATGATTAACCTTTTGAATCCAACAGACACGTTCCTCTTTATTCCAGAATGTGAAATTAATACATATTCATTGTCTGGTTTAATTTTCAGGATCACACTTTCATCCTGGTGGCTGCTGAACTGTTGCGGCTGTTTCTAACCCTTCAAATTGTTTGCTTCATTGAAGCATTATTTTCTGAATAATTCATCAAGAATTATTATCCAAGCATGGAGCCCTCATTTAGCACTGGTGATCTTTTCTGTATGTGTGCGTTACCGGCAATCAAAGTTTTTCTCAGTGGAGAAAATCATCTAATCTCAGAATCGTACCACCAGCAATGAGTAGATATCAGTTAGCAAAGTACCACCAGGTTGAAAGTGATGATTCAAAAAAACAAGTTTGTGTTTATTGGATTTAAAAGTATGCATATTTTAACTACAAAAAACGAAAGGCTTCCTATCTTGAATGGCCACCTTCCATTTTGTTAAATGATGGCTTCCTGTTTTCACAGGAAGGACAACATATCTCACTGTTCTTGACTAATGGCTGTGCTAATCCATCCTATCTACTTAATAGTTTCTTCCACAAGATGAAACACTTGCATAATATGATCGTGTTGTTGTCAAAAACAATACAATCAAATTTCAGTCAGCTGAGCAGTCGTGCGCAATTCCTCTGTGTCAAAATGCATAAATTTAGCTGGGTTTCTGTTATGACTGGCAAAAAACTTATGGCTATGAAAAGAATGTTCAGGGCAATTTCTTCAAGTAGTCAATGTTAATGTTAAACTTAAATATGGACATACATAGATTCTAAATAAGTATTGCGTGCTGTCATAACTGTTATGTGAAATATCACCATTTAATTACATTACATGTTATTTAGCTGATGCATTCATCCAACCAAAACTGACTAATAGTTGATTAGACTAAGCAGGGGACAAACCGCCCTGGAGCAATGTGGGGTTAAGGGCCCTGCACAAGGGCCCAACGGCTGTGTGGATCTTATCGTGGCTACACCGGGGATTGATCCACCAACCTTCCAGGTCCCAGTCATCTACTTTAGCCTCTGGGCTACAGGCTGTTAGAGGAGGAAGTGATCACTGATAACACAATGAAAGTCCTCACCTCCCTGACGGCCCTCCTCAGCATGGACAAGAACAGCTGATTCAGACCTGGGGTATAGAAGAGACTTTGAGCCTGTCCATTTTTAATAACACTCAGTGAGCACTTCATTAGGTATTTATTAGACTTATTGGTCTGCCGCTGTAGCCTATCCACTTAGAGTTATGATGCGTTGTGTGTTCAGAGATGCTCTTCTGCAACCACTGTTGCGTATTTAGTTGCGTTATATGTGTGGTTATTTGCATTTCCGTCACCTTCCTTTCAGCTTTGACCAGTCTGGCCATTCTCCTCTATCCTCTCTCATTAACAAGGTGTTTCTGCTCACAGAACTGCTGCTCACTGGATCTAGAGATACTAAAACCACCCTGTCTGGCACCGACAATCATTCCACGGTCAAAGTCACTCAGATCACATTTCTTCCCCATTCAGACATTTGCTCCAAACCTTTTGTCCACGTCTACATGCTTTTATGCATTTAGTTGCTGCCACATGATCGGCAGATTCACAAGCTGGTGTAGAGGTCTACCTAATAAACTGAATGTATGTCATTATATTGTATTATGAGCAAGTGACGCACCTTTCTATGTGCGCCTGAAATGTAAGTGCATTGAGGATGGGAACGCACGCATTTCAGGCTTTTCTTTCCTCAATTTCCCTAATTGGTTTTTTAGCATTTTCAAGACTAATTGTGTTTTATTTGTGCTAATGTTTTACACATAGCCTGTTTGTGCTACTGTGTACTGCTTTACAGCTGGGGGATTGCGGCCACCTTCTGCGCAGTGGGTCTGAAGCGCTGCCATGCTGAACGTATGCAGTGAGCTTGGTGCTTGCTCATGGTGTGAAGCCCTCATTTGTTTCAGGCAATAAACCATTCTCATTACAGGTTCAGCCGCACTCTGTTCCCTGACCATTGCATTACACGGGCATTAATCCTGCTGCTGTGCCAGAGGCCAAGCTTACATGGAGAGGGCACCGCACACACGGGCCAGACAGAATCATCACGCGAGGTTAACCAGTGTAAACACTGCGCATACCTCAGGGACACAGAGCAGGCCGTCTGACAAGCTCAGAACTCCTAACTAATATCAGCTGTATCCTGCACTAGGTCTATATTCACCTATCTCCACAAGTTTTCACTCTCCCCAAATGGCCTCCTGATTTTTTAAATGTAAGAAAGTATGTCGTAACATGTAATTCTATTCATTAGCTTTCAGGTTATTAATCTACAGCACCGGTTAGGCTATTAATAGCAGCTTATTACATACATAAATCGCTGAACAAAATATGCTATATAAATAAATACATCTGCTGTGACTCAACTAACATGATCTGTCACTCTGCCAAAACCGCCTGCCGTTTTCTCTCCCTCATAAAATCCACTCGGCGTCCTTGTTGAAACAAAAGCAGATAATGATTTCGAAAGACACGTCAATGCTTTTGCCACTCAAATTTTATTAAGTGTGTCTGTCGCATTTACGATGTCTGCTTAACACTAGCCCAAGCCTGCGTTCCTTTTTACCAGGACTGCCAGGGATTTAGGAAAATAGGTTAAAATCAATCAGATATAACATAGTAAAGCTATAGTGTAGTAAGGCATTACTCTTGACATTAAACCATTTCAGTTTTGTGGTAATCATGTTCTGTGCGTACCCATTAAATAAACGTATCGAATACTTTAAATGAATCAAGAATTTAGAAATCACACATTTCACTCCACACATTGAACCCTTGAGTCCATTTACACTGAAACGCCACCGGCGTGACCACTCTGACTGTAAGTAGACCTACGAAGGGTAAAACCTGCGATCTACCAAACGGGTAAATAGCGACCAAGGTAGGACACTCTCCCTCCCTCACTGACGCCTGGAAGGCACTGCTGCTTCCAAGACTGCAAACAGCAGGTCGGGCTGCGCGTTCAGCACTGCCAACCAGAAATTGTTTTTTCATTTATGCATTTTTACCGAATATATATGTAGCTACGTTACGGAGCTAGCTAGTTTGCTAATCTGACGCTATTAGTTCTCTTGTTGTAAAATTCGCCGCATTCCAGGCGTCACTGGGGGATGGAAAGTACCTTGGGCATAAAAAGCGCATAACTGGAGCTGTTCTTTCAGGACCTCACGTCCAAAGTAAACTGACGTCACTCCTGGTAGCTTGTTAGACTAATGGTTTTCACAAAATCGCACTGTTCCATTCAAATCGATTTTTTTGTATTAAAATTGCATGCATTTAAATGTGATAAAAGATGAAGACGCATGGCGGGAAAGAGCATGAAGTCAGTGATGTTTCTTGTTATATCTTAATCAAAATTAGTAATAAGTAGTACAGTAGTAACCAATTTCAAGGAAGCTATTAATACCTTACTTTTGTGACCACAAATATTTCGCTTGGAAGGGATGCTGGTACTAATTTACAGCAGAATGAATGAATCAATGGCCACCACAGGCATCTTAATAGCCCAATGTCCTCTGTTCCATTAAACAGATATGCATTTGTATCAATTACTCTTTAGTAAGTTCAGTAAATGTTGAGTTACAAGAAAACTAATATAACCGTTTCCACCCACTTCAGTTTGAACGGAACCCATGGTGTGCTGTAAGTAATTAAGTCTACATTTCATCTAATATATCGCTTAAAAAATAAAGCAGAATAGGTCACTATTCAATTGAAAAAGGGCAAACTGCAAAGGGTTTTTCCTATGCATGGTCCTTGCTGTCTTCTGGCCGCTAGAGGGTGTTCAAGCACTACTTAGCACGCATTAAGGACATTGTAGGTCAGGACCACGGAGCGCAAGAGCAGGGAATACAAAAGTTGGTATATAAAGCATATAGAAGCTGTATAGTTCTTTCAATTCAACAAATATAAAAAACACGCACTGCTATAGTAACAACAGCATGACCAAAACAAAAGCAATAATAATAATAATAATAATAATAATAATAATAATAATAATAATAAATATTATTATTATTATTATTATTATTATTATTATTATTATTAGTAGTAGTAGTAGTAGTAGTAGTAGTAGTAGTAGTATTTTTGTTATTTTTCTTGTTGGTAATGATGTTGTTGCAGCAGTAGGAACAACTACAACAAAAATATAATAATAATAATTATTATTATTAATAATAATAATAATTATTATTATTATTAATAATAATAATAATAATAATAATAATAATAATAATAATACAAAACAGCAAAACAGGTGAAAAATCCAGGTCCAGAAAATAAAGTCCCTCAGTACTTTGTTCCAATCCCCTGGATTTGCTAATTAGCACAATTTCTTCAGCCAGGAGGTAGAACTAATTAATGAAATCAGCTGGCTGAGTTCATGGGTGGAAGAAACACATGTAGGACTTTTACTTTCTGACCCCTGGACTTTCCACCTCATCGGGTACTTGGGGGAAATAAAGCGGTAGGCTATAAAATTCCAGTAGCCTTACAACTCTGTGAAATATATTAATGACACTAATTGGATTTATGTCATTTTCTCTTGAATATGACACGTTAGTTTAATCTTTGTGTTTGTATAGGTCATTCCCGATAATTATGGCACACAACATATGTGAACATCACACATTTCTCCATGGGTATAACACGGCCGTCTTCTTTTGACAGGACAACTGCTCTTGGATTGCATTCTGAACTTAGTACTAGCCTATGTAGGGTGGCACAAAGAGTGTATGTAGAGTGTAATATCACAAAACAGTACTATATACTGTAACTCTAGTAAGCTTCTTGAGTTCCATGCGTACATCTTACCAATGTTTTCATTTGTTTACTTAAATCAATATCACAGCCATCACGTAAACTAACAACTGCTGTCTACTATTATTTTAAATGAAACAGCATACTCTATTAAAAGGAGTGGCAAAATACCCCGTCAACTCGTTTCGATGAAAACGAATGGTCTCAAAAATGCAGCAATATATATATAGTATTTTTAAATGACCTGAGCTTTCAGCGTCTGCTGCTTCTGAAGTGTTTCGTGCAGTTGATTGAGAATTGAGAATAAGGACTCCTGTCCAATTAACAAAAAAAGGAGTGGTACTTTCCCCTGCCAAAGTAAGAGTCGTTCCAGACTTGTGAAGTGTATCCACTATACAAAGGCTACATAATGGACTTGTTAAAGTACAGCAAAGAGGGTTGACATTACCTAAATGACAATGAAAATGGTAATGATGAAATGTTAAAATTGGGGGCTATGAGCAATTCGTAGGGCCGACAGGGGCCCTCCAAAAAATATTAGAATGCATTGGATTTTCTGTGGTGGTGGGGCCCACACATCACATGCATATTGAAAGCACCTGCTCGAAGTTGGAGTTATTTCTTTATCCTTACGCACCGATTCTATATGTTCAGGTGGTTTTGCCATTCACACTTTGTTTGGCCAATTAGACGAGGGGATGAACATTCCATGTAAAATGTCTCAACTACATTATGCCGAAAGGAAGTGGAGTCCTGATTTCAGCGCATTAATAATTTGTGACACCAAATAAAGACAAAGCTTACCAACCTGCATTTATGTCGGTGTGGAAATCTGGTGGCGATTATACTGGTTATTATAACCTCTCCAAGAAAATGAATTTGCTAATTTAATAATCTATTTGAAACTTAATTGCGCGATTTTAATAGATTAATCTAAATTAAAAATATGAGTCGGAGATGGCAAAAAAAAAACACACAAAAAAAAAGATTTGTATTATTTACTGTCTAGTGCCTCTAGCCTGTAATTAATACATTCATCGCTTGACTCGTGCTTTTTTTATATGAAGAAAGGATATTTTTGTTTCCGAAAAGTGTACCTTTAACAGATGGCTTCAATATTTCCATATTTGCTTTTAGCACGGTTGCTTGTATTTGAAGAAGGTTGATCTAATCACGGTCATTAGGCCTGGCAACAGGAAGTTCGCTCTACCTCACTGTAAACACATGCTGATTTGCAAACAATTTCAGTCCATACTTAATACATAGTGACATGGCTTACCACGGTCTTCTGTGTGCATGGTTACAACGCAAATACTCTGTCCCATGCATTAAATAATTTTAGGTCGAAAACAGAAGACAGTCCAAAACCATCTGTGACAAGGGACTTACAGTTTGTGGCAGCAGTTCTATACTCGGTCCAGTCATTAAATGTGGCTGTTTTCAGACCTCTGTATTAGTATGGACTGATGTGTACATTGTGTGTTTATGTGTACATTCACAATGAGAAAAATAAGGAAGGGAAAGTGTCAGTCGATGTAGTTTTCCCCAAAGGGATGTCGTCGTGACCGAATTAATTCCAGTATTAAAACTGACATTCAAAATATAGTTTATTTATATGTGAAAGTCATAATATTCAGAAATGTCACATTTATATTTGAACTCACATTGAATAAAAAACGTGTAGTTAAATCTAACAAAATAAATAGCCTATCATATTAATCTTTACGGGCATCATTGTCTATAAACCTACATTGAAGCAGAGTAATTAAGATTAGCTATATAATGTATGGTATTTATAGCGTAAAAGATAGAACTTCCGCATCACAAACTTGACCAACATAAACTTCAGAATAAAACTTCACTTCCGGTCTGCAATTAACAATTACATGTCTTAAATCTGGACATCTCTATGCAATCTAGCCTGCAAGCTGATTATAGGCTTTCAAACGTATTCTTACCATACAAATGTGAATTGCATAAGACGCACATGGAGTCTGAAATAAACTAGCCTACCTATGTCTGTCAATTTAAACAGTAACGGGAAGTACATCGACACAGCTGTAACGATCAAACGTTATTATTCCTACAAATTTGGTCGTTCCATTATTAGAATTTGTGGATCGTTTTATTTTTTAATTGGTGGGAGTGCTCGTCACGTGTTTTCTAGGCGTGTTCCGTGGCTCTGTTCGAGTTATGCCATCAAGCTAATATATTGTGACTGCTCCTCTCTCTTGTGACAAAGCCTTACAGCTGCCCCCGAATCAATAGATGCCAAAGGAAATATGAAAACAGCCAGGACAGGAAACCTGAATCATAGCCCGAGTCCGGTCAAAAATGTCTGTTTTTTAAAACTGTATAAATTAATCTTAAACTTTGGTCATTTTGTTTCTACCGTTTTCCCAGTTGATAAAGCGAGTTGCATCTGTCGAGTATAACCTAATTGTAATTACTGCTCTTCATGTGGTCTACTGCCTTGAACAGCATTTAATTAAAAACGTAATTAAAGGAAGATCTTAGGCAAGACTAGACCTATATCCAGATGGTTTTCTGTCAACAATAAATGATTTGAGAGCTTATTGGCTGACTTCGATTCTACTCAGATTGGGAGTATCAAAGTAGAGAGCGTTGGAGCAGAGATACGATATGGGAATAAAACTTTTTTGATTTATGTTGTCTCGTAATGAAAATGCTTTCTGCAATGCATCAATATATGGGTAAAATGTGACACGCTTTCCACAAGACTTTAAACAAAATGAGAGAAAACTTACTTACTTAGAAATATTTAAATGCGAAAAATGAGACGCTCGAGCTTACTGTGAATGCACTTTACACACAATTAAGCATAATATAGCGTTCAACACCTCTCATTGGCGACGAGTATGCCATATATGATGGGCTGTTGCGCCATAAAACAAATAAAATCAAATAAAAACATTACGCACAGGTATAAAATATAAATAAGTGTGTGTGTGTGTGTGTGTGTGTGTGTGAGAGAGAGAGAGAGAGAGAGAGAGAGAGAGAGAGATTAAGATAATTTTCAACGTGAAGCACCTGTTATTTGAAGGCATTGTTTTCGTTATTTCAGGCATAACACGTATACCATTATGATGAAAATATAAAAATAATTTAATTTACGCCTAATATGTTGAAATAGATTTATACCAACATCTCAGTCTGTCTTCTATTCTGAAGCGGCGGATGTGGTCGCCGCGAGAGCGATAGTGAAGTAACAGAAATCCGCACTCTAGATGGTAAAGATCTAGCCTACTTGTATTTCCAAAGCTGGGAGAACTCGGGGAAATTTGCTTCGGAAACTGCAGTGTTTGTCAGTATCAGTATTTTGTATAGGCCTACGTATTTCATTATCAAGTAGCCTATATAAGGATATGCATAATAGGCTAATAAAAAACGGAAACCTAAAGACATTATTCAAAAGTCACAATTACGTCAGTGAATAAACTGACTTTACCATAAAGTTCTGCCTTAGAAGAAAGTGCTATGAGATTTTGTTGACTAATATCTAAACCTTCATGTTTCTCAAAAAAAAAAATGGTTAAAGAGCTACATAAATAATGTTGCCATGGTATGAGCTAGATAATTGGGATTGTTTTGTAAACATTATGTATAATATCTAGCCTGCGATATGACATTACAATAAAGTGCAATACAACGAAATACAAAATAAAAAAATAAGGTTTCAGCGGTCCATTTCGTTTTCAGGGGTGCTGGATTTGCACAGAGTATCCTAATCAGTTCAATTATTTTCAAAATATTTACTTCGGCATAAAATGTGTCTAGTCGATAAAAACGAGAATTTTCCCTGTTCCATGCGTCTATTTTCCAGACGGTTTGTCGCTATTATTGCCTGGTCTAGTGTGTTGTTTTACATACTCTGGTTATCTCTGCTTATTCAAATACAAAATCGCTGCTGTATCCATTTAAATGTATCATCGAGATTTGTGTTGAGTTTGTCACATTATGTGCTTTTATATTCCGTCTCTGACTCGCTTGAAGCCATGTATCACATCTTAATGACCTCAGAAGTGGAGATATTTTATTTTTAAAAGGCGCCCATTTCTGTGGGATTTGCTTATCATGAATATATATCACAAAGGTTTAAAAATATATAGCACCATATGCATTCATCTGTCACCACATCCCTTATTCTTCCAAAACCGTAAGTTAAACAATTAAACCATACAAATAAACATAGCCACGAGTGTGCATTTCCCCGTATAAAACTGCATAGGCGATACATGCGTGAGTGGACATACACAGTAAAATGGCCAGTGTTTCATGTCAAATTCAACTCTAAGAGAGAACATATCACCAAATTGGGACCATATCCATTCTGTAAGAGTTGATTTATCACATTTTACTTTGTACACGTAAAGAAAAATAAATGTGTAGCTTATCATTACAATTAAAATTGAGGTAATTGAACGCAGAGACATCTGTTTCCCGCTACACGAGACTATGCATGCATTGATAATGGCTCATATCATCATTATCACATAACAATAGCAGTAGTTATGGTTGAAACTAACTACCAAATATTTGTTTTTTTTCCCCCTGTTTGTGCAATAAGTTAACAGGTGGCTTATACGTCATGTTTCATAAAATTGCCACAGTCTTCTTAGCTTCTAGGCTGTCACAAAGCTTCCTCCCTCAGGCAAGTCGTTCACAGACTTACATTTAGGCCCACTGGTAACTGGGCTTGATAGTGTTAAGCATTCGTATGGCTAGGATCGCATGCCTTTTTTGCTTAATGTCGCAAATGCAAACACGATTAGCTGAAAACATATATAATTTCACAAGAAACAAAGTCTGAAACGTTTCTTGCAGTACACTGCGCCGTCTTCTTTCTGAAGCATTCTGCTGGGTCTGTTCACCTGGAGCTGGGTGAAAGAAATTAGCATTGATATAGATTTAGTTGAGATGCAATCTTTGAAATCTTTTCATGATGCAGGCAGATAATTACACTGTCAGGGGTTTGCCAGGGGTCAGCATCTCCTGGGACCCAGGAAGTTGATTCACTAACGTGGCCTGCCCAGAGAAAACAACAGAAATGCTGTTTTGGAGATTATGATGTTAATAGGGATAGCCACTGGGGAGAGGGAGTTAGTGAAAAGTAATTTTTTTTTACTTGGTATCTTACACTCATAATTCACAAGACCTACAGAACCAATTTAGAGGAATGGGTTTTTCTACAACAAAGATGTAGAGATGGGCTATTAGATATTTTTTGGTGGCCCACTCATTGGATTATGTTATGGTATTATTTGGAAAGAGATGAGTTCTCTGTCTGGTAGAAAGCAGTAAGACTGCAACATATTACTGTTTTTTCCAAGGCCAGGTAGGGATTAGAGGATATCCATATGATGATGGAGAGCATAAAATAGTCCAAAAGCAATGACCACACTCCAAAACAAGTGGGCTATAATTCACAGCTCAAAATCAGATTTGCCTCATTTTTACATGTTTTAGTTTTAATCGCACTAAGCACAAAAACTATAATGAGTCGCATCTCCAACACCAACTTTATGTTTTGAGCCCAGCATAAAAAAATTTAAGATAATCAAATTAAGTCAATTTCAAGCAAATGGCTTTGTAAATTCAGTGGTGACAAATCAAGCCTCTCCAAAAGTTTCTCTGCAATCTATCAGACTCAGACTTCACCCATATCTTCAATCTCCAGGTTCTGCGGGTTCAGCCAAAATCACTATCAGCGAACTAGTGCAGATCTGGGATAGCACATGCCACCTTGTCAATCATTACAACAGATATTTTGACTCTAGGCACAAGTGCCTGTTAACCTACTCACTATTGTTATTTTTATGTATATGATGGCAGAAACTGCGAGGACATACATAAACATATCTTTGTTTAACCATATTTGTGGGAATGATCACTGGGGTCATGTGTATTGCTATCATTAGCTATGCCATTGTGATACGATGTCACTATGATATCTGGTTATGTTAGTCAGGGTTGCTGCTTTTGCTTATTTCTAGTAAACACAGGACATTCTCTGAATGTCCTGGATCACCATTCTTAGCCGAAAGCAGTGCCTCCAGAGGTCCCTCTATTACAGGCTTAATGCAGCTTATATCCATTTCAGATTAATCACTCTACTCCCTGTCTACTGGACCACGACAGTGCACTGTAGATTTCTGTTGTTTTCACAGCAATGTTACTGTATAATAAACAAACCTTACTGTAGATGTATGCATGTAGCTATAGATCTGCAAAGCATTCTGGTCAAGATTTGATGGCGGGTGGAATTTACAAATGTATTGACTCGTGAAAAGAGAAACTAATGTTCTGATGAGGACTGTTGAGGGCAAAACTTCAACCATTTCCCATAAAATCCCGTTTGATTTTTTGAGCATAGAGTGAGTGTGTGAGTCCTTTCTTTTCAAAGTTTCAATTGTCCCTGTGACCCAGCACCTTTTCTAATATGACTCAGCAAACTTTTTGGTGTGCACTTGTTTTTGTCTTATACTGACATTTACAGTAAACACATATTTGCCGTAAATCTGAATACAGTAATAGGCCTAGTTTTCCAGCCATGAAAGGCTATGACAACTTTGCTGTCCTGAGTTACATTTGCAGTTCAGTTCATTTGTAGTGTGCAAACTTCATGGCATAATTCAAATTCAATTGCAAAACTCCAGTTTGTGTTTTCATTTTCACATACTTTATCCAACAATTTTAATATTTAAATGCAAAGTAGATTTGACTTTTAATTTGCCATACCATGCTTGACAACCCCATCATAATTAAAATACAAATGGAAACCATAAAATCTGAATGTTTGAAATAACATTCTTCTTCTTGTAACAGCACTGATAAGAAAAAGTAAACAAAAATGCAGCTGGTCATCTTACTTTCCATGTCCTTTAAGTAACATTTTCGTTTGAAAAGTAAAAAACCTGTCTGTCAAAGCCTAAAGTTTACAGTAGTGCAGTGAATAGCACTCACAGCAAGAAGGTGGCTTCGGCTTTCTCCAGATACTCCCGCTTCCTCCTGCTAGTTATACTAACCATAAATACAGTTACAGTAACCATCTAGTGTAATTGTTATTATGGTAAACATATAATGAAATGTATTACAGGAACTTACAAGCTAATTGTTGCCAGCAAGTTACCGTACATTTTCCAGTGTTCCTATTACAGTGTGGGCCGTCTCATTTTGTTGATTTTAAAACAAATGTTTGCAAACACAAACATCCTCTGGGACAGGGGTGTCCAAAAGGGCCACGTAGCTGCTTGTTGTTGTTTTAGCCCAGCACTACAATACATCATTTAATTTAATTAATGAAATACGGAATCAAATTAATTTAAGCCAGTGATAAGTAGATTTGAGTGTCTTAGTGATAGGCTAAAACTAAAAAACTGCACTCACAACAGCCTTTTATGAATACATTTGGACCCCCCAACAGTATGAGCAATCCAGTGTTTTATGGTGAGGAGAAGAACCTGAGAGTGGCTTGGTTTGATTGGATGATGTGAAAAATGATTGGATGATGCGGAAAATGTATGTTGTACTGAGGTTAGTGAGGGAAACCTTGGGGACCGATACACCCAAACCCTGCACTGTCGTCTCCTACCATGTCCATAAAAGGACAGACAGTCACACCTGTTTGTTGTGTGTTGGAAACATGAAATGATGGTATCTGAAAGCAAATAATTGTATTGTAAAATACAGTTTTACAATCTCTGTTGTATAGTCCCTGTGGTCATTTACAAAATGACCAGCCCTGTCTTAAAATCATGTTTCCTTCAAATAACATTTCATTTTAAGCATAAATCTAAGACTCATATAACCTAACCCATAATGTACAGAATATTGGAGTTGCGCTGTTTAAAGGAATAAAACAAAATACATAAGTTATATATTTTAAACGGGGCATTGCGTTTGTTATCCGATGCAGTGTGTCTAGTACAGCTCCAACAGAAAAGCAAGGTTCATCTGTTCAGTAATCTTTTTTTCTGTAGTCAATCAATTAAAGAATTCCCTGTCATTACTCAAAACGACAAAATATGTCCTTAAATCTTACAACTTACATAATTTATTTGGACATGTGCGGCGTAGCTACAAATGATACTGGACTATGATGTAACCTGTATTATCACGTGTCGCTTTAGCGCATAATTATTTGAGATAATGTAATGTATTTCAATTAACCGTTATTAATTCGTGAATGGAGAAGAGTCTTCATATGTCATGTCATTTGATGTCCTCGTTAACTCGTGTTTTCCCTTGTCAGCTCACAGCTTGACACAAGCACAGACGCCCTCCGTCTTTAGTTCCAAGGGAATGATAAATGTGCTGTTTTATCCATGCCATTTATTTCATTCTTGTTTCCAGCACGAGGCATCAAAATCAATCACAAAGAAGTCCAGTTGGCAGGTGTCAATCTCGGTATTTTTATCCAACCCTGTAGCCTATATATTTAATCCAATTACAAGGGTCATGGCACAAAAGCCAATCTCCCTTGTTAGAATGCAGTTCTTGCTCCTGATTCCTGTGTAAAGTGACCATGGTCTCTGTGAAATCCATGACTTCGTCCGTTAAATAACCTAAAGCACCGTCAGCCCGTAGCCTACAGTATTGGATTCTTTTTATAGCTGGAGAGTGGAAAAGTGTAGGTGTGCAAAGTGAGTGTCTTGTTATTTTACAAGTCTAACTGAGAGAGGAGCTTAGCAATGGAACTCGTTCCGCTCGTTGCGCTTTCAAATACAATTGTAGATCGAACTCAGCCTTGTCACGTTGAGCAAAAGTGAATTTCAAACATCCAGGACGTGGCTGTCTACTTTGAACAAATTGCATCCAATCACCCCGGGGGAATTCAGCTAATGTCTCAGTCCAAAGCCGGGATGAGGAGGAGAAAACAAATCAAACACTGCACACATAGCCAGGATTATTACAAATATTTCACAGTCCAGAGAGAGAAAGAGAGTTAGAGAGAGGGCGAGTGAGATAGATAGATAGATAGATAGATAGAGAGAGAGAGAGAGAGAGAGAGAGAGAGAGAGAGAGAGAGAGAGAGAGATTCGGTGAGGATGTACCTGCCATGATCATGTGACCTTCTCAATCCCAAGAGTTACGGATTTTTCTTTTTTGAATTTATTTTGTTAGTAGTATTGGTCATCAATACAAATAAGAACATGCAGTGTAGCCTAAATATCGATGTTTAGATACACATCAGCAATGGTATAACAGTTGTTTGAGGGTAAAAAAAAATATATCCAAGAAATATCTCACCTACATTCAACCGCTGGATTATTTAAGAGTTTCACAAATTAAAAACTTTGAGACATTGGTTTCAAATAGCATATGCAGAATAAGTTGGTTACAAAACATGCTGTTTGCACAAATCAACGGAGATTAGGAAAATGTATTGCTTCATTCACGTCCATAAACGTAATTATTAGGATTAAGCAATAGCCTACACAATTGTTTTCAACAAGCACATGACACACTAATCGTTTCTTCAAAGCTGTTACTAGAAAGCGTTTGTGCTCACACATTGGCTACAGTCGCTTACCTTATCCCCTTTGCACCCTGTCCAGATTAGGACGGCAAAGTTCTCTCCACAGCCATGGCTCATTAAAATACTATACCAATTATAGTAACTTTGTTCTTGCTGGACAGTGATTTTGTAACCGGCGTGGTTCCTGGACGTTGTGCTCTGTTCGTAGGCAGCTGCGCTTGTGGTTCTGCGTGGCTAGGGAATCAAGGCTAATCGTTGAAATATTTGTTTTCAATTTTGTCAGTTTGAATGAACACGAGATACGATAGAAAATAATCCATGTTTTTACCGTATAGCTGGCTGCATAAGACTTCCATACAACAGGTTCCTATATAGCCTTTATTTTAATAAAAGTGATGCAAGTGATACAGAAGGTCTTAAAATGATAAAAATGAATATTTTTCCGAACATATGTCCTACATTGGATCTATATTAGCCGCACACTAGGCCACTCAGATTAATATCTACAAAGAGTAACCACCACCAACACAACATAAATAATAAAATTGAATGAATGACAACAAGATAATAATAATAATAATAATAATAATAATAATAATAATAATAATAATAATAATAATAATGTGTCTTAACATTTATAATAATAATAATAATAATAATAATAATAATAATAATAATAATAATATGATTAATAATAGCCTACTACTATTACAATGTTGAAATGACAATTTTAAAATATTAATAATTATACTATAGGCCTATTCCCCCACAGGTGATCTCATTTAAGTTTATTAAAACGATTGATAACAAAACAAAAACTATTCTACAAACTTAGAAATAGGATAATATGATAACGACCAAATTGATATTTTTGAATGGAACATTTTTAATAAACTGATTTTTGAAAGAGCACCTTCCTTAATAGACGTAGGTTAGATGTATAGCCTCCTACTACTACTCTCCCGCTCTCTTTCCCTCTCTCTCTCTCTCTCTCTCTCTCTCTCTCTCTCTCTCTCTCACACACACACACGCGCGCACTCGCACGCAAACATGCATTTGGAAGCAGAGAGGCAGCAGTGGGAAGGCTGGCTATACAGATTTCAGTTCACGCCTGATCAGGTTTTGGAGAGCGGAGCGGTGCGGAGAGGGAAAGACAGCACCTGGCCAAGCTTTAGCATCCCATCTCATTTTATTGACAGCCTGATAAGCGGGCCGAAGCCGTGAGGTTTCCAGCGTTGTTTTCGAGAACCCTGCTGCGTTGCACGGTTTCACGGTACCTTAATGGTAGTTACTCCAAATAATGAACCAAGCACTCCTCTGACAGCTCTATATCTACATTGGCTTTTAAAAACCACACACCGACCACCCACTTCCTGAGAAACCTGTGCCGTGCGGTTGTACATTTACCTTTTGACTTGTGCAAATTGACATTAACATTGGGTCACTTTGTTGATGCCCAGCATGTCTTATAGTTTCAAATGAGGACAGCCAAAATATTGCCTATTTGGTTGACCTAATATTCAAAAGCGTTATATCGTGTCAATAGCCTACCGGGGATGTTTGGAAGGCTTGCATTTATTTAATCGCAAATAAATAAAAACATTTAAAAATGTTTTCACTTTACTATACTCCATTAGGCCTAAAACAAGGCAGTTTCTACAATGTTCGAATCAAACGCATTTAATAACTGCTAGCTGCTTAATTTGTTTTACCCTATAAAGTATTGATGTATCTAAGTCTATCTTTAGAAACGTAG
The DNA here is from genome assembly GCF_963514075.1 of Conger conger. Taxonomy (NCBI): domain Eukaryota; kingdom Metazoa; phylum Chordata; class Actinopteri; order Anguilliformes; family Congridae; genus Conger; species Conger conger. The sequence continues at coordinate 56,267,367 of NC_083765.1, forward strand.
GCCTAAACGCAATGTTGCACAGTAAAATCACATTTGTATGGCCATAATTATAAAATGTTTATGTTTATTTATCTTCGAAATGGTCAGTCATTTTTTCCAGAAAAGAAAAGTGAAGTCGTTCTGATATTGCCTGGGTTCAACGAGTTGTTTCTGTTTATTCCAATGTTGTGCTTTGATTAGAGTTATAAGCTGAAGTATCGGACATTAACGTCGATTAAAATAAATAAAACAAAAACTGCTATCCCTGATAATTTGCTTTATCGATAGCCATAGCCAGAATGGTGGCCTGTTCTGATTAGATTATATGCAAACAACTGAGCTGTTTAAACAGTCCACACACCTACACACACACACACACACACACACACACACACACACACACACTTATTTTCTATTTTCTTTTCTATAGATCGTTGATATTTAGAATGGTTTATGTCTATTTTTGCATTGTTCTCCTTCAGCATTATTAGTATATTATAATATTTATTTCACGATTATTGCTAACTCAGCCACATTGTGTATTATATATATATATATATATATATATATATATATATATATATATATATACATATATATATATATATATATATATATATATATATATATATATATATATACATATATTATATATATAATAATATAATACACAATGTGGATTATCATGCTTTAAATGTATTATTGCAAGTCTGAATGTGTCTGCCTACGACTTCCCTGATAGGGGAACGATAGGTACTGTCCAAGGTGACGTGGCGTCATAGCTCTAGCCAATCACTATCACGTTTCTGGTTGATATAGGGAAAGTTGGTGTTAAGGAAGAGAGCGTATTTTTTTATTCTCACTGACATTTAAACTCTTTGGCAGATCGAAATGTGAATAAAACTGGACAATATACCTCAGAATTACTTGCTCTAGGAACTTTTGGGCTTGTATCGGGACGACTATATCGGCCGTCCGCAGTTCCAGGTAGGTTTGAAATGCATTGATCTTACATATAAAATTGCATAGCTACTTAGTTTCCTAAGTTATCGAAATAGACTTTGTCATGAGTTTGTTTTCATCTGTTACACTACCCATGTCAATGTATATATGACTTTATAGTGGTCTTTACCTTTCGAATAGCATCATGTTAGCCAAGTTAATAACTAACATCAATATATCTCTTTGTATGATGATGATGATGATGATGATAATAATAATAATAATAACTAGTATTAATTGTATTATTGTTGCAATTATTATCATTGTTGTTGTAATTATTATTATTATTATTATTGTTGTTGTTGTTGTTGTTGTTGTTGTTGTTGTTGTAGTTGTTGTTGTTGTAACAGAAGCAGTAAACTAGAACACAGTAATCCCTCAAAAGATGGACTTGCAGTCAGACCCCAACTTAAATGTCTTATTCAGAAATAACATAGGCTATATGTTGAAATCGCAATTCCTACCTTTACTAGTAGTACCATAATCCCAAAAGTAGCTTTTGAAAAAATGAGGTGCACTGTGACAAACCAGCTCGTGAACAATACATCGCGGTAATAAATCGTGCACCCTGCTTTGAGGTCCACCTCCTTAATTAGAGATGTTTATTGGAGATTGTGTTTATCCAGCTGTCATGCGGGGGAAAAAAGCTGTGACACGATTACCTCCGACCAGACAGCCTTTTGCCAGGATATGCCCGCTATGAAATAGACATGTACTATAATTTACCATGCTGGAGTTAAGAACCTCATTCAATCGTTTTGGCCTTTGAACTTTGAATACTGCGTTTATTTCTTTCGGTCATAGGCCGACAGGTTTTGTCTTAATTTCAGCAATCGCCAAACTAATCTCGGCTCGTGTAAGAAACAAAAACCATACCTCTTGCAGAATGGGTGTACTCGTTCTTTGCGGTTAGATTGAATCAATCCGGGGTACAAACTCTGACTAATACACGTAAATATATCAGGTCACAGTCTATGTGAAAATTGTTCATGGGAACGAGAGTTCATAAAAAGCAATACATTGAGAACAAGCATGTTGGACGTTTGCCCCAGAATGTAAACATGAGATTCAAATACCATAAGTAATATTTTCGGAAAACAATATATAGAGAGAAAAAAAGATGTTTTAAATGTACGTTAAGATATATCAAAAGGGCATTTGGAGTGTAGTTACTTATGCTTGAAAATGAAATGACACTTCGTTTAAAAAAAAAAAAACCTTTCTCGAATCAAAGAAGGTCATTGAGTTAACACGCCAGAAATAGCGCATGACATTTCAGCCCAAACTAGTCACCGTAACTTGAGGTATAGATAAGTTATTGTAAAAACACTGGGATTGAAGCTGAAGCACAATATTCAAGTTATATCACTTTATGACAAGTGTGACAGTTCCGTAGGCATGTGTCACAAACTTGCAGGCTACTAACGCTCAGGAGTGGAGTCTTGCAACTGACATGTGTTTAACATAGTTTAAAATAGATACCATTTAAGAATTTAGCGATACATAGCAAAAACACAAATTTGTATATTGGTTTATTTTCTGAATACCTTACATTAGCCAACATTGCAGAATAAAATTCTAGTAGCCTACAACACCTACCGTAACACGCCTATAGGAGATGTAGGCCTACTTGCCTATTTAAATGATGTATTATGCCGACTTTATTTGGCAAAAATGTAGCTTTTAGACACTTTAATTATTTTTCTATTTTACACAGCCTATGACTTAAGTACTTAAATATCGACATAATTTATCTAACATGTTCCAAGCTTTGTATAAGAACGTGTGTGTCCTGTTATAAAACTTCTGCCACCTTCTAAATCCATGAATTGGTTTTATTGCACTTTCTGTACTGTGCTGCATGGTTGATTAAATCCAAATAGTCTAAAAGTGTAGGATTGACGCGAATGTGCAACTCTAAGATAAAACAACAATATTAATATAACTGCATCTAACACTTTACAATTTTACCAGGAAAGCAACGGTAAAACATTAGGAACTGCAAACGTCTGAACCGATATCCAATGATAGTACCGTTGGGCTAAAATGGCGCCTGCATATGAACTTCTAGAACAGAAAAGTTTCAACTTTCCCCCCTCTGCATTTGGTAACAGGTACTCATATATTTTCACTCATTAGTATTTATAGTAGGAATGTGTGGAATTAATACGCATCACGTATGGGTCTGCGTTTAGGCTGTAGGCTATAATAACTCTGAACTCTGCAGGCAAGACAAAAATCATTTTAGTAGCACAATGATACCCCTCCCCCATCGCCATCCAAGACTCACCAGCCCGCCCTACAATTAGAGAATTATTGAGATGATAAAGGTCTCTCTGGAGTCTCTCATTGGTTCCTGGGTCCTCCTTTCCCCTCAAATCCAGATAAATCAATGGCAGCCAACGCACCCAGTCCCTTTTGTTGACGTTTTCTAATAGAGCTTTCTCTCTCCAAGAATGACGTCAGCCGTATTCACCACCGTCTCCCTCCCCGAATGATTTTTTGTTGTTAAAAACTTTTTTAGACAGGGCACAAAGACCACTCTGCCTGCAGCAAAAATAGCGACAAGATTACGATTTCTTTTTAAAGCCTAGCATTAACAGCTACTAATCCGAATGGGACTAATTGATAATCTTACATCGCAGATGTAACCTGGAGAAGTTTCCGAAGTTTGTTTCCCGAAAATGGACTAAGAAATAATTAGTTGTTAAAACGTTGTTTTTCTTCAACCAAGCCGTTTTAGGAGATGGCATTTATGCCACTATTTGGTCTTCAATTAGCATGAAAATATACTTACAAAAAAATCTTCAACCTAACAGAAGCCAAGTGGTCGGATTTACAACTTTATAGATTAATAATCAATTTTAGCTATTGCTTTACATCTTCACAACATGCTCAACTTGGACCGCTTTCAGTGAGGTGACGAACGAGGAAACGGGTTTGTAGCCTACTTAATCATAAAAAAAAATGTAGTCTAGTTTGTGTCTGATGTGGTAAGATTTGAACTTCTCAGAAAAACCTGTGACTCTCAATTGCCTTTTCCAGCAGCCTGAAAATAAATTCACTTTAAAATGTATTTATATTCGTTATAGTGGTAGAGGTTAGCCTATTTGATTTAAAATGTATACACTAGCACAATACCTAAATGTTGCTGTTTACAATGTGAACAAGGAGCACTAGCCAAAATTACATTCAATAATAATAATTAAATATATACATATGCATGTAGTAACCCCTTTCCTATGATAGGAAATTCAGTTCAGCAGGCGAAATATATATGTAGGCTAGATAACGCCTAGTTACATATTACATTGGTTTATATTCAGAAGGCTGTTGAATTTTCAATCCTACACTTTTCCTTCCGTTTAACTGAAAAAAATCACCCTGTTCAAAAATATAAAATAAATGTGCGTGCATAATCATAATTAATCATAGGCTATATCATACACTGCTTACATCAACACATAGGCCTCTCATGAAGTGTAGCCCTATTTTTATTTCGCTAAAAACATTAAATAAACAGTTATTCCCCGAGCACAAAATAATACGAGAATTAAAATAAGAAGCGAGATTCCGATGCTCTGATCCATTCTCTTTGGTACTCTCAGCGGCAAGTTCCCATGAAAGTGTATACATTAGCAAGCACGCCACACTGCAGACTACTTTGCAAGTAACTTAGAAGAGGAAGAAGGAACACACTTATTTTGGTCACTACCAAACGCCCATATCTCGAAAAGCATTGTGCAAAAGCGAATACTTAGCCATCGTCATCGGGGCAAATGGCACAAGAGAGACTGAACAAAATATCTGTGCGAGTTTTTTTTAATATTAGACGAAGTGGCAGCTTCGCGGCAGGACTCAAAATGACAGTGCATGACGGTCCAAGCAGCTCATTATCCCGCTCCCTTTCAGGCGGTCTTTCACTCAGATGCAAACTCTTTGGCAGTGTCGTTTGTCTCCTCATTGTACTTTAGTTAGGAATGCAATGGTTGTCAGGACTCTTATTCACTTTCAAGATAGTTTATTGATGAGCTCTGACTTTTAGCACTTTTCTCATGTCAAAAGAAGTCAAGTGTATGCATCCACGGCTTCATTTTATGCTCTGCGCGTTCAGACACCCCCCCCCCCTCCCTCCCCCCAATAAAAAACAACACCCCCCCTTTTTTGCTATACTTTTTTCCACCAAGCGATTCACATTCCATCCGACTCGCTACCCTCCATTGGAATACGTGATTGGAGGACTCCAGAGTACAAACTGGTGCCCTGAGTCTAACCTTCAAATGTAGTGTACCCGAGTTGTGCGATAATAGTCGCATATTCAACAAATGTGGTTGTGGTGTGTGATCATGCCTGCAGAGTAGGCCTGATTTATTATTTATTTATACTCTGTGTTACTTTCCAATAGCACCGGAAGTTGCAATTCTTATTGCAAATAAAAAAATAGGAGTTTGCTTTACGCGAGCCGTCGAGTGTTTGTCCGGGGCTGCCCCGTGTACCCCATGACATTCGGTTGAAACGGTGAATAAGCTCAATGCATCTTGTATTGAACAGAGTCAACAAAGGCACGTGGGGGAAGTTTGTGGTCGTTTTATAAAGTAGGCTGCACTGGTTGCACTTAAACTATTTACAGCTGCACTTAATGCACAAAGTAAATATTCTTTATAAGTGTACATAGCTTTCCTCTGTGTTTATGTTTACAGCTCTCTCAGAGGTGCGCACAAAACACTTTCACTTTCCAAAAGGACGTCAGTAACGAATACGCTGTGCACACTGACTGTAGCCTTATTGCCTATTTATGTTGAAAATAATTATGGATTATTACCGCGCGTGTTTAGAAATTCAGTAGGAACTATAAGTCCACTCGAAATAAAACATGTGCACTAATGTCATTTCCATTGTTATTATTTTAGCACTCGACTTGTAATGGAACATACTATCAAACATTGGCATAATGTAAACAGTAAACGTCGCTCACGTTGGCTGCTTGAATGTGGTGCACAACTTGTGTTCGCCCCTTTTTTTCCCATGTGTAACTTCAGCTTTAGCACAGCATTTCAGTATTCCAACAGTGGAGCCAATTGAGCCGATGAGAACGGCCTGGTCGTCCAATAGGCGGCTTTCAGACAATCCAATTGCTTTGCATAAGGCAATATTTAGTGTGTGAGTGAGAGAAGAGCATTTGCATGTGTGGAATGATTAGTGGGTTTGAAAAGCGAGCTCTGGCTCAGCCCCGTTTCCCGCTCTGGCTAAGGCGCAGGAGGAAGTGTTTTGCTAGAAGATGATGACAGAGGTCAGGCTTTGCTAATGGGCCAGTGAAGAGCAGTAGACGCGAGACACAGACCAAGCAGGAACACACATTAGAATACTCGTGCCATCACCAATCGGCATAGGTGTGTTCTCTTTCACTACTTCTCTCTCACTCATTCACTCACCCACATACACGCGCGCGGCCGTACATTTCCAGTCTCTCCGCAGTTCTGACATCCAACGTTGTCAATCTCTGTCTCCTTCGCAGGGATTTTCCAATTGTACTGAAGATCATTGGGAAACTATTCTGCTGCTGAACTCTTGCAAGATATTCTCCAGAATTTCAATTCGTTTCTGAGTCGAAAAAAAGTACTGACAAGGGCTTTGACGGCGGCGCAGAATGCCACAGAAAGGTGAGTTCGGGCTTTTCAACGCTTTTTGCATTTAAGAAAGATAATGTGTCTATCCAACTAATCTCACGTACAATGGTTCAGACCTGCCTACTTTAAAATAAATACAGAAATGAAAGATCAAAGACAAGCAAAATCAACTGAAATATAATTGTTTTCTAAGTTATCAAAGGATGAAAAAACAGGCGAGATTGAACGTTTAAAAGTACATCGTATGTGGCACATGTAAGGGACTGTCTCGTGTAGCAGACTAGAGATTTACATGGGTGATCCATTTGAAGAGCGAGTTTCCTCGCTCATCCATGTACGTCTATAGTGTGAGTTTATCAATGTTTACGGGCGGTTTAGATATTATTTATGGCAGGAAAGAGTAAAAAGTAACACAGGGCCAAGAGAGTGATCAGTAGTACAAGGAACAGAGACGCGATGACCCGGTGAGCAACGACGTCAGGTTGAATCATACAGGCAGACCACTCAGCCAAGCGCCGACAAATATTATTTCGCTCTTATTTATTTAACAAATATATAAATAATAGGCTACCTTTCCAACCAGCATTTCAATAGAACGAAACATTAGGTGCTATTGTTTTTTTGCGATAGAATGAAGAGAATAACATAATTATGCGTATTTAGCTGTTTTTACAACACTTGACGTTTAACTAACTGAATACTAATTATTGCTTAATTATTAAATTATTATATAAGTAATCCAAAACGGCACTTCCGAATAGGAAAAAATATACATATGCATAAATATAAAATATATTTTATTGCGCAAACCCATATTAAAATAGCCCAATTTTAACAAGAGCGGAATATTTCAAATGCGAATATTGTCATACATTTAGAAAGTTATATTACAACACCAATTAACTTAAAAATGAGACATTACTGCAGTTGCACATATATGGCTACCTGAAACTCGTTTATATGCAATAGTGAATACAAAACATAATAATATAGCCTAACGATTGCTCTTTACATTTCATACTGTTAGTCCTTTACTTAGATCTTTTTACATGCCTCCGCGTGAATGTCGAAGATACAGTATAGTCTACTCAGGCCAGGAATAAGCATATTTAATTAAAGCGATTTTAGTTACAGATTAGCAAGGGGAAAGAAATGTAGATTAGGCCTAAATCCATCAACCACGGACAGCGTTTTCAACTTGAAATAAATCATTAACTTAAACATGCATATCAACATCGTAGGCAGATCACACAATGCGTATTCAGTTCAAACTAAGGTTTACAACAGAGGACGTGGTAATGTTCTCGTATTGGATGTTACTTCCGGGTGATATTTGTGCACAACATGCTTTTGCTAAACAATTAGCATCACCATAATAATTTTGTTCCTTGTTGTACACATAGTAGCCTACCACAAAGGCTAAAGAGTTCATTAAGCAACGGTACATTCTTACTTATTTATTATTGTTTTTATTTATTTGTTTATTTAGGCCTATGTATTTATTTATTAATAAATTTAACGAGGGACCCCGAAATATTATCGAAACTTAAAATGACAAGCTTCGCGGGGTTGTCATGATAGTTTGGTGACTTGCAGTATGTGAATTATAGGCTATATAAATATTTTTTTGTTGTTAAAAACCTTAAATAACCGCATTGCCGGTAGGCATATTTTTCACTGCAGGAAACAAAAATAATTCAGAGCGCTTCAACAAATATATTTTTATATATAAACGGGCTTAAGATATTTAACATGTTACAGGTTCATTTTTTAGTTTATGTTAAATAAACGTGAAAATCGGTCGCATCTGCTTTTATTTATTTGTAAGTGCCACACGTATACACGGACATTGTAATGCTGTTTTTTCTAAAAACGAAAAATGAAAGCTTGGGCTATTTCTTCTCTGTCCTTTCTTTTTGCGAAGCTATTGAATGGGTTCTTTATTGCGATTGTCTTTTTCCAATTGGGACCCTACTGAGCTGTTGTATCTTTTTTATAACCCCTAACAACTCACACCAGTAACACAGTTACTTCCAGATATTTATACCAATAAATTACTTTTCTACTTCCCAAAATGAGACTAACAAAAGTAAGTGGGGTACTAGCGAGGGGTCATGGCAGACACCAGTGAAGCAGGTGTGTGTGTGCGTGTGTGTGTTGGGGGTGGTGTGTCCCTTCAGCTCTTTGTATTCTAGAGAGTTGTTGGTACGTTTAGTTGGAAGCTGTGTTGCTAGTTAGGGAGCCTCCGTTTTGCTCCCTGGATTTCGGCATAGAAACAGAAAGGAAGCTATTGTTTAAATTCAGAAGGCATTGTTGGAGTGCCTTCACCCCCTCCCGATCTCTGCTTTCCAGCGCAGTGAGGCGAGATAGACAGCGTGTGTCACTGTACACTTTAGACGGGAGATATAAAGAGAGCGGAACTAGTAAATAACATTATTTGATGTTGTTAACTTGAAAATGAGCAGCACTTTTTATACAAAAAAAAAAAAACCGATTTGCAGTGGCGGGCGCTTGAAATAGACTTCTCCTAGGGCCGTAGTTGCAATGACTTTGACCGAGCAGTAAAAGTTTCTATCGCAGCAGCGGCCCAAGAATTAGACACAGACGAGTAATGACAATGGTAAACACAGCCGTGAAAGTGCAAGTGAGTGCCAAAAAAGAACATTATTTACTAAGCACTTTTGAACGAAGTAGGCTACTTTTCCGAGGCCTTTCAATGGCTGTACTTTTTTAAGATAGAAAAAACAAACCTTCGTCTTTGTATGTTTTCAGTCTAGTCTACGGAAAAGTAGCCTATTGAGTTCCACGTTTGCAATAACAAACATAGCTAGCTATAATGAAATAATGATACTGTTTATAAGGCAGGCACTTATCTTCACCAAAAGGTATACTAATATACTGTTTTGCTTTGTCCTAGGAATACAATAACTAGTGAGCGGCAGATGAGGCTTTAAATTGTTTTAAGCGGACAAACAACTCTTTTTCCAGGCAAGTTTTATATTGGGGGAAAAAGAAAAAAAAAAAACTTTTCAAATACATGGTTCTAAATAAACGAAATATTAACTCCTAATCAGAATTATTATTGATCAATACGGTTTATGTGTGAAACACGTGCTTAAAATTTTAGAACTTTTGTAAATGCTTATTATTGTCGTAAATGTGTTGAAATGTCAGTCTGATCAAAATTATTGTCTTTTATGACTAATAGAATACTATAACCGAGCCACGTGGGAGTCGGGCGTAGCCTCCATGATGCAGAACAGTAAGTGATTTTTCTATTTTTCTGCTAAATGTTAACATTTGATAATAACTGAATTAATCATTTATGTCATTTATAAATGTTATAGAGGCGTTTAAGAACGCAAAATATTTAGATAATGTGTGTGGGTTTTGGTGTTGCAGGCTGAGTCGCTGTCTGATAATGATATTTCTACTCTCAAGTTATTTTTATTTTTAGTTGCACTGAAGGGAGGGAATCCTGAAATACATTCTGCGTGTGGTCATGGTAAAATACATGATCAAATTAATGACTAGGCAGGTGACTATGTGTATGCCCAAAATATTTCATTTGATACTTTTCCATGTTACATGAAGAAATTGTTAACAAAATAAACTAGTCAACAACAACAGTTTTTACATTCTACTTTGAGATATAAAACACCCGATGAATGCACTGAAGAGCATACGCATATGAGAGAGAGAGAGAGAGAGAGAGAGAGAGAGAGAGAGAGAGAGAGAGAGATTGAGGGGGGGGGGGATTTCTGCTTGACTTGATATGAAATAATTGTAGAACCGTCTGAATTAATATTAGGACTGACTGCCAAATCGCATACTCTATTAACTGTGCGGAATTGGACAGTTCAAGAAATCGGGGGGATACGAATGTTTTATGTAGATTTCAGCCTGCTGCACAGTGTAACTGTGGAATAGCCTACATACTTTGATAAAACAGGTCACACCTGCTTCAGGGATAAAACTGATCAAAGCTTACGTTATGCTGCCCAAGTGATATATGAGGCAACACAACCTATTGCTTCATAAATACACGGTGAATCTCACATATAATTCAGTGCATTTTCACAATAGTTCAAGTTACTATGACTATTTCGTTTTTAAACATAATAATGACTAAAGTTAAACGTATTTTCTTTCTTACTGCTGGACAAGAGGTGTATGACATCTGTAACGAAGGTCTGTGGAATTATTTCCTCTGACTCTCTTCATCTCATTGACATAATTGTGCTGTAACTTGTTTTGTTTTGTAAGTTCCTGAACACACGCGTTAGTGACATATTAAAGAAACGTCTAACGTAACAAGCTCGAAGGGGGGAGATCAAACGTGGCATGCGCACGAGATACCAACAAAACTCAAATGTGGGCCTTCAAAAGTAAGGCATCGTTTTTCAAATACCTGGATATTTAACTAATGGCCTATACGAATGTAGCTACTGGAGATAAAAAAAACCCGAAAAACAATGCTGTAATATTCAATAGCCTATTTCAGACGTGTCACATCGTCGAAAACGGAACATTTAAATAGTGCTGCAGCTGCTTGTTCGATTATTTGTTTTCATTCCGAATGTAAGATCCTGTTAGTTGGCAAACCCTAATCAAAGTAGTGTAATATCTTTGCTCCTCATTTGCCAACGATTGGTGTTAATGAGACGACAAGATGTTATGGAGCGTGATCTCTCGTGCGAATTACTGAGCAGATATCATTCGGTTTAAGCCTTTATTTTGTTTAAAGGTCGCGACTGGCTCTCCAGGCTTTGTGCTAATAACTCCTTGGTGTATACGGTACAGAACAGCCAAACTGACACCATATGTTTTCCTATTAGTTGACAAGTAATAGAATGCAAGGCGGACTGCCTAATCGTTGCCACTGGCCAAGATCGACGTCGTTCTCCGTGGGGAATTGTATAATGATTAAGACTTAACCTTTAGAGTGAAAGTTTGATTTAATATTCTTATCTGGCTGTTTAATCGGTCAAATTGATTTATTTGATAACCATAAGGAACGAGGGTCAATGTCTACAAATCAGCATACTTTTCCCTGATAGAGATCAATAAAGGGACAAGAAAATACCCATTAAATCCTGAAACTATGACATGGTGATGGTCATAGATATTTCATTATTCTGGTCCAGCCTGGGAGAGAGATTATTAAACATAACACGACATGTTTGTGTCGATTTAAACTGGCATTTTTGTTGTGTCGCAATTGAACTACGGATGTGTCACATGCATGCCAATTTGAAAACATTATCCCTGAATTTATTAGCGACATTTGCTACATGATACAGAGAGTGATAGCTACTGAAGACGCGCAATAAGGGTGTAAATAATGGCTGTGTAGAGTTGTTGCTTAATACTTACACGAAAAAACGGAATGTCACTTTTAATATATTGAGGGCGAAGCGCGCCCCTATTGTCGTGCCCGCGCATAGCCCTTGGCTACCTTAAAATGAAGCTTCCCTTGAAGGGTATCTGAGTAGGGTCCAATTTAGTCTGAGTGATATCCAAATGCAGACAGAAAGGGTCGTTTTATCATGCTACTATTTGTCGTGACGATGCGATTTTCAAAAGCAGAGCAGTGTCATAAAGTGACATGCCTGCCACAAGTGCTCCAACTGATCTTTTCAATTAGCCTCCCATGCATGATCCAGGGCGACTTCCGCCTATTTCCAGAAATTAAGCTCAAACTTGACGTGCAGCTAGCTTTATTTTAAAGACAAATGTCAGCCAGGCTCATCATATTTCCCCGTCTTCTATATTTGGAGCTTATTTATTGCTAAGGAGCTTGCGCTCCTGGAGTCAATTTAACGGGAGGCTGCGGAAGGGAAGAGAGCGGAGAACTAGTACAAAGCGACTACGGGGAGGATACTTTACGATTTGGCTTCAGGTTTGGCGCAGCACTGTCATAATCTTGGGATTTATTCTACTTTTAGAGGTGTGAGCTCGGGTTACTTTCATATGTGTTTTAAACATTTAGGGCCGCTGCGGTTTGCTCATTTTAAATTAGTTTACATGTTGACCTCAATCTATAATATAATGCATTAACACGCTTTACAACATTAGGATTTTAACTGACGCAGGTACGATATTTCAATTAATGCACATACAGCTCTATAGAAATGTCGATGTCCTTTGTTAGAATGCATTTTGTAAGAATGCGTTAGCGTTAATCTCGATTCAATGCAATAGTGATTTGGTCCAAATGATTTGAGGCTACTATGCTACATCAATGTACTGTTAACGTGTAAATTAAGTCTGGGTCTATTATAGGATAACGACCGAGATAGGGTCTGGTCATAACGTGTAGGTTGCAGTCGCTGTTTTTTTACACTTATATCAATTATAATTCAAAGATCATTTAAATTGTATTTGTAATTATTTTGTTTCATATTAAATGTTGGATGTGTAAAGGTCTGTTTCGTGCTGAACACATTTTAGTTGTGCAGGTTCAGTACTGGACACACACGAGTGTGCCAGTGAAATGTCTTTAATAAACGTTTGTCTGGTGATGCATGGGATAAACATTAGCCTCCCTGTCTCTGTCCAGGTCACAGTGGTGTGAATCAGCTCGGCGGTGTGTTTGTCAACGGAAGACCACTGCCTGACTCAACAAGGCAGAAAATAGTTGAGCTTGCACACAGTGGCGCGCGACCGTGCGACATCTCCAGGATACTGCAGGTGATGATACTGATTTAGGCGTTTTAAACCTAAAATGTAAACCTTAAATGTTTAATTTTTTTTCAGAAAGAATACAAATGCATACAATCGAATACAAACGAGAGTCAAGATGCTTAACAAAACTATTCTGTTAAACAACAGTGTGGTCTGCTTATTATTGCCTCTTTACCAACCAAGCTGCCTCCCTGCAAACGCTAAATCAGGTTCTTCCCATCATCATCTATATTTCCATGTTGATATTTCCATATCAACTGAACATTTGTCGTGAAAGACTAACGCTTACCCTTTATCTTTTAATATATTTAGCATCATAAATGTTTTAAATGATTTTATTCGATTACCAAAATCCATTTTGGATGAATAGATGCATTTTACAAAGTGCATAAGTTCTCGTACCATTTAAGGTATATATTTTTTGTGTTATAGACCCATGCTGATGCAAAAGTCCAAGTGCTGGACAATGAAAACGTAAGCTTATCATTGTTTGAAGTATACTTATACATTGTATACTAGTCTTAAATAATGTGTGTGATTTGTGTCTATTGTTTTCTATTCAGGTATCAAACGGATGCGTGAGTAAAATCCTGGGAAGATACTATGAAACTGGCTCAATCAGACCCAGGGCTATCGGGGGGAGCAAACCAAGAGTAGCGACTCCTGAAGTGGTCGGGAAAATTGCGCAATACAAGAGGGAGTGCCCTTCTATCTTCGCCTGGGAAATTCGAGACAGACTTCTATCAGAGGGCGTCTGCACCAACGATAATATACCCAGTGTAAGTTCATTGAGTGTAAGTTATTTAGATCATTTGTTTTTCCTCTACTTCTTAAATCTGCATTACAACAACGTCTGAACGAATCGTGTAGCCTATATGAACTCACACGCGCGTAGATTTACCATGAATGTCGGGTGATTAGTTAAATTCCACTTACATTTTTATACGATTCACTTCTGCACCAGTTAACCATGCCCGTGTGCGCATGCTTAATAAAGACAGATCACTTGCATGTAAGTGTGTAATTGCAACACGGGGGGATCTTTTTGATTAACGTGAGACATTCTGGTTTTGTCGTTCAGGTGTCATCAATAAACAGAGTCCTCCGCAACCTGGCTAGTGAAAAGCAACAGATGGGTGCAGATGGCATGTATGATAAATTAAGAATGCTGAACGGTCAAACTGGAACATGGGGCACACGGCCGGGCTGGTACCCCGGAACCTCGGTACCAGGGCAACCAAACCAAGGTAAAACAGATCACTGCTAATTATAATTCATTCATTACAATTGACAATAACTTTATTGTCTTGCTCTCATTTCATGTAATAATGTTTATTATTATTATTATTATTATTATTATTATTATTATTATTATTATTATTGTCGTCATCATCATCATGATTTTTTCCCCCCAATAATCTTGGGCAAATTGAAAAAAGTTTTATTAACTGGAGCAATGTATCAGTAATTTCCATAATTCTAATTTGTAGCATTGTTATATATATATAAATCAATACAAATAAATAGTGCAGAATGCAGTGGATAGCCAACGTCGTGATTGCTGGTTGTTGGCCTATGTTGTACTATTACACATAGGCTACACGTGTCAAAATATTGTGTTTAAAAGATTTCGTTTAGGCTAGTCTGCAGGTATTGTATAGGCTACAATCAAGGCACTTTGATAGGGTTACGTCTGACGTTTCTATAGGTTTGTGATGGTTATCCAGGACAAATGTACGGGGTTAATCTACACTGCGCTTTAATCCGTAATTTAAAGACGTAATTTGTCTTGGTGAAAACTGCGTGACTTTTTCAGTGGAGGTGTCCGTCCAACTATCCGCACCCCCCTCCCTCCCCCGCCCCCCAACCTTGGAAGAAACAAATCAGAAACAGTGTGTGGGATATCTGTACAAAGGATGCTGCGGTCACACGCAAGAATTTGTTATGGGAACAATTCTGTCGCTATGTAATTGCTCATTAGAGAACGTTTTGTTTCTCATTAAGAGAACATGAATAAACGCCTCGTTGAAGAGACGGCTGTAGAAATGTTCCACAGGAGACCCCTGAACACGATATGGCAACCTCTGCCAATTAGACCTGTCAGATTTAAGAGCACAACACAATAAACGTTATAGGCAAGGTAAATATATTAAGAATAGTGTTTCATTTAGCTAGTCTGCCAGCGAAATGACCGAGTTTGCTTACTAATAGCCATTTCCACAGCACCTGCTCTGTTTATGAGCAATGATCAAAGATGTTAAGCGCACATAGGCTACATTATTGTGCGTTCATTCGGCTGGCGATTAAGCAGGGAAAGTGTGAAACAAGAAGGATTACGGCATTGGATCTAAAGAGCAACGTTTAGGTTCCACAATGGAAGCAGTTTGAGATTCCCTCGCTAAAATAATGACGCCAAGAATGCACACTGCTACCCTTAAAGTTAAATAATATTTGAATAAGCCTAGGCTACTCTGAATTAAAACCAAATGTAAAATCCATATGCACAGACAATATTTGTAACGTTAATTAAGACGAGGTTACATCCTCTTATGTGCCCGATAAGGCCTTGCTGGTTCATTAGCCACAATAGCCTAAATCTTCGAGCATGTTCGCACTAGGGTGAACTTCCCGAAGCATGTCGTAGTGGTAAGAATGTCTGGAAGTATATTTGCTCATTTTACAGAGTGTTTCCCGAAAATGTCGCTTCTCAAGTAGTAGCCTATAGTCTACGTTAACTTTAGCTTTTTTTCCCCACGACGTCTTGGGACGAGTCGTGATTGCGTGTGCCGTGTTAAATCGATTTGTACTGACAGAGGACAAAACGATTAGCCTAATGTTAGCGTTTTTCAAACATTAACATTTTGATTCCGTATTGCAAATACAGCGACGCTATATAATACCTGTTCATGCGCTGTTAAACGTTTCTTGGCATAACAGGTGTCTTCCATTCTGCGTGGGGATGTTGATTAAAATGATAACATATTAAATAGGCCTAATACACTCTCTATTTTTCATAAATGTGGAGAAACTCCTTAAAGATTCAAGGGCGGAGTCAAATATTTTGTAAGTAATTGTATGTTATTTGACAGACATAGTAATTGATAATAGACCAATCATTATATTATTATTATTATTATATTATTATTATTATTATTATTATTATTATTATTATTATTATATTATTATAATAATAATTATATAATGAATAATAATAATACTAATAATAAGAACAACAACAACAACAATACTACTACTACTAGGCCTACTACTACTAATAGGCTAATAATAATAGACTACGTATTAGCATTCAGAATATTATTAGCCTATTGTTATTAATTATAACTTATTTTATTTAGTTATAAATTATTATCATTGTTTTTATTGTTATTATCATTATTGTTGTTGTTATTTTTTATTGTTGTCATCACATGCATCATTACTTCTGATGTTGCGATTTTTCCGCCATTGTGTGAAGTGCACTTAGAAGACTTTAATCATCCATTACAACAAAAGCATAAGGCGGGGTTAGGTCTCGGAGGGTGGGAAATATGGTCGCAATCTGATAAACGCCAAGCAACCGCGAATAAAAGAATGGAAATATCGGGAGTGACAAGACCCGAAAAAGAGAACTCAATTATGGAAAGAACAAAACTATAGCATTTTAGTGTGATAATTGAATTGAAAAGTCAATTGAATCATCCAATCCATCGTTCTTTTTCTTTTCCTCCAAAAATAACAATCTAATAAGTCTAGTGTCGGATGGTCTAGCTATGGGATAAAATTATGCTTATTCACTTACTGGTTAGACCAAAATAAGCAGCTAAAAGGAGATTCGTGAACACTAAAACTTCAACTGTCGGTCTGTTTATTTCTTGAATGCATGTGAATATATCTGACATTCAAACTGTAAGCCTAAAATAAATGTTTGATTCGGTGTAAAGTAAGCTGAGTAAAGTCGAATATGCTAAATAAATAATATAATGGTGGAAATGACACGTGACTTCAAATGCTCACAGTACTCCAATATCCATGGACATGTAGGCTATTATCAAGCGCACCCTTTATGAAAATATTCTAGTGGTTATAGGCTATGAGCTACAGGAGAGATAGTTGCTGGTAGCACCAGCCCATCAAATAGGCTTATATATCCAGACCAGTATTTTAGCAATGAAATAATGTACAGCCTACCCGCACCTACAACGAATGAAATGTTGTAATGAATTTTGCACGCCGTGCATCACTAGGGCTGGCATGTGATTGTACAAAAATGTATGCTTCAATTACTTTTTATGCTGTTGGCATAGCTGTCATGGAGCATCGAAACTTATTTACGCGTTGGAGTCATTTTCACGGTCGCCTCGCACTTCGCCTGCAAGGGCCTTAGAGATGCCTATTCACGATGTTCGGGCAGTTTTTTTTCTCCCATCGCCTATAGAGGGTATAAATCCTAACTGGCGTTGAACGGGCAAACCCAGGGGACGGTGATTAATGATAGTGGGGCATAAAGGTTAACATACTACACTGAAAAGTCTGTTGACTGGAATCCTCGTGCTACAATGCAGAGCGCTGCGGGCCTCGAGAGAATCCTTTTGTTGGCTCCTTCAATTGTGTTTTCAAAATTCTGCCCACGAAAATTTGCCAACCCTCCCAGCCCCAAGAGTTTAATAGTTTCCCTTACTCTACCCGCATTGTGCCATTGTGAAAAGCTGCTCTTTCTATTCAAGTGTTGGTGGTCATCTCAATAGGTCTACAAACGCCCATATGGTGACTATACCATTGAAGGTCCGCAGAATTTAAAAGGAAGAGAAACTCTCGGTTTTGAAACATTTCAGACGACCTGAAAGGCTTTTTTAACCGCATTTTGTCACATTTCTCGACACCCTTTCAGCACTGCGGCTATTGTTAGGCCTAGTGATAAAAGATGTGAGTTGAGGGACCAAACTAATCAGACTATTTCTCATAATATTTCACAGCCTGGAAGCTCATGGTGAATTTATTTGCTAAACTGTATGCCTGATGCACAGACTTACCTTTATAACAAGGAATTGATTGATAAAACCCCGAACATCGCGTACCACAACCTAGGATATAGGTATCCTACTTTCCAATAGCTATACAAAAATCGACAAACCCATATACATTTGGCTATCACTCGTATAAGCACCCCTTAAATGTAGCCTATATAAACACATTCATGCAGGAACATCAACAGAACAGAATTATAGACCCTTTAGCACGTAGGCGTACACTATTACACAATGCAAGGCAATAGTGTCACATTTCCTCGTGTATTTCAGGCGAAATAATGATCATTTACCAAATGTGGAAAAATTACTATACGCTATTACCTCAGACGACGCATTTTCCTAACACGTATGCAGGCTATGGTACAGCTCTAGCCAACATTTAATTAAAACGAAGAAGTAAAAATATTTGAAGTCTTGAATTAGCCTACTGTTGACCTACCTATCACGATTAGGCCAACAGCTTAAACTATACGCCCAGTACAGTGGCGTTGCTTCGTTTAAAAATGTAGCCTACCTTTATATGACCCTCGAACAGACGTAGGCTAGCGTACATGCTTGTACAAAACTTGGAATTGGGTTTGTATTGATATAGCAAATCCTCCTGTTTTCCAGATGGTTGTCAGCCGCAAGATGGAGGTGAGAACACAAATTCAATCAGTTCGAACGGAGAGGACTCAGATGAGACACAAATGAGGCTTCAGCTGAAGAGAAAGTTGCAAAGAAATCGCACGTCGTTTACACAAGAGCAAATAGAAGCACTGGAAAAAGGTAAGTTGGCCTAGCACCTACGCAAAATGTTTTTTTTTTTCTTCACGTGGTAGGCCCAGTGCGCGCACATCCGAACGAAACTGTTTCAATGACGAGCTTTCAAAATGTATCATTATTTTAAAGAAGCCATTCAATCTAAATGTTTAAATGTTTCCATTATAGCCTACATGAATAACGCTACCTTCAATTTCTACTTTTTTAAGAGTTTGAAAGAACTCATTATCCTGACGTTTTCGCAAGGGAGAGACTAGCAGCCAAAATTGACCTCCCAGAAGCCAGAATACAGGTGAGTGAATCTTTTCGCTACTGAGTTTGAGAAGTGCTCGTGGAATTATTTGTATGCTACACATGTAAAATTGGCGAAAGAAACAGCATATAACTACCAGCGATCCTCCTACGTTTGCAGGTGTGGTTTTCTAACAGAAGAGCGAAATGGAGGAGAGAAGAAAAGCTCCGAAATCAGCGAAGACAAGCAAGCAATTCTTCAAGTCACATTCCCATTAGCAGTAGCTTCAGTACGAGCGTCTATCAGCCTATTCCGCAGCCCACGACGCCAGGTACATGCGACTCACTGCTAATAAAACAATACATCAAATCTATGTAGAATAATAATGTAATATAGCTTATACACATTTCTCTCTCTCTCTCTCTCTCTCTCTCTCTCTCTCTCTCTCTCTCTCTCTCTCTTTCTCTCTGTCATACACACACACACACACGCACACACACACACACAAGTGTTACTAATACGAGGTGATGGGGGAAGTCAGGCATAAAGTTGAAGGGGAATGGAAGGAAAATATCAATATCTGATTATTCACAAAATGCTGTAATCCATTTCTGATGTCATATGGCCTGTCCTTCTCTCTACAGTGTCCTTCACATCAGGGTCAATGTTGGGAAGGTCAGATACAGCTCTGACAAACACATACAGCGCCCTGCCACCCATGCCAAGTTTCACCATGGCCAACAACCTGCCTATGCAAGTAAGTCAATCGTACCGATGGCAGAAATTGATTGTTGAAACTGTACACTGTCTCAAAAGTAACCACAAAAATAGACTAAATATATTAACATGAAATATTTTTTATAATACATAATTACATTTAGTATCACCAAGCCTATTTAACATTCAATAAAAAAAAAAAAAGACATTAAATCTCTGTTGTGAAACTGTCCTTGTTTGTCATTTAGCTTACTTTATGAAAAGTAGTAGTGCTCTTTAGTGTCATGTGCGTCAGGGCAATGAAAATGTTAGCATTACATATCGGCGAGGCTAATTTATATTCTTTTTTGTAGCCCCCTGTCCCCAGCCAGACTTCCTCCTATTCCTGCATGCTGCCCACCAGTCCCTCAGTGAATGGGAGGAGCTATGAAACATACACGCCCCCTCATATGCAGGCACATATGAACAGCCAATCAATGGCCACTTCTGGTACCACCTCAACAGGTATGCAGAATATGAATGTTGATTTGCTTGGTGACTTCACTAGCTTTGAAAAAAAACAAAAAAAAAACAATCATTTCACAATTTTCCACTGAAACGTAGGGAGTGCTGTGTATTATAATGTTCTTCTCATTGAAAAAAAACCCCCAGTATATTTAAACATTATCTTCTGGAATAAATAAGGTGTGTATGGCGTGGTCAGAACATATTTTTAAAAAACTGTAATAAATCCCTGATGATGATCTGTAGAATGAATGCAGTGCACAGTGATTTGAACCATTTAGCAGTTTGCTTGACACATTACTTTCTCTGTTTTTTCTTCAGGTCTCATCTCCCCTGGAGTATCTGTCCCAGTCCAAGTTCCTGGCAGCGAACCTGACATGTCTCAGTACTGGCCAAGACTACAGTAAAGAGAAGAACTACTTCACTTTGTGATGTTTCACTGAGAGTTGTCTGTCCAGCAGTATTCTATCAAGAACAGAGAGAGAGAGAGAAGAAAGACTCTGAAAGAGATTTTTTTTGGACTGGGATTGTACCCTTTGCTATGAGTCTTGGGACAAGAAGACTTGAAAAGATTGACTTTTGTAAAGTGCCCGGTGTTATATCCTGAATGGAACAAAACTATTTGTTTTCAATTTTGGACTTACGTCATTTTTTTGTGTTTTTGTATATGGCCGTTTGTACGTTATGGCAAACACAAGAACAACTATGGATGGACTACCAGACTCAATCATTCTTGCATCCACCTGAAAAGGAGAATCTGGGGGAAAGATATTCTGCGATTAATAGTTTTTCTTATATCAAGTACTTCTACCAGTCTTTGTGCAGATTGCGGACTCTGACAAAGCAAGCTCGTATCATTCCACTGCTGAGCTGGAAAAAAGACGCTAGCTGTGTGTAAGCCCCTTTATCTGTTTTTCCCCCCAAAAGTTTGTTGGCATACGAGGGAACTCTACCCACTGAATAGGAAGCCAAACAAACATTTGGTAGCTGAACAGTAGATTGTGTCTTCGATATAATTAAATTTGTTTTTGTCAAAATGTATTTGTCTTCCCTAGAAATCTCCCAAAACAATTTCTATAATAAAGTTAATTTCATTTACGTTTCCCAGAATATTCAATAGATTTTTCATGCACATTTTCATGCATCATAACTACATTTCTTTAGGACAGGTAAAAACTAGTTCTTACAGTAGATATAGTTGTACTATAGTGTATTTCAGTCAAATCATTTTTGCAGCTAGAGATATTTCATTCCTATAATTGACAAAAAAAAAAAAATGCTTGCCAGAGCTTTATACATAAGCATTTGGAAGTTGTTTACAACTACATATCAGAATTGCCATTGTTGATTGTAAGAACAGACCAAAGCCTTGTGTTTCCTTTATTACACATTTTCTTTTTATTATTAGTCTTGTGTTGCAAATTCTGTAAACCTTTTCAGTTATTTTACAATGGCTTCAAGTATGTTTAACTACAAGGGTAATTGAGCGTTTGTTTATTTATGAGTAAAAACCACATACGTTTTAAGCATGGGCTGCCAGGCTGTGAACCATGCTACGGTGTATACTGACAACTTGACATACAAAGGGGTTCTGCATCAGTCCATTGCATTGAAGATGAAAAGTATGCTACTGTCTCTGAAATATTTCAATTTAATTTTATTTAAAATTGAGCTTTCTAAATGTATTTTGTGAAAACTATAAAAAAATCATTTTGTACAGTACACTAGTGTGTCAATGAGAAATTTATCACACTAATGCTTTTTTCTTCAAAAACTCTCCACTTGTTGGCACAAAAGGTACTAGATTGTGTTTATGGTTATAGAATTATGCATGACATCTTTCTATGATTAGTAACACATTTTTTTTTATAAAAGACAAACAATAGACTGACTATAGGACAGTTGTGTCAAATGGATTCACTCACAGTAATAAGTAATACATTTGTTTATTTGTTAGCTCTGTTAGCTAAAAATAATAGAAAAAGTATAAATGGTATGTCAGTCAGTATCCAAATTAAGTTAAAGGAATGATTTAGCTTCACTTGCTGTAGCTCAGCGGGGAGGAGAAGAGAAAGAAATCTCCCACAGAGAGCACAGTCAGTTATGGGTGTACACTTGTTCCGCATTCTCAATTCTCTGCTCATTCCCTCTGTGCATTTCATTTTTTGTAAATTTCCCTGTAAAAAAAGCAGTAGGTAGGCCACTTTCTCCATAATAATTCAAGCATGAGCTGCAAAACTCCTGCTCGAGGTAGGATACTCAAAAGTGTGCACTGAAGTCAATTTTGGCTTTTAAAATAATGAATATGTGTAATATCCAGACATGATACTGATAAATTACAGGTAGATAGAATGAAATGCTACTTAAATCTATTTGGCGTGCATCCACTTAGATATTTGCATGTTTCCTTCTTCCTGCCACCCCCCGCCAAGAAAAACCAAAAACTAAAAAAAACAGAAATGAGAAATTGATGTGAGGAAATAATATAATACTAAATGCCTTACAATATTAAAAAAAAAAAAAAAAAAAAAAAAAAAAAAATTCTACATTACAGACAAATCCAATGCATTTGATCTTGGAATAAGGCTTTTCACTTATTTCGGGAACATTAGCACCTCTCACTCTCTCTCACTAATGCTAAATAATTACATTAAAGCTATGTATAACATAAAACAAACGGCGTAAGTTTAACCCCTTAAGTATCGTCCCTTTTCTTGATACAAGCTTAGAAATGACAAACTGGTCCCTAGACCAGTGTGCTCCAAAATAAAATGGTAACTATTCTTTTGACTACAGGCATAATCCTGGCCGCTTCTGAAAGGTAACCAATTGGGGTTTGTTTTTCAAGAGTCAGAATTACTCCAAATATTACTAAAACAAAGTTACAGAAGCTCAGACACAGCGAAAGTGGAGGCTTTTTTTCTCACTGAAAAGATTTATGTTTTTGACAGGATACAAATTATTGTAGCTGTAACTGGTGTGCTTAGAAATGGAGCAATTGAGCCAAGTCACAACACTGGACAAATCCCCTTTCAAATTTGAGGACAATATCACCAAAAATGAACATACTACATTGTATTATTCATACTGAATAATAATAAAATAGTTTGAGAATGTATTTAGATGCTCACCAATATAAGATGGGGTCACTTCACTGAAAATGCCCTCTATTGTGTTGTCAACGGTGTTTTTACTGTCTTTCTCAGAAATATTCACTCAAACAAGAGATTAATTGGAACTCCTCTATTTAGATGTAGGCATAAAAAAAAGACATAATACATAACGTCAACCTTTTTTGCCATAAAATCTCAAGAACTGTTTTTGCCGAAGTGCAACAGACTCATACATATTGACAATGCTAGTTTTGTCAAGCAAATGTTGTTTTATGCAAGCCTAACAAATTATACACCATTGGAAAGGTAATATAATTAGCGAAAACTCTTCTTAGTTATCACTTCAATAACATGCCCATAGTCGGTTCTTTGATGAGCTGAAGTTATACTGAATTTTCTTACACACAGATGGGGGTAACACATTTTCTCAGAAACTGCATTACAAATACTGGTCAAAGACGATTGTACTTGGGCTCGTCGTGTTCAAGAGAGCCCATACAAAATGTAGAATTTCTCTGTACTTTTGTAGAAGTATACAACAGCGAAACAGACAACAATTCCTCCAGAGAAATTCAAAGTAAACAATACTCAATCAACGTTTCTCCTAGTTATCACATTTTTAGAATGTGAAACTATTATGCATTTGGTCCACTGGACACTGACATTACCATATTTCTTGTAGTATGTGAATTTCTAAAATGCAGAGAAGGTCAGGTACTCTCACACTTGTTTTACCACCCACATATTACAAAGTAAGGCATATAAGTATTTGTGTGTGTGTGTGTGTGTATGTGTGTCTGTATGTGTGCATGTAATACTTTTAATTACATACATTTGCATGGATCTCCCATGTGAGGGCAGATTATATTAATATTAAATCAAATATTATCACTAACTCCATTACATGTAGCTTTGGAAACAAGATTATTTGGTTACCACTATCAGAGAGCCTGGAGAGGTTAATAGTAAGTAGCATTCCAGGTTCATCGAGACAAGGTTAGCACCACATCAGACTGAAGGCCGGCATCTTAAACCTAGGAGCAGGGGAACATCCAGCTTATGCCATGTTTATTTTTTCTTTGGGAATGCCTGGAGAACAGCAAAGCTCTGATCCATCATCACTTCTGGGAAGTTCTGGGCGTGAAACACGTCCATGGAATACTGTCTGAGGAAATGCACCGCTGGTCGAGGGAGGAAACCCCCTGAGGGCGCATTTAGCGAGTGCGCTGAAAAATCATCAGCGCCATTCCCGTAGCCCTTCCCAAAAGGAGGGGGGAAAGTGGGTCAGCTCTGCCCTTAATTACGCAGCTGTGCTTCACCCGAGAATTCAGACTCGTTTCCTTGGCCAGCGGTCCGTCGACACATCGCCGTTCCGGCAGCCAGGGAACGTCTCTGCTCAGGGGGTCTGCCCATTGGCTACGGCTCTGGGGCCACATCAAATCACTGTCAGCCATCCTCATCGGCTCCCAGGCGCGAATCAGGGGCCGAGAACGCATGCAGCTCCACCCACAACACCAGGCCGAGTGAACATCCTCAACCGCCTGTCCAAAGTGCTGAGGCAAAATTTCACCCACCAGTCCTGACTAGATGCAGCAGGCCTACGTAGAATATCTAGCCATCAACTACTGTATTACAAATTTCATTAAATTCCTCTGAAAGGTAGTTTGATTATTCAGATGAAGACTCCATTCGACAGATTTGTAAGCAATTAATGTCAAGGTACAGCAAGAAATGCATTCATATAGTAAAAAAATATAAGTAAAAAACTCTAGCTAGCTAAATACCCCAAATGTCAGCTAACTGGCTTAATGATAAAATCTAAAGCATTTAATTTTCACTGTCTTTTGATGAAACACCTCCCACACTGCAATATTAATTACAATATTGATACCAAAACTGTACTAGAGCAGATCGTGTTTTCTTCCATGACACATTTTACCAACCGCTGATGAGAGCTAACGGACCGTGACCATTCAAGTGCTTGCCAACAAAATGGACAAGCAAACCACGACTGCATCCCACTGTTTGTTGTACAGTTAAGTTTTATTATGCCACTTTGAAGGGCAGCTATAAGCTCTGTGAACACAACTCTGGCCACACTAATGGCCTTTACATGGGAAGTGGATTTATGTGGTTGGGGGTTGGGTAGGGGAAAATACTGGAGCACACCACAGGTAACCAGGACACCTTGAGTGAAGCAACATGCGACAACTTAGTCTGACGTGTTAGGCTGGGGGGAGAGAGACACAAAGCACAAATCCAAGGAGTAACAGCCAGAGACAGGACATGACAAAGAGGCTGCTCTCCAGCCCAGTATTTCAAGGACACAAAGAGACACACCGGGATGTGTACTGGTTCATCATGCATGAAAGTGCACCAGGTAGATTTGGTACACCTTTATCCTTCACATGTTTGTCGTTTTGTTAGTTTGGAATACTGAGCAGTGAGAAAAACACAACCAGAATAACTATAACCCCCAAATATTATTAAAAACATAATCTCCTGAGAATGTACTTGTCTGAATTTGGTCACATATATTCTTTCCATTGTTAGGATAATTTAGTGAACATTCAAAGAGCCAGCTCGGCTGTTCAGGGGCTGCAGATACTGCATTTGTCTGCCTGGAGGAGAGAGAGCACCAACCATATACATATAAACAGCACTCCTGTTTAAAATGGATGTTTAAACTCTCATAATGTCAATTTTGAGAAGACAATAATATATCCTGCTAGCTGCCAAGCATGTAAATTTCGGCAAAATCTTTGGCAGACTCCAAACCCATTGACAAAACATGGAAGGATGTAAAAATACTAAATTGCAAATAACAAGCCAAGAACATACTGTATGTTTGTAACCAAAAGTAACATATATTCTGTGTATTTGTATCCTATATGACAAAATATACAGGTCATAGTCCCTAGACCAGTGTAACTGAAAAATTCAAAAAAGCCCCCAGAACAGAACAGAAAAGCTGGCAAGCATTCTGCCTTGGAAAGGTTACAGGATCTAACAAGTTCACAAGGGATTTCATGAAATGCTTGTCGCAGACAGAAACGGTAAATATTTCAAGATGCGAGAGGAGCAAAGCGGTAGCCAGCTTCTTTGTTTTGGTTCATAAAAAAGACAACAAACACTAATTCTTGGGAGAAAAACCCGGGGAAAACAATAGCGATGCTTGACGGCATGCCTAGGATGAGGAAGGATGCCCGGCCCTAATTAGAAGGTCGCGCAGATTGTGAGTGAAATGGTTAAAGATGGGGTACGCTACGAGCCCAGGTGCTCGTTGCCCGCGGCGACCGGCCCTGGCTTCAGCGGCTTGCCGGGTTCTGCCAGATCCGGTTTGCTCAAACAGCTCACTGTGTCTGACAAGTCTGGAGGCAAGCAAAGCTTCTGTGCAAACATAGGGTTGTGTGGGAGAGAGAGAGAGAGAGAGAGAGGGACAGGGAGAGCAAGAGAGAGAGGGGGGGAGAGAGAGATTTAAAAACACCTATATTGAGACATTTTCCAGAAACGATAGAGAAATTATAGAGCTTAAAAAACTAATCCAACCCACAACAAAAAAGAAACCAACCCAAAAAACCTCCACAGGGGGAAGGAGGGAGAGAGAGAGAGTAAGGGGGGGTTAAGGGGGAGAGATGGAAGCGAAAGCAGGAAGAGGGAATACGTGAAAGAATGGAAGAATGAAAGGGGGAGATGGATTTAGAGAGTTTGGTGGGTGGGAGAGCTCAGAGAGCCAGGGAATGCGATAAATAAAGACATCATGAAGACAAAGAAAGAAACAGAGGAGGTGAAGACAGAGGAAAGGAGGAAAATAAGGCAACAAAGAAAGTAATGGTGGGATAAAAGAGATACATTGTCACAATTTTTGTTTTTAAGGAGTATTTAAATATGACAGGACACAATTAGACTCAGCACAACAGCCCTTGCAGATGCACAGTGGATCTGGAGACAGTAATTCCACACTGCTCTTTCCCAACAAGCCTTTCTGACAATCTGCTGCTATATTAGTCCTGCAGCTGTGTCCAAGATATTATACAAATTCACACAATGAAACCACACTATTTATCACGCAAACACTTACGGCTCCATTTCTGATAAACATCAGCAAAGTCACATTCCACTTATTACCTACTGTTTGTAATATGTCAACTATAAAGTATATAAACCTGCATATCTGAGATTTAGGTCCTTTGACTCAGGTGTCTTCAAAAATACCAGAGTCGTGCCACTACTACCAGTGTGGTGGCAAAATGGCCACTGTTAGAAGATCCACATCTCTCTTTGATAGGATGAATCCAGCAGTAAATGAAAGAAGAAAAAAAAAAATCAAGACTCACATAAAAGAATGAATGCTACGTCACCAAAGAAGAAACAGACATGTCATGTTGTGTCTTCTCACCGCAATGGGGTTGTGCATGTGTTGAGCATGAAACCAGGGCTTGTTTCCCTCGCCGCTATTTATGCATAGTGCGTGGACTCAAATCGCGTTTCATGCTCAAGCACCCGCTCGCTGGGACAAGTGGCGAAAACCTATTAGCATGTCGCTAAACCTTGCATTACCTTAGCGCTCTCATGGCTTGGAGAGCGCTGGACGGGTCTAATACGGCAGTCGTTAAAATCAAGGGGTTTAACCGCGATAACTCGTTCCACGCCAGCACTAATCTCCCCCTGAGCCGTCGAGTGCCAACACTTGCGACAAAAGAACGTTTAATGAGTGCCCTTCACGTGAATCCACCGACGGTAATGTAGAAAGTGTTAAGCGAGGTTGAGAGGCTGCTATTTCTGAGCGCGGATCAGGTTTGTGGCCCTCGCCACTTAAGAAACAAAGACCTTCCTGCAGTTTACTTCAGGGCCTGTAATTTGGAGATGGAGCCAGTGAATGCCTCTGGACCTCTCGAGTACCAGCCACCCCCAACGGGGGGAAGACAAGCTCTTCAGTCCACACGTCTGCACTCATCTCACCGCTCAAAGGTGCTCCCCGCCCACCCCACCTCCCAAACGCCACGACCCTCCCCTCCTACAGCCCCGCTGAAGCGTAGGCCCATGCCATGACAACCAGCTCCTCTTGAGGATCAATCCAGTCTTTTCTCAAGGGCTGGGCTGTATCGCAGGCCTCTGTGAGAGTGGCTGGCTGGAATTGGACCTTGCTCGACATGAGACTCAAGCTGTTTGCTTAACTCTCTTCAGCTGGGTTGTTAGGGGTGCTGAGTGTGTTGAGCAGCTGATAAAGAGAGAAAGGTATCGGTATTATGTTATTATATTATATACACTCAGTGACCACTACACCAGTACAGTAAACCTGTACACCAGTTTGTTAATGCAAATATTTAATCAGCCAATCATGTGGCAGCAACTAAATGCATACAAGCATGTAGATGTCGTCAAGAGGTTCAGCTGTTTTTCAGACCTAATGTCAGAATGGGGAAGAAATATGATCTAAGTGGCTTTGACCGTGGAATGATTGTCGGTGCCAGACAGGTTGGTCTCAGAAACTGCTGATCTCCTGGGATTTTCACACACAACAGTCTCTAGAGTTCGCAGAGAATGGTGCAAAAGCAAAAAAACATCCAGTGAGCGGCAGTTCTGCGGGCTGAAATGCGTTGTTAATGAGAGAGGTCAGAGGAGAAGGGCCAGACTGGTCGAAGCTGACAGGAAGGCAAATAACCACACATTACAACAGGCACTGTATGATCCCCAAACATACAACGCGACCAACCTCATAAGCAGAAGACCAATACGTCAAAAAATAAGTCCAGTCCAATAAGTACATTATATATTTATATTACATTACATTACATGGCATTTAGCAGACGCTCTTATCCAGAGTGACGTACAACGAAGTGCAGATAAAACACAAGTATAAGTGCAAAGAGGATACACAGTATATATACACAGTACTGTCCAGAAGTCTTAGGCACCCCAGACTTTATTATATATTATATATTTATGATATAAATATTCATTTCCCAAAAGATTAAATTTTACAGAGACATTTTTGTATTTAATTAAAAAAGTAACATATTACTGGAAGCAATTTACATGATCAAGGCTGACTGAGATGAGAAGCAAGTTCTCCAACATGCTTGGAACAACCTCCCTGCTGATTGTCTTATAGAACTGCAGGACAGCATTGGCTATCTCAGAGAAGTGATGCAGCATTAATGCATTAATTAATTAATTAGGTGTATTAATTAATTAATTAATAAGGGTGGTAACAAAAAATGTTGATTTGATTCAGTTTTTAACTATTCTGGCAAATTACTAAAATGCAATGTAAAATGTTTAATACATTTATTTAGGACCTTTCATTGAATTACTTTGGAAAGAATCTCATCTATACAGAATGTTATACAGGTGCCTAAGACTTTTGCACAGTACTGTATATATATATATATATATATATATATATATATATATATATATATATATATATATATATATATATATATATATGAATATATATATATATATATATATATATATATATATATATATATATATATTCTAAGTATTATAAAGACACAGAAGAGTGAATGACATCATGCATCTGTAAAAGGTGCATTCTGCTCTCTTCCATGGCACAAGTCTAATTACCAGACTGCACATGCAGTGAGCTGTGTTGAGTCCAGCAAATCCTAATAAATCTGGCAGTTAAAACATTCAAGCGGTAAATGCAATAATGCACTTGGTGCAGTTACATGCATTTCACAACAAACACTTCAAACAAAACATTCATACCCTCCCTTAGAGTGCTAGTACGTATCTAGTAAATGCCATTCTTAAATTAGGGGTTCCTGTGAGGCTGAAAGTGAGATGATTTCCCACCCACAGTCTGTAGTATACCCTCCACTCTGCTTTGTTGTTTTCTCAGAAAGAATTCACCAGCTGTAGCTCCTTTCCTCACACAGTTTTCGACAGCCTCCTCTTCCCACCAACCTCCCGTAATGCAACCTACAGCCCTTTCATGTTCTCGGTTCATTCAAGTGTAATTAAGAAAGAGAAAAACAATATCATTGATTGAGCTTCGACCAGGTGAGGTGAAAGCAACAATTTTGCTGAGAAAAGAAAAGAAAAAAGAATCGATACAGTGTCATCTCGGTTGAAGATGAAAAAAATCATGCCGGTGCGAGTTGGCTGCACACCTTGAGTGTATTGAGAGGCATAAGGTGTGAATGGAGCAAGCTCAGAATTCAGCTGAGAGGTCACCCCAATCTGTAGCTGCCACAGGGCTCTTCAACCTAACGACCCCAGGATGGTCGATAAGTATGCAGCATTGGGGAAGACAACAACATCGAATGCAAGAAAATATATTATGCCGTGTTCCACAGTGCTGGGATTCCGCATAGTAAATTCCAAAGCACCTCTAAGGTGCACCTAGCTTAGCTTTCCCCAGGTATGGCGAAGGACAATGTGAAGAAAATTGAGATTCATTCTGTCAGCAGATAGAGAAACAGTAGTCAAACCATATCCATATTAACACTGCAGTGCGTTCTGGCTGCACATCCAGGACAATTCATTTCTCTAGGTCAACAAGGTCATCCAGCAACCTCTGAGGCCTGGGTCTGCAGGCTTCTCCACTGCCCGATGAACAGTGGTGAGGGGCAGCCTGCTGCCGGAAGCTTCTCTCCTTAAAGACATCGTGCTGCGCCGATCACTCGCTGATGACGTGGGGGCGTGTGAGCGTGAGGGTTTCGCCCAATGTTGACAAGCACCGTAAAGGCGCCTGCTCAGCCAAAAGGTCACTGAATGCTTTCAAGGGGTTTGTGTTTTGGAGGAATCAAATGGACTTTTAAGAAAAAGCCATTTGTATTTGTTTTGTCTGCTTAACTAAAGATACATTTGAAAATAATGTTTAGTCCCGCCACTTATAGGGCTGGTTTAGTCCTGGACCAAATTGAGTTTTATATGGAGAATCTCCATTCAACATTGAATTTGCGACGTGTCTTAATCTGTGTTTGCGAACCCCATAGTGTTCTAGGCCCCGTTGGCTGTGCTGAAGGGATAAAACATAACGCGCCGACGTCTGCTGGCTGGCAGAGCCGAGTGCCGGGCTGGAGCAGTAGCCCAGGGAGGCAGGGAACCTCAGGGGAGGGGGGAGAGGGGGATGGGAGGCCCAACTGGCAGCAGATGGAGGGGAGCGGTCGCACGGAGGTCGCCTCGTCGTGCCGGGCCCTGCGCTGGGGCTGTTGACTCCGCGCCCAGAAAGACAGACAGAGAGCGTCCAAGACCCAGGGCCTCTCTCCTGGGCTTGGCAGAGTGGCATGTCCCCCTGGTGCCGGGGGCCAAGCTGGGGGACTCAGAGAGCTCATGAGGACAGTGTCTAAACAGGCTCTTTCTGTTCCGCTCTCCACCTGTGGACCATTGTGACAAGGGGGAGACCAAGAACGAGCTACCCGAAGTGTGCAGAGAAAAAGCCAAAGATATTTACTCCATACATACAGTATACACACACATGGACACTCGCTTCTTAAAACACTTGCTTCTTTTGTTTTCAAATGACCTACTCCTACTGTATGTACATATATAACTGACAGTACTTGAGTTGCATAATTGCATAATTACTAGCACTAAGAGTAAATGCACAGACGTTACAATGACACAAAAATTGTGATTTGCACCGAAGAGAAAAATTTGATTTCAAGATTATTACACCTTAAAGTCTAAATATTTGATGATTAACTGCATTACAGTATATCACCTCCACCAGTACATACTTTGTGACCTAAATACTGTTATTTCCTGAAAACAGATTATGAAAAGAACTGCTCTGTAAGTACACCATCAAAGGCATTCCACTCATGACTTAGTGCTCAAGGACAATGTGCTTGGCAGTAATATAACTGCTCTTTTTCCAGGGAATTATTTTCCATTTTGATACAGCAGTTCAGAAAATGTTGGGAAATGAGAAGAAAGTTTCCGAAGTGGAACATTTTTAAAAGCTCTTTAAAATGCTTTAAAATCTGATTAGATCATAAAATCTGTAATTTTGTCATTTGATAGCTACAATATTACAAACATAAATTAAAATAATCTCTCTTTTGAAATACACAGACCAACACAATGAAACAGGAACCCGGACACCAGGAACAGGAAGTAGTATTAAGCACTAATCAATAACCCAAAGTCTGGCACCCATGTATACTTCCCACTTACAGCTCAGGACAAAATGACATATTAACGTGCTTCCAAAATATTGACATAAAGGAAATATGACTAATGCAATTTGGTTTAAGTCAGGTTTGAGTATGAGAGTAAAATACAATTTTTTCTACATCAAAACCTCCGTGGAACTTTTTTCCTCTAGCGGTAATTAGCATCACTGCACTGTGTTCCATATGGAAACGTATTACATAAATATAGCGAAAAGAAATTGCACTCCTCCAAATTCCCATGTCCTATTTTAGTGGGTGGAAATTGAAATGGAAAAACACTGTAATGGGCAAAATAGCACAACAGTGGACTTGCCCATCTTCTGCAACACATCTGTAATGCAGTTATCAAAAAAACAAAAGATATATCTCAATAAAAATACCACTTGTCAATTCAGTGTGAAGACTGACCCATGCTTCCATAAAATTTTAGTTTTTGCATGAGTATCAAAAAACCTCATAAAATAAGTCCAGGTGAATGTATGACTGAGACAAAATTCAGTCCTATACCTGAAAAACGCATAATCCTATGACAGTGTAGGATTACCTTGCATTGTTCTACAGATCCAAACACCCTTTCTCGCATATGGGGAAAATTACCAGAGTTTTTTTTGGTAGATAATGCCATTGTGTGTTCCAATGAAAACAGGTAATGTTTCTGAACACGTATTACCGTTATGCTAAACAGAACGGTATTAGCAATTTTCATGGCTTATTTTAATAGACTTCCCTAAACTTGCCCAAGAAAGCGGAATACTATTATTGAACGCCACTCGGTTCAATGAAAGTTACCAGTAAGTCTAGTAACCAAACGGAAATAAAGCATATCTTCCCCTTTATTAAATTTCCAAAGTGCATGGCAGGGTCATTGAACTCTAGACTTCTCAATATGGATGATTTATTTTAGCTTATACAGGAGATGGTTAGAAATATTTTTTAAAATAAAAGACCTACATCTAAACCGGAAGAGGTTGAGTAGAAATTGCAAGACTTGTATGTGAAGTAAGAGAAATCACTGTGATGCCACAGAAATATAGGAAAATGTATGATCTAGTCAGCAATATGTGAAATTAGGTGTATGTAAAAATGAATATCTTAACAATAGCTACCATAGCTTCAAGGGGATGTTACAGCACTCCATCTGTGCGACTGGACACACGCACAGAGAAATTAAAACCAACACTACAATCCATCGCATTACTTCATTTTTGGTGCAATAAACAATAAATGTCTTCAATATATAGCTGGATGACATACCCTATGCTAGGATATACATTAAATATTTCTACATGCATGACCCGATATTGATGTAAATTACCCTCAAATTAAAGGTGAATGTCCAAATACTTACAGACTGCAATGTACGTATATACGTACTTGCACAGGGTATGTCATCCAGGGCAGTGTATGTTTATCATAAATGGGGGTGTGACGTGAGTTTTATAGTGTGTGACTACACTGTATCTTTGTCCTCCTCTACAGTGAAGTACATGGGCCTTCCGCATTCACAGTCATTCACTGATTCATTTTCAGGAGGCGAGGATAGAGAGATTTCTTAGCTGGTCTAATTTCTGGCCAATGCAGTAACAAGGAACCCTGTCTTACTGGCTTTTTCTATTGGGAAAGGTCACTTGCGATTTGTGTCACCCACATACTCGCGCTGAACGAGAGTAACCTTTGAGATACGTGGAGGCACAGCGTACATCTTTTATGCTTGACGGATAATTCAACTGACAGGCAAGGCAGGAAAGAGGGGAACGACAAAGGATTTGGCAAATATATCGCTTCTCTCAAACCGTCTCAAACCAGCAGAAATTTAATTAAACACACAATTATTCCATCAAATAAAATGCGTTTCAGCAGGAAATGTGATGAGTCGCAATTAAATTATCTCTAAATAGAAGAGCGCCACAATTTCTTTAAGGAATCAGTTTTAAACTTTCATGATGCAAATGATGCAAATTTATTGTGGGCCCCAGGCAGTCTCATTTTGCAAACTGTCACATCTGTAAAAACAGTACATGTCCAAGGGACAACTGTGTGTTCCTTCCCGATATAACAATAACAATAACAATAGTAAATCAATAATAATAAATGCATAGCAACAACAACAACAACAACAACAACAACAACAACAACAATAATAATAATAATAATAATAATAATAATAATAATAATAATAATAATTATTATATTTCAGAAATAATAATAATAATTATTATGTACTTATTTATTTATTATTTAATGTATTTCTTTATTTTACTTTCCAGGATCTTCTGATAAGAGCTTTAGGGGAGAAGGAGGTTTAGGGACTGTTGTTACTGTTGCATTTATTTTGCCTTTTTCTGACCCCGGTGTCTGAGCAGACTTTGGGGCATTGGGCAGCGCACGGCGGGGCCAAATGGGCCCTCGTTGGACAGCTCGTGCTAAATATTTAACACGGCAAGCTCTGCCTCGGGCCTGAGAGAGGCCAGTGGGCAGCACGAGGCGCAGGGGAAAAACATGCGTAAGTGCTGCCTTCACATTCAATATACTGGCCTGAGATGCTACAGCCCCATGGATTATGACAATGTTTCTGGAGGACAATTACGTATTTCTGCACTTCTTTTCTTGCTCTTTGCGCTATTCATTTGGCTGTGAACACAATTCCTTTTTTCCACGATGGCCCTGTACGTATTTTTAAACAATGTAAATTCAATCTCTGAAAATTATGAAAAAAGATACAGCAGTGACTTCTAAAAGGGGAAATTTGTGTTTTACTTAAATGGTTTGCTTAGCTTGACTATTATAATGCTGCACTTTTGCAGAGGGTTTTGTCACCTGGTCTGTTAAAGCAAAGTCTTGCTTATAAACTGTGTTGTGTTCTCTCATAAATTACATTTCAAAGCTTTCAGACTGTTCAGTTGATATTTTGTCTACCATCGTGTTGCTCTCATTGTTTTTCCACATTCATTTTAGCAATGGGGATTTTTCTAATACAACACTGTGCAGCAAAGAAAAAGCTAGCAATGAAGGAACACAAAACATTTACACATTCCCGTTATGACTGGAGTGCTTCAGCACTAAGCCAGCTAGCAGAACCAAGAGCATACAAAGTGAATAATCCTGAAATACTTTTCCTTTAGAATGAAAGAAACTGCTATTCTGAGATCTATGGTGTGGCCTGGGCTTGCAGGGCCATGCAAAGTGTCACAAGCTTAGCTACAGGATACTTATAGCCTGGAGAAGAAAGCCCTTAAGAGTTAATTGGCTGGAAAATGAGCAGAAATAAAGATTTACTAGACCTTCAGAGGGGCACGAAGCTGCTTTAGACAATGGTGATCTAGTCAGTAAGAGGTCACTGAGGTGTAATGACAGGGGAACAGCAGGAAGCTGACCTAAACAGTGGAACTACATCTTTCCACTAGGCTGTCATGTTGGGCAGTGTCCTCCCTGGTACCAGAACACCGTCTCTCCTGTCCCCACCCCCTTCCAAGCTAAGAACAGAGTTTTGGTCTGCTACGATACCACAGACGTTGTAGATGTTAATTTAGACACAACAGCACCATCATCCGAGAAAAGAGCATAATAGTAGAGCTTTGGCCCTCACTCAACAAGTAACAAATACCTAGGCTTTCATTCTCTTCAGACCTTCAGTCAAAAATAATACATTCCCTGCCTATTTATGCGCTTACCTCAACCTAGGAGGCGAACTCAGGAGTGACATGGTAATATTAGTGTCATACCCTGACAAGACATTTCTAAATACTTGAAGCAGGTTCATGCGCAGTTTAAACGTTTCACGTTTTGAAGCTGAAAGGTCGTTTGGAGGTTAGCATGTCAGATCAAGTAAGAGCTGATCCATCAGAAAGATGGTGCTAGCTCTCCGAGTCGGGACTTTGACGACCAAAGGCTTGAGCGGGAAGCTGCAATGTTTAACAATGGAAAATGTGTGTGTTTGCGTTTGTGTGTGAGTGAGTGACATTATGTGGACACAAATTAGCTGCCCTGTGTGCTGGTGAGATGTGTTTATAAGGACTGGGCTCTCTGCTGAACTTCCACAGGCCTCTATCTCCACAGGCTACCGTAATACACAGACTAAGCTGTTTAGACAAAAGACTGTGTGTGCATGTTTGTATGGTGTGTGTGTTGTGTGTGTACGAGCGTATACCCGTGTGTTTCGAGGTGAGAGTGGGCGTGGAGGAAGGCAGAACGGGGGTGGGGGAAGGGATGGAGAAGTGAGACTCTTCTCTGACACAGAGGCAGCTGTAAAATTGCTGTGCACTTTATTGTGCCGGTGATGTGGAGGAGCCATGGATCAGGCAGGGTGAAGGGGGCGTGTGGGATTGGGGGCAATCCATCACCAGGTTCTTGTCTCCACCAAAAGAAACCTTGTGCCAAGAGGAGAGCACTCAAGGGGACAAAGACCACCATACTGGTGACTTCAGGCGAGGCCTCTGAAAAGGTGTTGCCTATAGTAACCCCTTCACCCTGGCAGGCATGCTAGGTTCTTCCATCCATTGTTTATGGTTTTAACCAGCCTGGCCATCCATCGGTCACTGCTACCATCAAACTACCTCATTAAATCATCCTATGTTGCTGCACTCAACGAGTGTGTCCAGCAATATACAAATCGTTTAACATCAGAAAAACCAAGTGGACACAGATGCAGTGTTTTATATCCTGGGCATTTAGGATACATGGGTCATACAGATAAGAATGTATTTGGAAATATTAAGGAAGAGTTCAAACAAGAGCATGTTTACAGGTCAAGATCACCCTCATCCCCACCCATACAGACACACACATACAAGCACACATGCACACGCACACACACACACACGCATACACGCATACAAATATCCTATCTTGAGATGGCTTTCCCTGCAGAAGTTTTAAGGTACTCTAAATACAGACGCATTAGGGGTATTTCAGTCCACCTCACAAGCTGGACAGAGGGACATAACCTTCTCAAACACTCCCGGTAGAGTTCACGACACTGGGATGTGAGACACCTAGAACTGGGAAAGAAATGCAAGGTTTTCATTCTTTTCATCTCTTTTCATTCGCTCAATCAATCATCTCCCATAACACTCCAAATATAGCAGAGGACTATGACACTCTTAAAGATTCTTCAACAGCCAAATAAATGTCCAAATACAGCTCACAGTGTCTCCACTGAATCTTTTTGAATTCACTGAGAATTTTTATGAAACTTTTGCAAGATTCCACAAGTCCTGCCAGACTCTTGATCAGATTATTTAGAGAACTCCTTTGCAGCACTTAAAATCCTCTTAAACCCCCAGCAGTTACTGACTACAAAGGAGGGCTCGTTATCCAAAGTATCTCTTAATTAGCTTTATTACTCCCTCTCATGGTAATTCCTACTTAAGTGTAAGCAAACACCGCTTCCAGTAAGGGGGTTAATGAACAGAGCTTTGCCCGCGATTGCGTGAAGTACGCAAGAAATCTGTAAACCACAATTCCAACATCAAAAAGACAAAGGAGAAGAAACCAGTGGAACGTCCTAGAAGGTTAGCACCATGAGGCTGTTCTTCATGCTGTAGATTGCAGACAGTGTTTGCCCTTTGCCTCTCTGGTGGAAGGTGATTCGTACAGTCTCCCCCTCCAGCTCTTTCCCCTGTCCCTCCCAGGCAGCTTCAGATATTTAGCCAGCACTGGGCGGACTCAGCCACCTGTAGGGGTTACGGGGTATCAAGGTAAACCAGCCGTCAACTTGTCAAAGCTTCACCTGCCTTTACTTTTTACCTCCTGAAGGCCATTTATTTTGTCTGCGTGCTATTTATTTACATGTATGCTATGGGAGCTCATTATTATACATATGTAATTACTACTTGTATGATATCATGCAGAAAGTTCTCGAAAATGCCCACTGATATGATACTTTTGAATGCTTTTTTTGAAAATTGTGATGCTCTGACAAATATCAAATTCCTAATACAGGTGAATATATGGCAAATAATGTTGATTTGATTGAATCTTTTGCTATACCCTTATGATATGTTCCTTATATGACTTTCCACATGGACAATATCACTTGTGATTTTCTTGGATAATAGCAGGCAGAAACATCTTAATTCACAACATCTGAAAATGGCACTTTAAGCTTGTTATGGACTGTGTTGTGATTCCCGCATCCCCACTCATGAAAGATAACTCACTTGTGCAAGGTGGAGAGACTTTCTCAAGGTAACCAGAGGCTGTCAGAGGTTATTTCACAGGACTGCAGAAGTCAAGCAGATCTGATTGAACAGATGCTGCAATGTCTAATTTTAACCATGATGTCATGTGTATCACTTTACCGACTCTGTATCTCTCTCTCTCTCTCTCTCTCTCTCTCTCTCTCTGTCTGTCTTTCTCTCTCTCTCTCTCTCTCTCTCTCTCTCTCTCTCTCTCTCTCTCTCTCTCTCTCTCTCTCTCTCTCTCTGTCTCTCTCTCTGTCTCTCTAGTGCAGCTATGTGAGTGGAGGCATTAAAACAGAAAGCACAACCCCTTTCATGTTACAAACAGGACACAAACGCCAGTGTTTTGGCCATGCTGCCATCTGGGGTGATAATGGAATTAAGAGCCCTCTCTGGAAGCAAGGCACACTGGAGCCATTGGACTCAGTCAGCCGGAAACCGCCGACATTTGTGAACACTTGAGATTCCCCGGCACAGTGAAGTGAGGATTCTTCTTTCTATTCAGGTGTTCTCCAGGAGGGGTTACTGGGTACCGCCAACTGTTCTAAAGGAGTCCAGCAGCCTTCTCAATAAAACCATCTGCCGCCAGGCCAGGAGGGTCCAGGCTGGTCCACAGTGGCTCGAGGAAAGGGGGTGGGGGTGAGGGAGGAGGGAGGAGGTGGTGGGTAGATTGAAATGCCCCAGAAAGCAACAGTAAGGGTCAGGTTCAAAACCAGAGACAATTGTGTCACTTCAGCTCTTCAGCTTCACAGCTTCGTACCCGTCACGTTCGTGGGTGGAGGAGGCTCACAGCCTCATGCCCACGGAGCCCAACCCACCCACCAGCTCGCAATCCCACAATACACCACCTCCATTCACCAAGGCTGTGTTTACATCTGGCAAAATGTTTCACAAAACCTTCACCGCGCCAAAAACGTTCAGGCCTGTACCACATTAGGTCTGGTGCGGAGAGAAAGAAACAGCGAAAGTACCAAAAAAATAAAAAAAACGAAAATTAAAAGGATGAAAAGATCATCAAAAGTGCACCAGCTGAATGGATGGACGGGTGCAGGAATTCTGCTCCACTCCATTGAGGGAAAATAAAAAAAGTCCCAGCGACAACAAAAACATTCCACGCCGTGAAACAAAATGGCTCCTTTGAATCGGAGAGGTCAGTTCCACCAGTCCATGTCACCCTCTGATGTTCCCTTATTGAATTTATCTATTTATCTGGCGGCATGTGACGAGGAGGGGGACGTCGGACGTGCACGGCATCGGCCAGTTGGCCGAGCACGGCGCCCTCGGACCCGTAAACACTTTTTCACGGCCCTGAATGCCGACAGATTTTTCTGCTGGGAAACTGTTTCTGAATCTAATAATTATCCTCTTCATCCTCTTAATTCAGACTGGGTGTTTTTGCTGGCGGATGGGAAGGTTGCCAGGTCTGAGCAGAGCTGGAGTTGTCAGGGGGATTACAGTTGTATGAGGCTCACGGCAGGAGGCCGGGCAGCCTGCAATTACCCAGAGGCGGCGCGTTTGATTTAAAGGAAAAGTTTCAGAAAACGGACCACGACGCTGAATGAAACACCATTGGTGATTCCATGTCCGCCGTAAAAGAGCCCACCCCCCCCCCCCCACAACCCCCCCCACAACCCCCCACACTCATACACACCAAAGCGCTCACCGCAAAGACCAGCACATCGTAATAATGACCGAAAATAAAGAAAAAGACGCAAAGAACGAACGACACGCACAATTATAAACCAAACACCTGTAGGCTACGGCGTTTCTTACAGCTCAGTACAAGTCACTTAAATATATTTAAGAATTAGCAGCAGAGTAATCAGTATCCACAATACATATATAACATATATCTGTATATTCCATTGTGATTAAAGCCCTGAATAAAATCTTTTCAAACGGAATCTTTTATATGACGCCCCAGATTTTTTTAAATGAAAATGGGGGTCAACTTCTCTGGTTTTTCTCACAAAGGAGAGAAAAGAACAACAGTGGCGGCTTGATGGCCGCAGCAGAAGGTGATGTGATAAAAAGGGCCCCTGGCTCACATCAATGCCTCATTGTGAGGCCCTCCCCGAGACGAATGAGCGCCGGCTACGATTTGAGCTGCGTAATTAAATTTCACACAATATGGAGCAGCAAATGACATGTAAATTATGAATGGCCGATTCCTTACTTTCCGTGACAGTGTTAAATAAGGGAGGTGTAAGTGAAATCATTAGATTGCGTTCCCGTTCGAGGGACACTTTCAAAGGTTGCCGTCGAGTGCGTGGCGGCGAGCCTAGAGCGAGGGAGTCGCTCCCGGAGCTCTCCGAATAGCGCCGGGACAATGAGTAACCGGCCCCTGATTGTGTTTGTCCACCTAGGGATAAAACAGACATGGGAATACCGTTCGACCTACCAGGAAGCGCCGGCTCCTTCTAAAAGGACACAGAGATGTGAGAGGAGCACTTAACTACCCCTTTGTCTGCCTCGCCAATTACCGCTAAACAAACTGAACCCAGCCGGCTGGCAACAGCTATGAAATATTGTTTAAAAGTGAAGAAAGGAGTATTTTAAAACCATTTGTATGATGGTGGAAGCGTTGCTTGATAGATTAGCTGAGAGGGAGAATGTGGAGCTGTACTTTCAAGTAGCAGTGCCCTGGAAAAAGAAAAGGTCTTTACAAGACCAGAATGAAGGTCAACACAACAGCCGACTATGGAGACTATTTACTGCATGAAACTGAATCAAAAGCAAAGAACAGAGAAACACTTTGCTTGTTAAGACAGTATCATAGCAGTTGAAAAATGTAATGTAAAAAAACGACATGCAGACGTTTATCTTCTACTTGTAATCATCTTGTGGGATAATGCATAAGTAATAAAACCTGCTCCTGTTTTTCATTGATATCGAGGGTTGCAAGTTGATTCAAAAACAAAATGGGGGGGAGGAACACAAAGGCTTCACACACCCAAAACCGATTCACAAAAAAAAAAAAAGCTTCATAGCTTTAACCCATGATCCCACAAAAAAGAAACATTTTGAGCATAATGAATTCAGATCTATCATGTATTTACAATACATTTAGGCTTCCAGAAAAGAGTGCCAATATGACCGTAGGCTCGACCATCCACCCAGCCGGCCAGTCAGTCTCACAAGAGGTCGATACCTTTTAAGCCCAGCCACTCACAACTTCTCCATAAATATATATATTCACAAAGTGATATACGCAGACACCACTGGCTATCAGATACAGGCGTTCCCTCCTTAATTAGGACAAATTCCCTTTAGCGGGGCGAGCCCTGAGTGTTTGCGAGGAATCTCGTTAAAAAACTTGAAACGGCACACAGCTAGCTCGGGCCCTCGCTCCGCCCTTTCCGCTCGAGTGGCTGTGTGAGGGCCCCGAGACGAACAGCGCTCTCTCAGTCTCCGCTGGTCGTCACTGCCCGCGAGGAGAAGAGCCACAGCGCGTTAGTCAGCATCAGCGCTGAACGGACGCAACCCAACTCCGGCTTCAACAACACGAAACGATACGCAGCGCTAGCGCTGTTTAATCATGAACCAACGCGCTGCAGCTCCTCGGTTTTTCAGTGGAGCAGAAAAAGAACAGAAACCTGAGAAGAGTGAAATAACGAACAGTGCCATTATGTTTGTATGTCAGTGTCACTCGATTAGGGTTATGCTATAAACAGGGAAGAAAAGTTTAGTTTAAAAAAAACTGAATTCATGGTAAAAAGAGCCGTTTGTATGTGCCAATTTGTAAAATTTGTCAAATAGTCATAAACAAATTTTACGAATTCAGTTGTCAGTTGTATTCAATAGAAATGTGTTAATTTTTACTTGCCCATTTCTATCAAAATAACTGACTTTATACTGTACATTTAATCAAAAACCAATGTATGGTTCATTTGAAGTCATCCCCAATGAGAGGGGAAGCCTGCTTTGGCCTTTCACCGATCGATGAATTCCTCCAGGATCTGGTCTATCCGGTTGACTGTCCCCCAGGCCAGGGAGTGGCTCATCAGCCAAGGCGTGCCATAAACGAACACCTCCGTGCGGGCGCACGCCTCCTCTGC
Source organism: Conger conger (assembly GCF_963514075.1). Lineage (NCBI taxonomy): Eukaryota > Metazoa > Chordata > Actinopteri > Anguilliformes > Congridae > Conger > Conger conger. The sequence goes on from NC_083765.1 coordinate 56,310,406, forward strand.
AGCCGGTGAAACGGCCACGGACGTCAAAACGCGTTCCTTTCTGGACTGTCAACCTTAAGGTGACAGATACAAGCTGACTAATATGACAGCTGACGAATTCCTCCGTGATTGAGATTTAATTGGAAACCACCACAGCCATTATGCGCTGCATGGTTCAGGGTGGTGTCACAAACATGCAACACATTAGCGGAATTCCTGCAGCCTCACTGGAAACAGAACACGCGGCTCCCACGGGAGAATGGGAAATACATATTTTCATCAGCTTAACATCGCTACTGTGTGATCGCCTGCAAAATGAACGCGATTCTAAATATGCGAACGCGTCAAAATGCACTCCACCTCAAATACGAGTTACATAAATACCACACCAATTTTATTCCATAGGACTCAACAGTAAATACATATTGGGCCAATATATCTTTGATTGGTGGAAGAATTCAGCGCAGTTCAGTACATTGGTCTGCATGAAAGACTAATGGGACACAAAACCTTATGTAAGCACAGGTAAGTTGGATTAGCAATGCATACTAATGTATACAATTACAATTACAAAGTAATTACAGTTGCTTTAGCAATACAGAACAAAAAATAATTATTTTCTACAAGCCAAAGTAATTCAAGTGATATATAAACTTGTATTGCTACCATTCAAGTTTGAAACAAGGCTTCAGAAGATGGCATGCACTACTGTTTGATGCATATTACTGAATCAAAAACATCTTAACAGGTCAAGTTACATTTTAGCATCCATTGAACTTGTGAGTTTTTGGAGAGTTTCTGCTTGAATTTCTTTGCAGGATGTCAGAATAGCCTCCCAGAGCTGCTGTTTGGATGTGAACTGCCTTCCACCCTCATAGATCTTTTGCTTGAGGATGCTCCAAAGGTTCTCAATAGGGTTGAGGTCAGGGGAGGATGGGGGCCACACCATGAGTTTCTCTCCTTTCTCTCCTATGCCCATAGCAGCCAATGATGCAGAGGTATTCCTTGCAGCATGAGATGGTGCATTGTCATGCATGAAGATGATTTAGTTACGGAAAGCAAGGTTCTTCTTTTTGTACCATGGAAGAAAGTGGTCAGTCAGAAATTCCACATACTTTTCAGAGGTCATTTTCACACCTTCAGGGACCCTAAAGGGGCTGACCAGCTCTCTCCCCATGATTCCGGCCCAAAACATGACTCCGCCACCTCCTTGCTGACGTCGCAGCCTTTTCGGGACATGGTGGCCGTCCACCAACCATCTACTACTCCATCCATCTGGACCATCCAGGGTTGCACGGCACTCATCAGTGAACAGTGACTGTTTGAAAATTAGTCTTCATGTATTTCTGGGCCCACTGCAGCTGTTTCTGCTTGTGAGCATTGGTTAGGGGTGGCCAAATAGAAGGTTTATGCATAACTGCAAGCCTCTGGAGGATCCCACACGTTGATGTTCGCGGGACTCCAGAGGCACCAGCAGCTTCAAATACCTGTTTGCTGCTTTGTAAAGGCATTTTAGCAGCTGCTCTCTTAATCCGATGTTTTTGTCTGGCAGAAACCTTCCTCATTGTGCCTTTATCTGCACGAACCCGTGTGTGCTCTGAATCAGCCACAAATCTCTTAACAGTACGATGATCACGCTGAAGTTTTCGTGAAATATCTAAGGTTTTCATACCTTGTCCAAGGCATTTAACTATTTCAGGCTTTTCGGCAGCAGAGAGATCCTTTTTCTTTCCCATATTGCTTGAAAATGGTGGTCTGCTTAATAATGTGGAACGTCCTTCTTAAGTAGTTTTTCCTTTAATTGGGCTCACCTGGCAAACTAATTATCACAGGTGTCTGAGATTGATTTCAGTGATCCAAAGAGCCCCGAGACACAATACCATCCCTGAGTTTAATTGAAAAACCAAAAATTGAATCTTTATGACACTTAAATACAATTTGCATAATAATTTGGAACGCGGTGTACATTGTTTAGCCTTTCTAAACTTTATTTTTTGCACAAATGTCCATTGAGAGAAAGGGTGTGAACACAAATTGTGAGGAATACTATTGTGCAATAAGACCAAGAAAATTAGTCTGCTGGCCCATATAACATTGGAACACATAATGAGGTGAAGGATCACCGCTGTATATTTTGAAACATTTTTCAACACTGATTTTATAGGAATATATTTGTTTTATACTTGGATGTCTATAGCACTATTCTGTGTAAGTATGTGGACTTATTGTGGGAAAACAATTTTACCGTGAGTTCACAGCAGTAATGCAAGCACCTACTTTCATATACACATACCACTGGCCACTATGACGACTATTTCACCACTGAAAATAGTCTATCAGACAATTACACAATAGTCTGAAGGCCCACCACTATGAAATAGAAAACTTCTGGGACCCAATGGACCTGGAGAGCCGCAATTACACAACAAATATCCTACTGGCTAAAGCCTGACTGACTGAAGCCATAGCTGGATATGTGACTTAAGATCGCCCGGCATAATAGAGGCTGTTTATTTTGTCCTTCCTTGCCTTGTCAGCCTACACTACACTGACCTATGATCTATGTAATGCTAATATTTACAAAAGGTCTACTGAATTCTGCAAACAGACAAAGCGCTGACTCCCGTTCTAGCAATGCCTAGGCCCTGAAATGCCTAGAGCTAAGTACAAAGAGCGGGTCGTGTAACAATTACTGCTCAACTTGCCCCAACCTCCGCTCTGCACTTTCCATTCCCCACTGTGTGCCTCTGGCACCCAATTCTCCCTTTACCTAAAACTGCTGAATTTCCTTTCACCACAACTATCTATCCACTGTCAGTTCCATGGGGCGCCATTGGGAGAATTGGCCGCTACGCCTGTGAATCCTGGCCAATCATGTTGGATACATCATAGATTCTAGTGGGACAGTAATATGAAATATGCCCTGAATGCAATGAAGGTCTTTTAGAAAACATTGCATCCAAGCCAGGAGATACAAGCGATGCAACAACAACAATGACAACAAACAACAAACAACAAAGCAATAATTATAATAATAATAATAATACACTGTTTTAATCAATATTTAACCACTGAACTAAATGTATTTAATTATTATTTTATCAATAATTTTCATTTGAATTTAATATACAATAAGCGTGACAGTAAAAATGTAAAGCATTTCAATTTTTTCAGTTAGAGATCAACGAGTCGTCTTTTGCAGATTGCGGTACATGCAAGATTACAAAAATTTACATCGCTATTATTCACAGAAATTCATAATAACTGGCATAAATGTACATGCAACATGAAAAATAAATGGGTCTCTGCAAAATATACCCACATTGTGCCCCATAAGAGAAATAAAAATGGCTTAAGAAAATCAACCATTTAAATAAATCAATTTGATTCTCTGTTGATTCTTTGCGTTGGGCGTGTCTCCCTGTCTGTTTGCGCCTCCTGTAGCCAGAACAATGTTGAAACGAACCCTGATGTAGCCTGCCTCTGGCAGCAAGTCCAGCTCCATCTGCAGTCAGCCCCAAGTCAACATCAGCAACCTCCCCTGGACATGGTGCTCAGAACAGCTCCAACTTGGGTGACCATACCCACCGTGGGGACAGTTCGCACTTACATAGCCCGTCTCTCCATAAAGTCTTAACATAATTCAGAGAAAAACAGTAAACCCTCAATGAATGCAAAAATGGCACTGTTTTTCTATTTGTAGAAATGGGTTTCGGAAAAGGTATTCTTAAACTGTCAGACTCTTGAAAAGGTAAAATGAATAGGAGCAGTCTCTTGCACAGTAGATAACAAGAGCAGTATGAAGCAATGAAGCAAGTCTTCACTTCACATGAGAGGATATTAGCATTCTCCCCATGTTAAACCTGACCATCGCCCTCGACTGATTGCTCGTCTACCGGGGTCAATTCTCTTTGAAACGAAGAAAAACACACATCCCAAATCAAGCATAGAGACGGGGGCTAAAACTGTTCATATCTGTAATAATACCCAATGTCGTCTGCTCATCCGCTGGCTTTTAAGAGAAAATTAATTATTTCAAATACATGCGCTCCTTTCATGAGAGCAGACTTATTTGCATTGAGGAAAATTCAGCAGAAGTAATTGATGCGCATGAAAATTCTGGCACCAAATGGCCTCAATTTTCATTCCAAATTTCCTGAAAATCCCCAGGCACAGCCATACCGGATGCACACAGAAAAACAAACAAAAGTCACAAGAAGAGGGAACATGAAGGGAGAATATTACAAGAATCACAGAACAAAGGGGACGGGTAACGCGTTTGAAAGCCGCAAATGAACGGTGAAGGCCTCATTGAGGAAGGAGACTGGGGGGGAAAAGATATCATATGGCAAACTGACAGCTGATGACTTCATATAAATGTAAGAATTTACATTCTAATTAGAGAGAATTTACATCTTAATCACCACAGTCCTGATTGTCCCGTTAGCATTTTCCATCCGTAATGAAGTGAAGTACCGCTGTGCTTTTTCAACCGGAAATTGAGCTCGCAGAACGCACACCGTAGCGCCCCGAAAGACGGAAAGATGAATATGATCGGCTAATATTTTAAATTCATTGCTAAACATTGTGAAGGTGAAGCTCTCACAGGGACAATGATGGGTTTTTAAGCAGGCTGCAGAGAAATGGATGGGGTAGAAAAAAAAAAAAACAGAGGAAAATGGGATGGCTCTTCCCACAGCAGCTACTCTATATCTCACAGACCCGGGCAGGAATATCACATTTAATGGTCTGTGATATTGACCTGGATTCAATGAGCATTTGTTCTTAAATTCGACTAACACATAAATACAAGTGATACAGTGTGGAAAATTAATTGATTGTTGAACTCACCAGACTTCCCAGACAGAAAACACTACTAGAACCATATAGCTGTGATTTAAAGCTAAGGCCAAATGTTGAATCCAGGCTAACATCTTGGTATATTTTATTTCTTTATATTTTTTTAATATGAATGATTGCAAAACTGAGCATGAGAGGACTTTTAGATGAAATGTAGGTTATGTTCAATCAAAAAAAGTAAAATAATTCAAATTAAAGTCATAGTGAACTATGCATCTATATAAGCACACAAAGACACACCCACATTCAAAACATTTTGGAACAAAGAAACAGATTAAGACGTATAATAGCATAATGGTGGAATGTAAAAAGTGTTTAACTAAAACTGCACAACATGCATCACGTGTGAAGGAGCAGTGACTTTTAGAAATGTTTTTAAAGTTCTTGGCACATCCCACCAAGTAGTTTTTCTATGTAGTTCACTTTAACAAATCAAGCTCTGGCTTCTCAGTGTGTAAAATCAGGGTTATGAAGCACGGCTTTTATTTTCCGTTCTGCTTTTCCTCTGCATCCCCTGAGTGCTGAGGCTCTTCTCCAGCTATGGGCAGGCCAGGCCACACCAGGTCCCTCCCGCTGCTCCTTAGCGTGTGGTGAGGTTCGAGAGAGAATAGTGCGAGTAGCAGGTTTCATCAGGCGCACTCAGTCAAAAAGCTTATTTTGGCTCTCTCCCTACCCTCCCAGAAGACTCCCGCATTTAGCCTGCGGCAGAGAGAAGGGGTGCCTGGCATGCTGTCTGCTGTGGTGACGAGACAGCGCCTCAAAAAATCACTGGAGTCCAAAGGAGCCGGGACAAATTCACAGTGCTAAGAAACAACTGACAACCAATGCAGATGGTGGCAGAATGAGGATCCTGTGATGGTGGCTGATGATGTCTGCACAATAGGAGAAGGCCCGGTCCCTTCCATTGACCTGTCAGTGTCAGTGGGTGTCAGGTGGCCGAAGAATGCAAATGGCAGCTCAGGCATCTTCTGCCCACCTCGGCCCTTCTGAAGAAAAGAGACAAAAGGCAGAAGGGGAAGCTCTGGGAAGCTCTGGAATGGAGGAGGAAGAGGAGGAAGACGACCTGTCAGGACCCGCCGCCCACCGCCCCAACCCCTCGCCTCTGTCATCAAACAACCCGTGGCTGGGGAATAACCTCACGCCCTCATTATCTTCCCTAATAAGAGTCTACAGATAACCAGGGAGCAAGGCCTCATTTACTGCAGCAAAATGATGTAGCGGGAGCCGGAAACTGTAAATCAGTTTTAATACTCTTAACACCATTTATGCCCGACTTTAAAACTCACCCTCCTATCATTAGCCAACACAAAGACCAGAAGCTAAATGAGGCATAATTCACAGAACCAATACCTTTTATCACTTATCCCCGCCAAAAAGGTCATTACTATATTATATCTAAGTGAGCAGCTTATCCCTGCTTCATTACTGATAATTAAAACACGGCATATTTCCCTCACAGTGTGTCCACTAAGAGATTTGACGTGTAGCATAAAACAAGCATCAATTCCCGGTGGCAGTGGGGATACAATTAAAGGTATAATTTTGAAACAATCCAGGCATTTAATTGAGCGAATGTGCGCCGATGACCATGGCAGGAAGAGGGATGGGGCCCGCAGTGCCTGCCGACGGCACATTCTTCTGTGATGAATGCCACGGCGCGTTCCGGCGCTTTCCATTCTCGGACTGCCGCGCTACGTCGCTCCCGAGTGCTCTTCACAGGGAGGTCCTGTGCCGTCGCAGGCTACAGCCGCACTCTCTTTCAGCTCCACTGGTGCCACCGGGTTTTTTGGGGCGTTTACCGCGATAGCAGGTGTAAAAAGGGCCAAATTGCTCCCAGCGTCACCTCGCTGTTTGTGCGTTCAGGGAAAACGGGTGCGACTGAAAGCCAGGCTGCATGAAAAGGGAAAAAAACTTTCACGCAAATGCAGAAGTCTTGTCCACGATTTAGGTTTTGCTTGGGGAGGCCCAGGGGTTACGAGTACCTGATGTCTCTACGCTCGTTAAAACCCGCCCCTCGTGGCAGGTGCCGCGGACTGTTCTACGGATGGGAGGTGTGAAACGGATGTCTTTTTTTCAGTCCCTGCGGTATATGCAGTTCCTTAATCTCACCATGAGGTAGCCTGACAACGTGGAAAAGCCTTATTAACGGATTACTTCAATAATAAATAATAATAAATAATTTGTCATTTCCCTGGCACTATCCTATCCAAAGCTATTCACAGATTAGACTATCTTAAGGGCCATGCTCCAGGGCCCAACAGCTGTGGCTACACCAGGGCTTGAGCCACCAACCTTCCAAGTCCCATTCCTGTACGTAACTTAACCACTCGGCTACTTCCCAAGCAATTATAAAATTTAGGTTGCGATTTTAGCCAAGATGAGAAATGTCTGGAATTGCAAACCTGAGTCTTTTCCTGCTGAAAAAGTCGAAACGGGAGCCTCTTCCACTCCCTGGCTGACAAATAGAATGAGGAGCTCCCCCAGGGTAATGGTATTACATTTCTTTCACCACTAGATGGCTAAAAGCTGTTCTGTTCTTGTGGATGCTATTAAATGCCTATCAAAATTCTGTGTCAGTCAACGGGAAGAAAACACCCCAAATTGTGGTATAATGGGCCATTAGTTACCCAATTCCACAGAAGGAATGAGGCCATTTGTGGCTGGGTTCTAAAGGGCACATCCCTCAGGACCTCCACCCCACACACACACACACACACACACACACATACCCACATTCACCTCTACTACAGGGCTATCCCTCCACAGGGCCGATGTGTCTCTGAGTGTCCCAAGGTCTGGAGAGCACAGCTGGGAGTGGAGGACACAATGGCCGGGGACAATACACCCACAGGCCAGCGACTTGTGGAATCTTGGCCCAGCATAGAGCTTGGGCAACAGGAAGCGGCGTGGAGCAAAGGGGCAGGCCGGGACAATGCGGGGGGAGGGACTTCCCTGCTGGAGCGTCCCACACACAAGGTGATTAATCAGCAGGCTTTTAGACAACTCCACGGGCCTTTCAGCGGCTGAACTGGGACCTGCGGGTGGATGACGGGGACCGTTCCCCCTCGTTCCCACGGCAAGAGTCACCCCGTCTGACACGTCACCCTCTCCAGCCACCCGCACTGGAGCACTCAGTCAGCCCCGCTCGTCATGTCACACAGTCATGTGACACTGCTTCAGGTTTGACACGTTGTCAGGGAGGAATCTGGCCTCGCTCAATGTGAACACGTGGCTAGGGACACGGCTAGTACATAGAACAGCAGAGTAAAAATGTTGCAGCCGACACCAAAAACATACATTTAGCCAAACACCCTGACAAACACATCGTATATTATTAGAACATTAGCCATGTAAAGATGACGGTTTGACCATTCCAAAGTCCAATGGAGCGCCATTAAAAGGTGACATGAAAACAGGACAACTTTAAATTCATTATAATTAATGAGACTACAGGCAGCGTATCCTAAACTGAAATTAGAACAGTGGCTGATAAAATGCATCGCGGAGAAATACGGAGGAGCAAAATAGCTTGTAAATTAGCGGCTGATTGCCACTGGCACTCAGCTGAGGGGCTTAGGAGCAGAGACCAGGATGCACAGCGGGAGGTGGAGGGGAAAAGTGGGCAGAGATGAAACAAAGGAGGACAGGGAGGAAAGGAGAGAAGGAGGGAAGGTGGAAGGGTGTTGGAGGTTAACTAAAGGAGTGAAAGAGTGATCGGTAACAGGAATAGAAAGGAAAATAGAAACAGATGCGAAGGGGTGGGCCAGAAAAAGAGGATGAGTTGCTGCCTGGAAGCTCCTTCAGCCGCAGTCCGAGGGGCCGTGACATGTAGTGCATGGAAGAGGCACTGTAAACAGCGGGGTCAGGGGTGAGTGTGCGAGAGGGCATCCCCCAATGACTGATGTATGAGCAAGGCTGTTCAAATTAGAGCTTATTGTAGATTCCACATTTGAACACGCTTGCATATTAACTCCTACATGCTGTGCGCAGCGAGTCTAACCCTGAACCACAGCACGCGAACCTTGTCATTCGCTGAATATATAATCTCGCCGGGCAGATTTATTCGCAAGGTGAAGCAGACCACGATGCACGCAACAAACGCTATGAGGGGGGTACGGCTTGCTTTAAATAAAATAAAAAGTGAAAAAACCTGAAGTGCTTTCATAGTTCTAATCTTGCGCTTGGTATGTAAGAAGTAAAATCATACATTATGTAATTTCATGGAGGGCCCATTGTGTGAAATATGAACACATGATATCACGCAATATTAAACATATATATCATTTACTCATGCCTCTATAGGTCGCGTGTGTGAAGCCTTTTAATTCAGTCACTTGATAAAAAATGCATTGTGGGTTGAGGCCTGTGAGACCCTTGGGTATCTTGTTGCATTACTGTCGTCAAACATGTCCAAAACGCATTGTTGCAAGCAGATTAGACAGACGACACTTTGGAAAAATACTGTTGCATACACAGCCAGGTTATTGGCTCCATTCCTCATTTACAGGTTATTAACACAATTCAACAGGGACAATATGAAAATGCTGAGCAAATAAACAAATTATTCAATCTTAGTTTTGAATTTAAGCAATCAGTGTGTCTGAAATGGATACAGCACCAAATCTTGGGTCTTGGGCAGTTCCTCCACACTTTGCTTTTGGCATCACTCTGATCACTCTTAATTTTGGTCTCAAGACCTTTTTCCAGAACTCTTTTAGGTACTTCTTAGCAACCAGTAACTTGGTCATCTTGTTTTCGTGGCTAACTAGTGGTTAGACATCTTGCAGAGTAGCCTCTGTAGTTCCGCTGACAATATGTTCTGTGGACAGTATCCACATATCCACACCTGACTCCTGAAGAGTGTTTCTGATCTGTTGGACAGGTGTTTGGGCCTGTTTCTTCATTATGGTGAAGATTCTTCTGTCATCAACTCTCGAGGTCTTCCGTGGCCTACAAGGCCCTTTGCGAATAGCTTACCAGAGGTTTCTTTCATCTTAAGCCTAAGATTTGGCATAGTCTCTTACTATTTTTGTCTTATTTCTCAGCCTCATAATGGCTCACATTGGCACAACTCTGGCCCTTAAGATGTACTGTATGTGAATGTATGTATACGTATGTATGTAGTGTTGTAATTTGTACATTGTAAAACCAAAATGTATAAATACACCCTTTAATAAAAATGGAGAATCTGCACTTTTTATGTGAATTGTTTAATTGCAAACTGAAAATTGGGGAGTACAGAGGCAAATCAAGAAGCAAATGTCCCAAACATTTTGTCCCAAAAACTCACTGTATATTATTATATATCATTATTAAAGCCATAACTTCTACTGGTGTACACAATTATGGAACTGCAAACAATAATTAACAATTCATTTGAATGACATGTAACACATTGTACGGGGAAGCTAACAATGTGAACATTTAAATAATGTAACCGTGGTGACGGCCACCACCATATGATCTGGACAGCTGGCTGTGTTTCGGTGCTAAAAGAGAATGTGTACACTCCTAAAGGCCTTGTCTAGCAACCATCACAGAGCCAATGAAATCATGTTATCCAGCAAACACGAAGGCTCTATTGGACAAAAAGCTCACAGATGAGAGGATATTGATATTGTAGGGAAGAAGAAAGGTAAAATAAGATAAAGGGAATGATAAGGGGTGGAAGTTCTGACGTCAGGCCCCGCCTCTTGCCCCTCCCAAACATATGGACGGGCTTCCGGGGAAAAGCCGAAGCCTGGCGGAACAACAGGCACGCCGACGACAGGGGAAGTGTCACAGGCAATCTTTATCGCCGCACTGCTTCAGACGGGGCGGATTACTTGTATGCAATCACGATAGAATAGATAGTAGATAGTTTATCATAAACCCCCAAAGCATTGCATGGGATATCTTGCACGCAAACTAACAGAAAGCTCAGTGGCTATTAGTGTCAAGTGCGCAGTGAAACAGCCAGGCAGGTTGAATCAAGTCGAAGGAAATGACCAATCGCATGCTTCGAATGATAGGCTTGTATTCAATGGTATTTCAGGCAGTTGGATTTGAACACTATAAACATGTAAATGTCAGAATTGTTCTGTTAAGAGAAATGTGCTTTCAGAGTGAACGTAATTGACTTGCATTAATGATGGTCATTATTATTACCCATTATTATTACCCATCATAATGAATGCCATACTTTAAATGGCACCACACTACATTAACATTGCTTGTAAATGAAAGATTATTTACAGGCCAATTGGCGGAGTGTACCAAATAAAAACCTGATAATCTGAAAAGTTTTACCTGAAAAAAATATTAATCAGGCTTATAAATTTAAATAAAACTGATCAAGGGCTCTTAACCTTATTTTAGTGCAAGTTAATGACATGCACATCCTTAAATTAGGAATACCAATCTCTTTCCCATCATATCATGGACCATCACTACACTGGAATTAATAAACAACAAATAAACTAATAAATAAATAAATAAATAAATAAATAACCAATGAATATATAATCAAAGAATCAAATCAAAAACAAGAATGAAAACCAGAAAGTGAATTGTGAAACAGCAATAGTATTATGCCTATAAAATTGTAGGATTATTATTAATATCAACTAATATGCTTGTACTTCAATATGATAATGTTGCATTATATCTACGACTAATAATAATAATAATAATAATAATAATAATAATAATAATAATAATACCAACATGATAAACCACATATAACACTGGGGAATGTAGAAAAAATAGAACCCATGTTCTGTACCCATGAACTGTAGCATGATATTGAAGAGTTCCCTCCAGAAAACCCTTATCTTCATGAAATGTAAAATATATAATAAATAAATAAATAATAAATAAATGATTTTCTGTAAAAGCTGGTTGGATAAACTGGCAAGCTGCTGGAGAAGCTTGACAGAGGTGTTAATATTTTTTCAGAACATACCAGTTGGTTCAAGTTTGATGTTCTGGCAAATTAATTTATATAGACATGCCACAACAGGCAGCCTGGGAAAACTTCATTTTGGCAGCTTTTTTCCATTTATGTTTCAGATAAGGCTTTGGGCTATAGTTTCATTAGCATGAATAAGGGGCGTTGGGTTCTTCCTCTTGAGATGATCTCCTTTGACAAATTCAATCTCTGTTTTTCCTTAATCCTCTCCGTTGCAAATAATTATGCTCCTATAAATTCCATTCTTTTCCCATCAACACCTGTTATCTGTGCTCAAGTGCATCTTTACAGAACATCGTTTAATGACAACCTGAGCAGTTGGGCTTGAATATGCAAAGAAAGCAGTGCTGTAGCTAAGAGGAGAAGTTTTCAAATTAAAAGTGTTTTAAACAAACAAACTACCCGCCCAACTAAAAACAGCTACAAATAGCCGAGTAGATAGCTGTTTGTCAGCAGAACAGTACAGTAGCTAGCAATCTTGTTACATAACAGATGGACTCACTAATAAAACTACTGCAGTTTATGAAGTTTTTTGCCAATGGTGATAACTTGTCATATACATATAATTGTGTTCAGCCAACATCCCCCAAAATAATTAACAAAACATATTATGTGAGAAAGAAAAAGTGCTGTGCAATGACAACACATAAATTGTCTCTGCAGATACGTTTTTCTCATTCATTCAAATCCTGGCTGGAAAAAGTCAGGTAAAGTCTCTCCTTCTCTGTTTTTTTCTGACCAAATATCTGCCTGTGGGAAGTGCCTTGATACAATTATTTCCAGGCAATTCACCCTGTGCTTAAAATGCACTCAGCACCAGTGAGCTTTAAGCACAGCACATCGCCACTAACACCAGAGTGGAAGTACAGAGTGGAAGACCAGGCATGATCTTGGCACTATCCATATGCAGAGAAATATTAGGGAATATTAGTGTGAGTATGCAAGCTTGCACGTGCACACACACACACACACACACACACACACACACACTCTCACACACACACACACACACACACACACACACACACACACATTACTTCATAATTAGGAAAGGTTTAAAGCGCATTTTCAAAGGTGAGAGTATACGTATGCTAATATTGATGAATTCTGTTCTTTCAATATAGTGCATAAATGTTACATCTTTCAGGACAAGCTAGCAAAAATGCTTTTATCACGACTGAAGCTGTACCCACGACCATATAAAATCATCATATCACTAGACCCAAGTACCAATTACTTATCAGCAAGCAAGTTTACAGTGCAAGTGACAAAGAAAGTTAGCTGCAAATGGTCCAGCTCAGTGCTACCATCAGTATTTTGTCACATTAAATTGCTTTCCAGAATAATGCCTCATTGGAATGTGCAGTTCTTATCACGATCAGTCTACCTATTTTAGCTTGTGTTGTGTTGGTCTGCTGTTAACTGGCAGGCCTAAGGCATCGGCCTCTGCACACCCTCCATTCAGCTGCTCTAGCTTCAGCTTAAAAGCAGTCCAAACAAGCAGAGCTCCCCTGTCCTCCCCTCAGTGGCCCACAGTCAGCCGCCTTCAAACACAAAATGGTGGTGGGAAAGTTATTTTTATCCCAGATGCCAGGAGAGACCAAGCACAAATAGCCTCTGGCTATAGTACTTTCTGTGCTGGATCAAAATTCCACCTTTAGCCCCTTTAGCCAGTCCCCACCAATGAGAGGGGTTCTCAGTAACTGCCCTGGTTTGCTTTTGTCCTAGGAATAAGGAACTTATTTAGTATTTTTATATATTTTGGTTTGACCATGTACAAATTACAGCTCCTTCTATATATCATCACCCCCCAAGCCACAATTTCAGGGCACCATTGATGTTATGTCAATGAAAGTATCCATGTTAAGTACTTATATACTTTGCATGCAATGACTGCTTGAAGTCGTTGACCCATAGACATCACCAGGTGCTTTTCTGGTGGTGCTCTGCCAGGCCTGTACTGCAGTCATCTTCAGCTCCTGCACATTTTGGGGGCTAGTTGTAACCACGCATTACAACAGGGGTATGCAGAAGAGCATCTCTGAACACACAATGCGTCAAACCTCTAAGTGGATAGGCTACAGCAGCAGAAGACCAATAAGTATTTTTCTGCAAACAACAATTCTTCTCATATATTTTATTTTTCTTTCAGAAAAGTATACAGGGAGTTGGAATTTGAAAGGAGATCCTCAGAGAATAAGTGTGAATGCCACAATGTATACAGAAGTGTAAACACTTAACTACATGCATAGGGCCCAACAATAGCAAGCTAGTTAAGGGATTAGGAGCAATGAGAAAATTCCAGAAACGCCTTGAGACAGATGTACACTAATCTTTACTGTCAAAATAAATACATATACTGTATGCTGAGTACCTCACAATAACCTTGATGCGTCATAAAGGAAGAATCCTAATATTGGCACATCTTGTCAACAGAGAAGGACACAGTCATTAGGCAGATGAACCACTGTAGAACTGGCATGTCGCAAAAACACATTCATTATGTACAACAGCGGGTTACAGCTGGTTTTAATTTAACCTCCATCTATATTATATCTAACAAGAGTAAAGAAACATACAATACCACTTTCCCAGAGGATAACACTTTGTTTGTGTTCACAACATTTTCATACTCAGACATTCAGAACATTACATGCGTCTTCATATGCATGAGAAATGAACTGACGTTTGACGGATAACTCGCTGGGACAGGATGTTTTTTTGTTTCTCCATATGAGCCTTCAAAGTATATAAAGGTGGTTGTTCTGAAACATTTAAGCCAAAACATTAGATTTATCTAAAACCTAAGACCACAGTACAAATAATTGCAGACAATAAGCAGCAAGTCTTTATTTTAGTAAAAATTGATTAAAGAGAAAATCCTCAGATGGACCGGGGACATAAATGACGATATGAAAGATCAAGGCACTGAAAATATAAAGTTTTCTGCCATTGGCTTCAAAGAAATATTGCTTCACCAAGTTTCAGGAGCAAATGCTTTTCCTTGGAGAACGACTCCTTCAAAGCCAGTCTCCCCCAGCCCTATCCAACAGACAGGTCTTTTCAGTTTCTTAACTGAATCTGTGCGGCAGATATCAGGAGAAGTGACCCATGTGTTTACTCACTGTTAAAGGCCAATGGCTTTTACGCTACAGCGCTGACCCCTAACAAAGAGCCCACGAGTGGCTGAGTTCCTACAACCTTCACTGGTGACCTTTAATTGTGTTAATTTGGCTTTGTTACACACACTTCAAGGGCTTTATCGATGCTCTGCAAGACCTTCCAGAAAAGAGGGCTGCAGGTAAAGCCTTTCTGTAGGGAGGCAGGAATATTTATGAATTTGGCAGCAGCAGAAAATAGTTTTCTAGAGGGAAACTATTTCCTTTCCAATGATAACCATTACAAGCAGATTTTGACATGCCAACTGCTATTTCTTTGGTATGCTACACTGGAGAAGTTAAATCAGATCTATTAGATTTAATTGGTTATTCAGTTATACTGCCCTCCTATTCACAGACTCTCATCAAATACACCTCCATTTTAGTGACATGCATAGTATTAATTACATTCTTCCAATTCATTTCCAACATATGCAATATGTTGGATGTTCAAAATTACATTATTAATTTTCATGGGCAGTTTTACTGTTTGCTCATAGGTTTGCTCGTATGTAGGCTATTAGATGCTGATTATGGCCTTATCCAAGATGACATTATGCAAGACGTTTGATGATTATTCTGATTAACAACAAAATAAAAAAGTGTTTTGATTGCAATTACTTTTCATCTGGCCGTGATTTTCCCTTCCTCCCAATCTCTAAAGGAGTAAAAGCAGTATGCATCAGGTATGCATCTTTGAAAAGTTTTTGGGTTTACCTGAAACTTATCTACTCCAGAGAACAGAAGCCATAATAAGACCGCCTCCTCATCCTCCATCTGCACAACTGTTTGAAATCAAACCTCTGAATTATAGATGCTAATTTGATGTATGTTCTGAATAATTTGCTGTGCTGAATATGCAGTGTGGGAGACTGTTCGTGAGTTGGGGAGTAGACCAAGAGCAGCACCAGCCACTTCCTGAAACGCAACAGGGTAAAATGTTCAGAAAGGAAGGGCCTGAATTATTCACAAGGAATATTATTTTAAGAAGCTGTTTGAACCATGATCCAGGGCCAAGCATCTTACAGATGTATAGAATTCTTAACTCTTTAAAACCAAAGTTTGAAAGGAGAGAAACAGGTTGATAAAAAACAAATACAAACCTACACTCAATCACACACACACACACACACACACACGCACACATGCACACCACACACACAGCAAAATGAGCACTAGGGCAGAATGATGTATAAGTTTAAAAGTGAAATTTGATGTCAGGATGACCTGTCTTCAACCTTTCTTTTCCCATTGATTTATGCCTATTCAGACAGACTGCTAGTTTAGTTGCACCTGGAAACAACCCAAACACTCATCTGCCTTGCGCTGGCGCTAGAAATAGCTGCCCGTCATTGCTTGCATTAAGCTCCATGCAGAGCTACATTAACATACATTCCCTCAACACTAGAATTGTTAACCAGAGAAATGAGACGCATTTTTGCATTTCGTGGCACGCAACCCTGAAGGCCCTCCCCTGCTCTCTGCTCTCCCACGCCTGGCAGGCAGATGCCAACAGTATTCAGGTTAAACCCTGTCCAAAAGGAGAGGGTTGGCGTGACAGGATCTGACAAAACAGCTTAGCCAAGTGCGCTATTCTAGGTAACCAGAACATGAACCAGTGGCAAGAACTTGTAACAGAATGAACTGTTATGCATGGAAAGGCCTGGGCAGGGAGAGGGAAAATGGGGGATGGGGGTGAAACAATTTTTTTTTGCCAATGAACAAAAATCCACTCCTCTGTGAGATCCTAATTTTCCTACTACTATCTTCATATCTCTGTGACATATGATTGTTAAGTAACAAAACGGTTTCAGACAATAGGAGACCTCTGGGTTTCATTTAAATTGTAAGCAATTGCAAATATATAAACTGAATCTGAGC
This sequence comes from Conger conger, assembly GCF_963514075.1. Lineage (NCBI taxonomy): Eukaryota > Metazoa > Chordata > Actinopteri > Anguilliformes > Congridae > Conger > Conger conger. Next base: position 56,327,233 of record NC_083765.1, read on the forward strand.
CAAGGAACAGGTTCCATGGAACTTCCAAACCTGCAAGATCAAAACTGATGGTGCCCACATAACGATGATGCAATCACTGTAAATCTCTCCGATTCATCTTTCCGAGTTGGGCTAATTCAACATAAGTCTGTGAGCAGGGATCTCCTCTCTCAGAGGAGACCCCCTGACCCTCTTTGTGCACTCACCCCCAGTGCGAGCAGCCAAGAGGTGCTAGAGTACGCTTTAATTGCATACTTTCTGCATTCTTCACCCAGTCCGCCAGCTAACACAGGTAAGGGCCCGGCCTTGTGAAACTAGCAGGAGACAGAGGAGTGATGGTAATCTCCTGGCTTCACATCTCACACCTCACCTGCCCAAACAGGGCCACGGGTTAATTCCGCCCCAGGGGAATCCTGGGTAATGCCTGCTCATCAACCGGTGGCTGAACTCTTTGTGCCCCGTAGGGACAACTAAAAACTTGTAAAGCTGTTTGGCGGTGTGTATCCTTTAGGTCACAGAGCGCCTTGTTTGCTTTGTTTTGATTCTAAAGAGAACCAGAGAGGTATCAAAAGTTCAATTTGATCCAGCAGGGACATCGTATTGAAAACAATACATTTCGAGTGCAACTTTGTTTGCAGTTTTCGTGACACTAATTTGAGACAACGCACTACGGATTTGCATTTTGAATAGTGTCTTGTCAGTTCCATTTCAATATGTCACTGACGAAATGGCGTGCTCAAGAAAATGTGTTCTATACAATGTGTTCGACTCCTCCAACACACCTGGAGTCAGGGTGGGACCTGTCAATCACATGTCAGCATGGTCCTCACGTGCCAAGAAGAAGCGTTGACGAGCGGCATACTCAGCACACGAAGACCTGCCTCGGGATGATATGTCCTCGCGCTCAAAATTTTTACATTATTGCTCTGGCGGTTCATGTGGCCTTCACACGTCAAACACTTGAGAATTTGATCGTATCTTCCTTGTCAAATGGATAAATGCGTCACCTGGACCAGTACCAATAGATTTCCTGGATGACACATGACGCATGAATTATAAAGTTAAAAAAATAATAATAATCCAAAGGGCCATGCCAAATAGCAGCCTTCAAAGTTTGGAATTATACCAAGGTACTGCATGCTGTTCCGAGACTGGTAACTTATCAGTCCAGCCCCAGTACCGACCAATCCCAGTTCTGCCAAGGGAAACGCAGACATTGGGATCTGTGTTGTGTTCATTCTTTCTGTCAGTGGACAGAAGTTCTTCGCTGCCAATGAAAGTCAAGATACATTGAATCAAGACTAGTATTCTTATGCACGTACAAAGGAAGCTATTGAGTACACCTGTCTAATCAGAAACAGCCGAGAAGCCAAATGTCCAATTACTTTTGGTCCACTAAAATGTTGGAATTATGCAGTAAAATTCAGACAAAAATCACCTGATATGGATGTTAATGCCCTCAAATTAAAGGTGACAGTCTTCAACCTCATATTCACTCAGAAACTGTACCACTGAGCTTACAGACCTGACTGTAGGCATTATACAATGCAGTATGTCGCATACTTTACATGTGTACCATTAAATACTCTGTACACTCGAGTGGCTGCAGCTGATGCGAGTGTACATGTGTAACACACTAAGCTGCCAAGTGCAAATGGCCAGACCTCAAGGGGACAATATAAATTCTCTTAACTAATGTGCAATTGATTTCCTGTGCCTTCTAGAGCTCTGGCAAAAGGGCTACATCTTTGCCCTGGCCCTCAAATGAGTGGCCATTCCAACAGAGCCAGTGGCTCCCACGTGACCCCCCCCCCCCCAACCCCCCTCCATCCCCTCACACACTCCCACATCCCCGAAGGGCCTGCTGGGGCACAACGGTGGCGGTGTTCAACAGTCCACAGCCATTTCTCCAGCTCAGGCTTCAGCCCCACTTGATTATTACATGTGCGGACGTTCTTTCGCGTTCCCGTTCTCTAAATGGCCTGCATTTTCAATGCACTAGCACTAGGGCACGCAAAGGGTGAAATGAGGTGCCTCCCACTGAAGCCAAATGAAGGGCTAGTTTGGAAATGTGCGAGCACTGGCGAACACCTAATTTCAGGATGGCCGCATACTGCTGTCTGTTTTCAGTCCACCGTTTCGCATTCAGCCGACCCCCTCCCCCGCCTCTCTTTCAGTCTCTTCCTCTCTCCTGCCATTTTGCGAAACTATTTCCAGTAAGAGAGGAAGGAATGTGAGAATGTGAGGAAATAAGGGAGGGCAGAGCAAACAAAAGAAATGCTTAAAATTGCTGGGCTGGTGACATAATCGCCCGACTTTTAATGTATGTCTGGCCATGTAGTCACCTTTTAGTCAACAATCAGAAAATCAAAGGCAATTGGCATGACTCAACCCAAACCTTAATACCACATGATTGTGTGGTGTAAGCTGGTTTTGTGAGAGGGCCGCTGTGGTTTTAGCAGGGAGATTAGCAGCTAGGCCAAAGTTGGCCTCCAGACCTTGCCCCGCTGATGCCTCCAGCCCTTTGAAGTCTGAGCATCATACCTGGCATTGCAGCAGTGGGAACTAGACGGGTGTCAGCTCTAATCAGGGCGCTTGTCTCAAGACGCCCGGCTGCGGCCCCTGCTAATTGGCCCAATCTGGGATTATATTCTTTTGCTGCAGATTCAAGACAATAATTTAGCCAAACGGTGTTCTTTTATTTCCTTCTAATTAAGAGGCCTAAATCTAAAAGTGATGGGATTAGAGCTACTTCTATAGTGTTTCTCATCTTTTCTGTGGAGGTACCTCCACTTTTAAAGCATGTGATGTCATGAGTCATTTGCACACTAACACTGGCATTCGTAAGCACGTAAACCCACATAATGGCCTGATAAATGCAGATAAATGCACGAATACAGCAATTAAAGTTTTACATATAACAGTTCAGATCTGCATATGCATGAAAACAAAAATGTAAATCTTATCAAAACTCAGTCCCTTCTCTTTTAGATATGCCATATGTATAACTACCAGACTTCAGGACAGAAAATGACAACTGTAAAAATGTACACTTGGACTGTGAAGCTCCCGACTGTGAAAGATACATTATACTTTTTTTAAATCTCATAAAAACTAGTTTTCACTTTTTTGGTAAGACTTTCAAATTAAATTCAATTTACAGAAGATCTGTAATTTATTTTTCTCACTCTTAAAGTGCTGGATGGATCCACCATTCATTTATATTATTCATGTATATGAAATGTATCAGTTAGATCATAATTAGCATTGCAAAGCGGGGCTCTGTGAATTAATTATATATATATATATATATATATATATATATATATATATATATATATATATATATATATATATATATTAGCCCCCCACCCTAATGATTAAAGCTGACCTGCATTATCAGAAAGTTAAATCATTCAAAGTTAAAGCATTCCTCACAAAAATATTTACACACGTTATGAGACAGCTGTTGACAATGTGATCATTTTTACTGTATGTGATACTCATAATATACTGATTAAATATTGTACCCTTGTTGTGATAAAATTCTTGACCTATTTGAAAATATCTGGAGCAAGTATCCAAGCTAAAAAATGTCTTCATTAACAATGAACAGTGGGAGAATAATAAAAAAAAAAGCTTTGTTTGTTTGAGTGAAAAATGCCAGCTTTTGCAACTGTTGAACTTCTTGTGCTTAAATAACAGCCTAGAGGGAGCCTGCTCAAGGCTATTCGGCAGGACTTGTTGAGGCTCTAATGCCCAATAATTTGGGGGTAATCCCCTACTCAACCCCTTCAAGTAAGCAGAAACTATCCGACATGTCTTGTATTTCAGCGCAGTGCTGTGTGTACGTAGGCCCCAGTCTCTCCCATCAACCCTAGCAGGAGCAGAATTCAAACCTTGACAGCTACTGTCCCTTGTGGGGGGACTGAGCGGGGAGTGGAGAATGAACAAATTGAAAATGTGACCTACAGGCCTCTGCACTCCCAACACCAGAGGAATTTCAACATCGGAATCCAGGAGCAAAAGAGAGCAGAGCTGCGATGCACGCTCTCTCCCCCATACCGCTATGCACTCAGGGAGTGACAGAACTGCATTTACTAATGCAGCAAACGGGCAGAAAAAGAGATTGACCTTTGATGGTACACTGTCACTTTCTCCTGTCTTTCTTTGGCGGTGGGCAGAAGGCAGGGGTCAGCCATGAGGCGTTGTAAAGTGCCTTTCCCCCCCCCCCCCTTTTCTTCCCCCCCGTCTTTCTCCTTTCCATAAAAAGCGCAACTCGCTTCAAAAAGAAAAAAAAAAATCTTGGGCCACATAAAAGACCCCCAAAAAAACACAAAGCCAGAAAGCAACCTGGCACAATGTGCTGTAAGTAGTATAATGCGGTCCTAAAGGCCAACAATGGACTGAGAAGGTGCTTGAAACTGCCTCAGCCCTTTACAGAGAGTAATTACAACTCAATTGCAAATTACACCCTCGATATTTACGGGGCTTATAAATCTGCCATTAAATGGCTATAAAAAGGTGAGTTTCAGGCACTGGAGAGGCCCCTCCCTCCACTCCTCTGAGAATGACCTCACAGAAACAATGGGCTTCCTGATTGGCCATTAACAGCCTTGGTGTCATAAGATGATGAGGGCCAATAATGGTTGCAAACTGGGAGGAGGTGCACCTTAATTTGTCACTCGATAGGAGACTTGTTGATTTATTGTTCTGGTGGGAGTGGGGTTTCTGGGGGGTTGGGGGTGGGCTACAACAAGGTGACAGAGGAGCCAGCAGCTAAGGGAAGAGCTGAGAAGAGAAAGGGGGAGTAGACATCTAAGTTGCCTAATCAAGTGGTCAGCCTGAGAGGCCTCCAGGTCAGGAAGGGGGCACCGCGGTCACTTGAGGGTGAAGTCACAAACACCAAAGCAGTGCCAAACAATGAGAGAGAAGAGTATACTAATCTGCTCGTCATCAGTAGTCCTATGCGGAGTAGCACCAGTGAAAATTCATGTTTCTTCAGAAGTGGAGAGAAGTTTATTATTTCACCACTTTCTGTACGCTGTTGTATGGTTAACTATGAAAATTGAGACAGGCTTTCCAAGACAGAAACTCTTCCAAGACGTGGCTTGCTGAAAACCTAGGCCTATTATAAACCCAATGGAAGTGGAAAGCAAGAGCTGCCCTTCCACAAGACACAAAAATAGCATGTCTTTCTTGAAATTATTCATAGCCACCCACAATAGCTCATAAATATTTGAATACGCATAATACAATTAAAAAGTATTTCTAGAATAAAAGTACATGTAACAGCAACCTATTCTAAAGTGTGAGAAAAATTGGACTGAAAGCTTTTCATTATTTGACTTCATCATTATATTACACTGGATTATTAATTGGATCATTTATTACAGAAAAGTACCAACATACTACTCAATAGTTTTCACTTTCACAGTTGTAGTTGTATTATTTAAATTTAAGGCCTACTTTCAGTCAGACTATTTTTAAGCCCAGTGCTTTTCTGTGAAGCACGCAACTTTAATCAGTACTTTCACTTTTAATTTCACACCCGCTAGCTGGTCAGGAAAAAAACCCCCCAAAAAAACATATGCCAGTCAAGTAAATAAAACAGTATATATACTCACGATTATTTCCACTTGAAGGTTACATCACTGTTAACTTGATCTTGCCATCAAACGGGCAACCTAAATCCTTCTCATATGGGTCAGAGAGTGTATAAAGCTCCTTGTAAGGATTTAAAACAATTGTTTTCAGCTTTTTAAAAGGATAACACCATATTAAATGTCAATGACGTGCTACACCCAGGCTTTCCCAAAATCAACACACAGAGCAAAAGAAAAGACAAATAGTGACACTTTTTATTCCTGAAAGGATGATCTACTGCACACGCCGACTGCTTACCCTGACGGTAAATGGCTTGCTCTGTCTAAACAGAAGCCCGATCTTCTGTGAAATTCTCACACAGCCTATAGCACAGCTTGCGGGAAGGGATAGACTTGTAGATTAATTAAGTCCACACGAGTAAAATTGATTTACTGCATTTTTCTAAATGTTGTTATAACGTCCTTTGATATTCTTTTTTTCTGGACCGTGAGTTATTGTGTTTAGCCTATGCTTCAATCGTAGAGACGAAGTAGCCGTATAAAGTTTTTTGTTGTTGTTGTTCTTGTCAAAACTATTATAGCTTATTCTCTGGTTGTGCAAATGCCAGCATGAAATGCGATCCCTGTCATAACCGTCGCATGTTTTCCGGTTGTTGTTTTTACCGTTTGCATTTACAATACGCATATCGGGTTATCACCTTGACCGCAGCCAACGGCTTTGCTTGGTCGCCTTTATTTTATTATATGCACCAGTGGACAGCTACTGAAACAGCACAGCTCGGGTTAGGTGGGGCCAGTAGGCCGCAGCGTGACACAGATGCTTTCTCCTTTTCTCTCCGATGACGTATAGTAGCATTACAGCGAAGAAACAGTCCGGGGCAGGCTAGGTTAAGGTGCAGAGAGGGCATGAGATAGGCGTTTTAGACGGGACCTGGTTGTGACTGCTATGCTCTACAATAGTATCCTGCCAGTTTTATGCACCAGCACACTTCATCTGGCCTAATTGGTTGTGACAGGCAGGCTGTCGTTTTTTAGATGGACTATATGGCCCTGCTGCTAGTGTAGATGCAATGGTAAAAGAAAAGTTTGGAAGACCAGAACCAAAAATCATGCAATCCAGAAATGTATGATTTTTTGGTTCTGCCCTTTCAAAGTTATTTTCTGTACAAGCATTACCAAAGTAATATTTTCAGATTGTTTGAAATTTGTATGCTGTGTAGCCTATCAATCTCGTTATTTTAATTTATTACAGGCTATATTAGTAAATATCTAGAAATGTATTTATAGAAATATACTTCATACATTATATATTTTTAAATCATTTTATTTTGTTTTTTTTATCAACTGTTGTTAATATTGTGGCAACTCCCCTGCTTATTTCTCAGTGTGCTCACAATTAAACAAAAAGAGAATATTTAACTGAAAATAGTTGTTTAAAATATTTTATTAGTTGCATTGGGTCATTTTTTTACACAGTAGCTCATATCTCTTTACAAACAGAAATGGCAGTAATAAGAACCGTTTTAAACGAAAAGCATCCCTCCTGCTTAAACTGACCTTTCTGTAAGGCAGCGGAAAGAGGAACTGAGCGCTGAACTCTCCTCACTTATACAACTTTAATGCCTTATCACCGGCAGGTTCGGACAATGGCGAGCTGTGAGCTTCAATATCATTAAAATATTGATTTCCCGGCACTGGGGACGGTGGGAGGGCAAGGCTTTGTGCGGCGTATGAATCCCCCCGGGCTGGTCGGCGGAGGCGCACGTCTGATTGAGCCGCGTCACGCTAATCTGTCCTGACAACACGCCAGGAGTTGCCATGTTTCCTCCTTAGTCCTAATGCACTTTTTGTATTGGAGTTCAGTCCCATACCGAATGTCTGAAGTGGGAGGGGGGGGGGGGGGCTGTTATGGGGGATGGCTGTTGTTATAGAGGGGGTAGATATTTGAGGACAGGGGGTGCACTTAGAAATGCTGATTCGGAAATATAATAAAGCAGTTCCCCGTCTCTTAATTTTTTTTGTAAAGACAGCACAGTGTGGGTAAATGCTGAATGTTAATGGTGAGAAATGCTATTTAAGTTCTACGGAAAACCTTTGGAAATTCCACAGTATCTGACATTACAACTGCAGGATATGTGAGTGCTAAAGTCCAATACAGCTACATAAGAGACTGACATTTGCTTGTATTACCCTCAGGAGGAAATAACTCTTATCAGTCTCAATGTTGTAGCTGTATTGGGCTTTACCACACAAATATCCAGCAGTGGTAACATCACTAACCGTGGAATTTCCCTTTACGTTGGACAGAGATGTTCATATTTCTATGAATAAAAAAACATTCCTTCACGCTTTTATGAGTGTGTATGAATGAATGCGTGTTTCTCTGTATATACAGGTCTGAGGATGTCACTGAAACAGGCTGTGGCAGTGGCGGGAGAGAGGAGAGGCCTGAATGATTCAGGAGTGATGGCTGTATCACAGCCTGCTTACACGAGCCGTAATTGCTCTGTTCTGTAAAACACAGACTGGGGATGACGAGCTCCACTCGCACACAGGTAATTAAATCCCTCCTAAAGAGTCGGCGCTGGGCCGTCAGCGATAAAATTAAATTAGGTCATCATTATCCTAGCATTGGGCCAGGAGGCGGGACGTGGGGGGGCATTGGTTTTATTCAGCCATGACCAAAAGCAGCGAGGTACGCATGTACCGGACACGCCGATGTCAACTGTCTGACTAACGCACGTACCTAGGGTCACTCTACCTATCTGGGCTTCCTCATTAGCACTCTTCTGCACACCTTGTTGTCTTGTTCCCCTGTAATGTTGCAATCTGCGACTGCATTTCAGCAAAAAATGTTGGATACAGTTAAGTCTTTCTAAATGGTACAATTCACTCCTCCTCCTCTGGCTCCACCCTCTCTGCATTGGTTAGTGGGAGACAGGGGAATTGTGACTGTGATGTCTCTCGGTGACACCGTAGTATCTAAAGCTGGGAGATGGCCATACAGCTTGGTCTTACACATATTGGGGGCGACATGGCTCAGGCAGTAAGAGCAGTCGTCTGGCAGTCGGAGGGTTGCCGGTTCGATCCCCGCCCGGGCTGTGTCGAAGTGTCCCTGAGCAAGACACCTAACCCCCAAATGCTCCTGACGAGCTGGTCTGCGCCTTGCATGGCAGCCAATCGCCATCGGTGTGTGAGTGTGTGTATGAACGGGTGAATGAGAAGCATCAATTGTACAGTGCTTTGGATAAAGGCGCTATATAAATGCCAACCATTTACCATTTACATATGTACAATAGTGGTTCGCAGCCCATAATCTATCCCTTAATCACCAAACGATGACGTGAACACACATTAGCCTGCGGAATGCTGGACTTGGTGTCTCTTAGTTAAGCTAAAGCAGTGCTTCTCAGTGCACTGATTTGCCCTGCCAATGTCACCGGAGCGCACATTGCATATTATCGGCTGAAGGGTTTCAGTTAAATGTGTGTGGCCCATTTCTGCTTAAGAGGGACTCCTCATGTTGATGGGCTACCTGTAGCCATATTAAATGTCAATGACGTGCTATACTCAGGCTTTCCCAAAATCAACACACAGAGCAAAAGAAAAGACAAATAGTGACACTTTTTATTCCTGAAAGGATGATCTACTGCACACGCCGACTGCTTACCCTGACGGTAAATGGCTTGCTCTGTCTAAACAGAAGCCCGATCTTCTGTGAAATTCTCACATTGCCTATAGCACAGCTTGCGGGAAGGGATAGACTTGTAGATTAATTAAGTCCACACGACTTAATTAAGAGTTAACTAAGAGAGGAAGTTCAACCCAATGCAGATTGATGGGCAGCAGAGTGAAAATAGCACCCCACACCACTAGTTTTGCGAGTCTATGCTCTCCCAGATTGACAGACAATGTTGCAGCGTTGGGACAGGCAATGCCTGTGGAGGCAGGTATGACTGGTCATTTCACATTGGGATGAAAATTTCAAATAGCAACTCTACAACGTGGTAGAGCTGCTGCCCAATCAGCTAATCAAAAACAACCCTGCTGAAAAAAATCAGCTCAAGCTTGGTTTTGAAACAGCTGGTACCTAGTTGACCAGTTCAGACCAGCTCCCAGCTCAATATGGTTTAGCTGGTTGACCAGTTCAGACCAGCTGCCAGCTTGACATGGTTTGACCAGCTCAAGCTATGTTTTGAAACAGCTCAGCACTAGCTGGTTGACCTGCTCATAGCCCGCTAGACCAGCTTCTGACCAGCTCAATTTTCAAGCTGGCATAGCTGGATTTTACAGCAGGGGATGGCTAAGGAGATCAAACAGGAATTAATCGAATGGAACTTCCCTGGTACACGGAGCCGCACACTGCCCACCATGTGCAGATAGAATCCTCACACATGGTCACACTCATTGAAAACCTGGCTCCTGGGTCCGACCAATCTCTCTCTCTCTCTCTCTCTTTCTCTCCATCCCTCTCTCTGCGTCTGGACATAAGGGAATGGCAGCTAAGGGATGGGGGTTGGGATACCCTTTAAACAGGCTCCAACTCAATCAGTGACTCAGACTACACTTCAGAGAGTTAAGTAGTCTTCCTTCTAAATATTTAAGTGTGTATAGATGAGTCTCCTGCTTTAGTGGAGAAGACAGGCTGACCAGGGTGCAGATGGTGAAGTGGATGGCATGGGGACTCAGGCAGGTGGGGATATGCAGGAATCAGGTGGGGATACGCAGGGGAGCACTCCCCCTACTGGCTGGGCCCTGACCTGCACTCATTTTCCATCTTTTCTTTTTCCAACACACAACCAGCTGACCTGCATTATTCATCTCCTGCCTCTTCAATATTTCACACACTCCCTCTCTACGTTTGTTGCCCTGTCCTAATGCAATTTTCATACTGATTTTTTAAGCTTTTGTCCCACTTTAAGAGATGACTTGCCTCGGTTGAGATTTGGGTTCATTTCAGAAGAGGATTTGAGTTTCTCTGTGTGACCTAAAAATATAACATTATGAGGACACTAGTGTGTGAGCAGGCATTGTTCCTTTGGCTTTCCTGTACAACACGTCTTGCCATGTTACACCATATAATTACACCACATCAGCGTAACTATATTAGTATCTTCTGTGAATTCTCACTCCACTCACACATATCCGTAATATGGTGTGTTTTTGGCCTTCAAATAAAGCAATTGACTGAATAAAAAGCCTGGAAAAATCACGATTAATAATTGACACACGTGTTAGGCAAAATCATCTGTCCGCCTTATTTAGCCACCTCTTTGGAGTTAAGAATCTGAATTACATTAAACCTGATAAATCTCACAGCGACATGCATCTCTACATGAATAATTCAAAGCACATTTCAGATTACTGAAAGCTGTGTACAGAAATGTTCAGGTCACTCCGTTCACCCAGTTCTGCACACAAGCAGAGGAAATGTAAGCAGGGCAGCCTGGGGACCAGCTTCCTGTGCACACTTTAATGGGCCCGAATGATAGTTCCGTAACACCCCCCAAAATGGCGCACTGGCTTGATTGGATGTAAAAAGCATTTCTCCAGCAGCTCCGTAAGCTCCAGCGACTGCGTGTCAGCTTGGTACACTTTACTGAGCACTTTGCCTGCGGTTACTGAAAACCGGAGATTACACACACATACTTACACTCGCACCGTACAGTAAGCCATGAATGCTCAGCACAGCTAGCCGGTGCGTTGAAAAGGAGGCTCTTTCTCTTCTCCACAGTAAGCAGACTTCTGTCCCAGGGTTTATCTGGCTGAAGACCAGCAGCTCCCAGTGCAGGAGTGGGTCTTTCGTTCTCCTCCCCCTCCCGACTGCTCTCAGCCCAGTCCTGGCTGCCTGTGCTCACAGCCCTCCAGAAGGCTCCAGCCCGGGAACCCTCGGCCGCCATTTGGTCCCCCCCGCGCAGGGCCCCGCCCCGCAGAGGGGCTCCGTCGACGCTAAAACGGCAGCGCTCCACCCCACAAGAGAGTCATTATTAAACTTTAAGGTCAATTGTGGCACTAACAACTCGATGGAAGCTTTCAGTGCGCGGTGCGGTTTGCCCGGGCTGATGAAAAATTGATGTGGAGTGCTGCATTTGTGCCACCAAGCTTTTTATTTTTCCTCCTTATTCCTCCTTTGGTTCAGACCTGCTTAAGGGAAGCTAATTTTCCGGAACTTTCCTTGATCAGCATGACACATGCTTTTTATGACTGCCACTCAGTGGGTTCATTGCATTGGAGAAAAAAATCAGTCATCAAATGTTCTTTAAAACAAAATGGTTGAAAAAAACTGATATATAACCCGTTAATGTATGTTCATTGGCAATATTTGAACATGCACTAGAAAATTGGATGTGTATTGTGGCATCATGTAAAAATAAACCACTGCAGATATTCAGACATGGTCTACTTTTCCTCAGCCATCATTAGGACTGGTAGTCATACTGTAAGCCACTTTGGATAAAAGCATCAGCTAAATGACTAATTATATTCATTATACTTATATAATTAGGATTCTGTGGATTCTGTACAGGGGCGTATTGCGGGGGCAAGTGCTCCAGTGCTGAGGCGAGAATGGGCATCTGTTATGAGTGCTGTCCTGGTCCCTCTCATGGAGGGGTAGGGGATCCCTGCCTTGAGCCGACGAAACAGTTGTGCCTATGTGTGGACACAGGGCTGACTGCAGTCTGCCTGCTCCAGAAGCCAAGACCTCCATATGCCTTACCAGATGACTCCATCTCCATACTGTGACCCTGAAGGAGAGGCCATACACAAACACACATACACATACTGTATGCTACCTCTCTCTCTCTCTCTCTCTCTCTCACACACACACACACACACACACACAAACACACATACACATACTGTATGCTACCTCTCTCTCTCTCTCTCTCTCACACACACACACACACACACATACACATACTGTATGCTACCTCTCTCTCTCTCTCACACACACACACACACACACACAAACACACATACACATACTGTATGCTACCTCTCTCTCTCTCTCTCTCTCACACACACACACACACACACACACAAACACACATACACATACTGTATGCTACCTCTCTCTCTCTCTCTCTCTCACACACACACACACACACACACACATACACATACTGTATGCTACCTCTCTCTCTCTCTCACACACACACACACACACACACACACACACACACACACAAACACACATACACATACTGTATGCTACCTCTCTCTCTCTCTCTCTCTCACACACACACACACACACACACACACACACACAGACACACACACACACACACACACACATATACATACTGTATGCTACCTCTCACTCTCTCTCTCTCACACACACACACAAACACACATACACATACTGTATGCTACCTCTCACTCTCTCTCTCTCTCTCACACACACACACACACACAAACACACATACACATACTGTATGCTACCTCTCTCTCTCTCTCTCTCTCTCTCTCACACACACACACACACACACACAAACACACATACACATACTGTATGCTACCTCTCACTCTCTCTCTCTCACACACACACATTTGCACACATACTGTAAACTACCTCACTCTCTCACACACACACACACACACACACACAAACAGAATATGCACTGTTTTTAATCATGGCCATGGTACTTGCTGTCACATTTAAGCTTCTGAAAGTCTGAGGTTTTGTGTGCCAATTCAATCTTGAGTGTTCTCTAGCAAACAGTGACAGGAAACAACTAACAAGGACACTGACTAAATATGCAGAGGAAAGCCAATGTAGCATTACGTTCTGAAAGAGCTTTTTTCTGTTTTAATGTATGTACTATCTTGAATGGTTCAACAACAATAACTGCAATATAACCACTATTTAATGTTAGAGATATTAAGATAGCTAATTAAGGGTTATAACAATTCAATTATATCAATTCCCATCCTTGATTTATTGCTAGCTAGCTCACAAATTGATGTCAGCCAGCTATGGAACAAACACAAGCTAGCAACATTATGAATTCATTATGAAGTTATTCACTATCAATCATTAGAACAATAACTAATGTACTCAACAAAATCTAATGTATAATGCACACACATTGCCTACTACAATCTGAGCAGTAGATACACTTTAGTGGTAGGTAGCATTGCTGGGCTGAATGGCCTGTTCTCGTCATTATGTTATGTTAAATATCCTCATATGCCATTATACAATGCTATGCGGGTAAAATAAAAAAAATGCAGTCATGTATATGTCATTCAGTGCTTTTGGAAGTTATGCAACAGTAATGTTGTACAACTATATTGGGTGTGGCTGGGTGTGACCTTGGACCTAGCACAATTTTCACACATCTACTGTATAGTTCACGCATTATTAATGTGCCAAACGTGAGAAGTATTGACATGTGAAAAATGGTTTTGGCAGCCATATTGGGTGTAGCCTCTGACAAAGAACAACTCAACCAAGACTAGCAAGCGTGTGATGTCAGAGGAAAACCATGAGATGCTCTCAAGAGTTGTGCTAGGAAGAAAAAACAGGATGAAAGACAAAAGGAAGAACAAAAGAAAGAGCAGAGGAGCAGGCATAGCAAAACCAAATGTTTTTCAGCCATTGTTGCTTAAAACCCTAATTAGTGTCAACACAGTGATGTGGAGAAAGCACTGCATGAATGAACAGAGCTGGGCTTTAGAAACAAACCCTGTGATACTTTCACACTGGTGCCAATGTTTGCTTAACAGAAAGACACAACCAAAAAACAAAACACACAGATTAATAATTTCCCTTATAAATCCACCCAAGATTCGATGAAATGTAGTATGAGGATAAATTGCCACTAATTGGTACAGTATTGTATGATAGGTGGCTCTGAGTGAAATTAATTTGAATGGGAAAAAGCAAAGTTGTCGCAAAGCAAAAATGTGAATAGACAAGAAACATCACAATGTAAATCCAATAGTAATATTTATTTCACATGCAGAGTGGACCTTAAAGCCCTCAGTACATAAATTCAGTTATGACATACAGTATAACTGCAGGTTGCTCACATGTCCGGTCAAAACTACTTTTCCAATACATTTGCACCAATGTGTTCTCCATTTTCAGTAGCTACTGTCTAAGTACATTAATATTGGAGGAGATAAATATTTAAACATATCAAATGGAATATGGAAAATAACACATTCAATGGAAACTTGTTAGCCCTCATGGGAGAAGCTAAGTAAGGTTCACTCTTAGTGGCTTTTCATTAGACAAGTAATTTCCCGGGGGGGAGACGCACTGAGACTGCCAGCACAAATCCAAGGAGGTTGTTTCTTTTCCTGTCTCATTCATGACAGATCGTCTGCAGGCGAAACCATAGTAATGTATAATGGCAAGACATACTTCTCTTCAAACATGCAACTACAGAAGGGATATTTTTTTTCTGGCACCACACATTAGACAACATTTGTATCTAAACTGTTTAACTTAAAATGGATCATCCAGATTGTCAAAAACATGCTAAACAATCCAAAATGGAGGAAAACACAAGCTGTGGCAAATTCTGGAAGCTCACCACAGACCTGGCCTGAAAAGACAGCTATGGTGCTACAGTATTAACCTGCCTTCAGACTGTGCGTTTTCATTGGAGGACAGGAGGAGGGGAGGGGCCAGAGAATGAGTTGTTTAACAATGTGAACAGCTGCTGTCATTAGGTGTCCAGGTCTGTCCTCCGGGCCGGTGCGTCCGCTCGTTCTGCCATCCTCTCTAATTAACTATTAACATGGAGGGCTTTCCAACGACTCAGGGGGGTCTCCAGAACAACTGCACTGTGAGGGGGAGCTTAGATAAGAGGGCCACAGTCCCACACTGCCCCCCTCCCTCCCCACTACCCCCCACTCTCCTCTCAGGCTGCACCCACTTACAGCTCAGCCTGGGTTTTTCGGCCTGCGTTTTTATAGAAAATGGGTTATGGCAGCCAAGGGGACACAAGGGGTGAAAATCTGAGATTAGCAAAGCCACCTCTCCACATAATGTAAACCAAATGCTGCCCATTTTGACTGCTCAGCCTGGTTGGCTGGCGGAAAATGAGGTCACTCAAAAAGGAAATCAATGTCATTGGTGAGGGCTTTCTGTCTCGGCATATCTTTGCCTTTGATAATCAAAGGGAACTGTGAAAACTGTTCTGTAGAATGAAGGACCGATTTGGAAGGTTAAAGCAAAGGTCTGTAACATCCTTACACTGTGCTCGCAGTCACACACAAACACACACACACACACACATACACGCACAGACGTGCACATCACATAAAGGCATGGCTGATAATACTGATAAAATCTTTAATGCTGCATTATATAATTTACAATGCAAATGTATCCCTATTGACTGCCAGCACTAGTATTTAATGTTGACACAAACATGCATCCGTTTCACACTTCCAAATCTTGGTTCAATTAAAGTTTAAACCAATTTAACCGAACATACAACTATACATAGAATACGCATATGATGGAAGAGAGGCTCACCTGCCTGAGATGGTCAAATAGATATCACTATGCCAACAGAGAGGACAGCAAGGCCACACTGGAACTGTTACTGCTAAAATGACCCCTTCACAAAGCAGAAGCGAGCAAGGAGAGTCTGGACTTCAGGATGCCCAAAAACTGTCTATGTTCCAGTGACAAGAACAGCAGTACTGTTAGCATCATGTCCTGTGTTTGCTGCTGAAAGTACAATTACAATCAGATTTATGATTTCCAATCCATAATGAATTTGAGTTATTTTGGAAATCTCCACAAGTATGGCAGCCAGCCTTGTTCAGCCACCTCTAGACATCACAATTCAATCAGATACACAGTAACTGTCTGTCCAAGTTGCCAGCGGACAGGCCTACAATGGGACTGTGAGAAGCTGTCTAGACTTGCACTCAAAAAATGTCTGATGGCGAACAAAAGCAATTCATGTTTTTTGGCACATCAACTGGGCAGGAAGGCTGAGGGGGTCTTCAAAAGCAGCTAGATACAAGATTCACTGAAGTAGCAGAGGAGCTGTGAGATGAACATCAAGACCAGGAATATAGCATTTGAGCATTAGGTGGTCTGTTCCTGTAGGAGAGGATGTCAGTACCTCCACACACCTGTCTCAGTTTCTCAGGAGCTGAGGAGCTACTCCAGATCATCAGTGTGACCTGGTCTGATGTGACAGGACCACAACCGTCGATGCAGCTGCTGGCAAACAGACCGCGGAGCGAGGAATTCCTAACGCAGTGGCCATTGATCAGAGGTGGAAAACTAGGTTCAGAGCGTAAAAGTCCTCCCCAGTACTTTGTCCGAATCACCTGGATTTTCTAATAAGCACAATTCTCCAGCCAGGAGGAAGAGCAATTAGTGAAATCAGCTTGCAGCATTTGTGGGTGAAACACATGACAGGATTTTTACTTTCTGACCCCTGGACTTTTCACCTCTGTATTTGACTCAGCTCTCCATATTTTGCTGTAACACAATACTGTGGAATCAAGCTAATGGAACAGTGGAGGAATTCTTGAGTGTCAGTCGCTGTGCATTAGTCTTTACGTATAACCTGAGACATCAAAAAGGAAAAAGAGTTTCACTTTTATACTGGTAAATAAAGTGTAGGCTTTCGTAATGTAACACATACAGTAAGCAGCATAGAAGTAAAGTACCATATACATTTATACAAGTAAAGTCAAAAGAAAACCACTATTGCAAAAGACATAACAATTTTTATTAATTTTCACTGCACATATTTGACCATTCCCTCAAAGTGTACATTTATGCTTGTGTCTGTGTGTGTGTGTGAGTGTGTGTGTGTGTGTAGGCAGCCTAGAGTGAATGCACTCCGAGGAGCGCAGTCACTAAGTTGGAAGAGCTTTGTGGGACCATTGACACTGTGGGAACTGTTATGACATGCCTGTTGCCATAGCAACCCCAGGGGAGAAAATGGAGGGTGGGGGGGGGGGGGGGTGTAGACCAATTTACTTCTCCACTGGGATATCCTCTCAGGAGGGAGCACACATCCGCCAGCAGAACCTATTCTGAATGCGGGGGGCTTGGGGGGGGGGGATTCTACCCATATGACCTTGTGTTCCTGCTCTGTGAAACACAATTTAGATGACTAACAAGGTGCAACCATAGCAGCTACCTACAGAAATGTGGACCAATCACAGCCTGGTCCAAACTCAAGGAACAAGACCAGCACATTGCACTGCACAGCTCACTTCACCAAAATGAAATGGATGTTTTCATTTCATAACTTCTACTGGTGGAATCTGTAATACGACACATTCTTAAAAATAGATCTAGATTGTTTCTTGTGTTTCTTTGCCTTGTCACAACATTCATGTCAAACTACTTCAAAGCTTTAATATCAACATTTAATGGAATAGTTGAAAGAGAAGCAAGTGATCTGAGGTAAGGTACATGTGAGCTTAGACGTGCAAAAAATAGTTTTGTGTAAAATGTTGTTAAAAAGTTGACTTCGTGAAGTGTTCATTTCCGAAGGACAATAGCATTTTCAAAAACCAAAAGTCCACAAAGAATCGAACACTTCCATCCATCCATCCATTATCATAACCCGTTTATCCTGAACAGGGTCGCAGGGGGGCTGGAGCCTATCTCAGCATACATTGGGCGAAAGGCAGGAATACACCCTGGACAGGTCGCCAGTCCATCGCAGGGCACACACACCATTCACTCACACACTCATACCTACGGGCAATTTAGACTCTCTAATCAGCCTGACCTGCATATCTTTGGACTGTGGGAGGAAACCGGAGTACCCGGAGGAAACCCACGCAGACACGGGGAGAACATGCAAACTCCGCACAGAGAGGTCCCGGCCGACGGGGATTCGTACCCAGGACCTTCTTGCTGTGAGGCGGCAGTGCTACCCACTGCACCATCCGTGCCACCGACAATCGAACACTTGAGAAATCAAACTCTTTCTTCATAGTCTTCATATAATCTCCTGCTAGCAGGAAGTATTTCATCAACAGACAAAATGTGAGGAGATTAAGGCAGATGTGGAACTTCAATTGTGTTTGATATTCAATTAAAATAAGAACAACTTTGGGAAGGACAGGTGTCCGTTAACTAAAAATATTGCTGGTTCAAGTTCATTTGGAGCAGACATATCTTTGGGTTTTTATCTAGATTTAGCGAGGCCAGCATTTCTCTAAAAGTACGCATTTATCCTGAGAAAATATTAAAAAGTTTTTCAATATGCTACTTGTGTATTTATATTATATAGAAAAGATCAGTGCCCGTTTAGACTGTACATATGACTAAACAGCGTCACACAGACCCTCTGGACGAGGTTATGACAGAAGAGGTAGGTGCAAAGCGGGGGCCGTCGCACAACTTCATCAGTAACAGAAACGAGGCAGTGCTTCGGCGCGTCGAGGGAGCCGCCCGGGTGACAGACTCGGAAACCACATTAATGAGAGTGAACATATTGCTGGCGCTCTGTCTCCACTCCGCTTGTTTACCTGAGCGGCGCTTAGAAACAGCTTGCTCACTGTTGATGACAGAGGGCCCCAGAGGCTCAGGGACCTCCCTGGAGTGTGGGCAAAAACAACATTAGCTACTTGATTTCAGAAGAGGGAAGGGCCGCGGGGGGTGTTGGGGGTGTGTGGGGGGGGGGGGGGGGTTCTGTCGAAAAGCTTCGCTTGGCAGGCTAGCGCTGTGTTGTGTTGTGAGCGATAGCTCTCCGTCACGCGGTTGAAGGATGAGCTGATGTATCAAAAAGGCAACTGTCTGAAATCCTATAATACAGTAAATATCCCAAAGTATCAATATAATAAAAATAATACATCTATGGTGCTTTACAGGCACATCCACATGGGGCTCAAAATCACATCGCTGACATTACTGAGCAGTGGAATCATTAGAGTGTACTTAAAATAGAGTGTACTTAAAACACTATCTTACTAAGGTCTAGTGTGGCTACCCTACTACATAGAGGCCTCTATGTTTGTAAAGGTTATATAGTTTGTAATGACCAAGTTACCTGGCTCTCAATATGTTAAAACCAGATTCTACTGAAATATTTTTATGCGCTGTGATAAGTTGTATTGTGGTGGTATAGGCTAAACAGTTTTTCATATGAGTTTTTTTTCACAGCACAAGCTTCACTTCACTAATGAGGCTTATGAACTAAATTAGATATTTTAGGCTGTTTGTTCAGACATAGGGGGATTTTTTTGTTTGGTATCATTGATAATTGCATTGTCATCCATATTCTAATGACAAGTGCCCTCAGGCAACTCTCTTCCAAAATGGTTTTATTGCCAAAACTGACTCGAGACCTCTAGCATATCCAAATTAAGCACGGCATGACGGTTGCAAAACAAAGTCGGATCTGGGTTACTAAGGATAGCTCATAACACTGATATAATCGGGGACGGTCTCCAACCGCTCTCCGTGCCCTCGAGAAATAATGGAAAATATTGATAACTCAAATTACTAAATCAATTTACGGGGCTGCAGTCGTCAGCTGCGATCGTCTGCCATTAACTCCCTCCAGGCCTCCGAGACTCAGCGTGCGGCAAATTCTGCTGAGACTGAGCTGGCTTCATTATGTCGGCCTCACTTACCACCCACAAAATTAATAGTTTAATGAAGCAACTTAAAAGACGACACCACCACAGCATTTCTGTGTTAAATCGCAGGTAATGAACTCGGCGTTAATGAAGGCTCTCCTCCACCCACAGCTGGTTAGCGGCACCTTGACGCTCGTCACTTTTTTTTCCCTCTCTCTTTCTCTCTCTTTCTCTCTCTCTCTCTTTCTCTCTCTCTCTCTCTCTTTCTCTCTCTCTCTCTTTCTCTCTCTCTCTCTCTCTGCAGAATAAGCAGTTATTAATCAAACTGCAGTCTGCGCGATTATTGCTAGTTGTAAACTTAGACAGTTTAGCATTATATTGTTTTCACAACACAGCGAAAAGTCGGATATTAGCAGCGAAGGCCGTCCACACTGCTACGAGAGTACGCTACTATGAGTCAGCTCACGGGTGAACCGAGATGCGCGTTGAATCCGGTTGACGTGTGACATTTGCGTACGGCCCTGCGTCAGACGTATCCCTGAACGTACAGTACGGCCGTGTCTGATATCGCACAGCCCGCAAGACACAATGCGGCCCAGGCACACGGACTTCCTGCAGCCATTTATCACAGGCCAAATATTTACTGAAAATTGACATGCCTGCTTCTGTGTAAGATTATGACTGTTTTCATCCATTCAGCGGCGGCTCCAAAACCTCCAACTGTAGTTTTAAACAGGTCCTTCCAGCACGCACCATCCCTCCCGCGGTACCCAGCAAGCCTTTATTATATCCGTCAATTACGCCAGGTTTGAACACTCAATTTCCTAATGCCGACGCACCTTTGGCGGGCGGCCGGCGCAGGCTAGCAGCGCGCGACAGAAAAGAACACATGCGCTCAGAGGGCCCCTGTTCGGGTGAGGCATATTTAAATTTTGACAAACAAACAATGGCGCCCTCAATCCTGCTGCGCTAAACACCATTCATTCTGCCTGAATAAAAAAAAACCTGCTCCGCGTCTTTATCCTGGTTCAGGTTCAGGAATAAAAGCACACATTTCCCACTGTCGCCTTTGTGTTTAATACATTGTATCATGCCCTTTCCCACTGCGCTCATTTCGAACGGATAATGACAAGAGCTAGGTGATAATCCACGAGAGCAAATGTGTGAGCTAATTAAGATTATGCCGAGAGAACAGTCAGGGTACAGTACCGCTCGGCAAGGCGCTGGCTTCTTTGAAAAAGCAGCTCAATTTAAACAACAGGGTCCATATCACCTAGAGAGCAATTCATACCAATTACATCTTATCATAAAATGGCCCAATTTAATAGTCAGGAAATCGACATGGGGCTTTTGCCATATGCGGGAGAGGGACTAGCTAAAGGACTCATTTTCAGTCAATGAGCTGTCATCTTGTCTGACAGACGAAGTCCTCTCATTGGAGGATATTACTGTCATCTGACCATGGCAGTAATTAGCCAGCCATGTCTCGAGAAAAAGAAATACCAATGATCAGAAATCCTTGTTTATTATTCCCATTGAATGCTAAATAAATCCCCTTCATGAATAGTTGCGATAAACATGCTGCAGTGTTGCGTTTTTCGACCAAAAGAAGTTGACACCCAGATGCGAATATCACTAAAGCGATGGCAGCTACACGTATGGAGAGTTTGTGGTACCACGTGGGATTCTACAGTGGAAATGGTAAGCCTTACTTTATCCGGGCTCAACATGTGAGCTAATTTCACTTCGTGAGCAAACACACACTTCCAGCCTTGCAAGTCAACAGTCCGTTCCAGTCTCCTAATGGCTTGTGTGTATAAATTGTTAAAAGGATGTTTGCTGAAACAAACAGAGAGGTTCATAAACCCCCGTTTTCTATGGATAGGGGACCAGATTGATTTGTTTGCTCTGTTGCCCTGGACCCGATTTCTTATGCAAAGAGTGGGCCTGACCTTCGATCAGGAAACACACTCAGCACTGTAAAACCAAACGGCAAACAAGGCTTTTATTTCCCCAAATCGGCCCAACCTTTTACTTGCCTTTCTTACAGCCTGAGAGCAATTGAGGGTGAAAGGAAAAATTTTACAATGTTTTAGGTAAGCTGCAGTAAAAGAAAGACGGTGAAATTATGATCCACGAATCAATTATAGGGCATTCCTCAGCGTTGCTGGAAAATGTTCTGGGTTGTCTACAAAACTGACACAAGCAAAATAACTTAAATGAGTAAGTGCCTCGCAAACTCACAAAACGCAGTGTCTCAGAGATTCGCCAGAGTAATAATTCTGCCTTATGAAAGATCACACTATTGTCCAATCTTCCTTTTCATGGTTCAGTAGATGACTTCTGGGTACAACAGGAGGAAAAAAATGTCCACAAGGAAGCCTGTTTGAACTGCGGGTCAACAACAGAACCCAAATGTTTACTGAGCTGTACAAGACACCCCACATTACATGGATTTTCCAAGCCAGTAATTCCTTTGCTAATTTGCAACAGTTTAAAGAAATAATGGTTGCGCAATTGCAATTTCCCATTTGTTTCCCCAAGGCTATTGTCTTACAATGTGCAAAACAGATGCCATTTGCAATAGAAAAAGTTTGAAAAAAAATATTTGCATAAGTAAGTGAAGCTGAATTATTCTTTTTGATTCATTTAACAGCTCTTTGAGGGAGAGTATAAAAACATTAGGAATAACCACATGAAAACTAAAATCGAAATATCTACATTATAAAAGGTCAAACAAATTAAGGAAATTGTAAAAATAAATTATAAGAAAAGTAAAAATGCAAATCTCAGGTACCAGGTGAAATGGCTTTATGCATTTGTCTTTCAATTGCTTTCTGCGCAAAACCTTCTGGTGAAATAAAGCCTATTTAATTTAGTTGGACAACCCTATATTTGCTTTTTTAAACGGAATAACAAACATTTGAAACATATGATACAAATTAAAATGCATTTTCTTGGGAAACAGTAGCTATCACTATCTCTAAAAACAAACATTCATATACATAAAATAACATGGCTATTTCCCCCAGTGCCTGACAGAGAGTTTCCTCTTAAATTAGCAATAAAATGGGCCCGTGAGCGATGCGGTAATCTGCGCCTAATCTGGACGAGGGATCGCGACGTGTCTTGCTCATTGTGCCGACGTTCGCGGCTCATCTCCCCATTGTGCGTGGGTCCGGCCTCCTTAGCGTTTTAGCCGGGCCTTGACTGGCTGAACTTTGATCTGATGTCTTCATTGAGGAGAAGCCCCGGGCCGCCCATTTGGGATGCAAATCCCCCTGAGCCCGATGGGCGCTTTGTTAAGGTGGCAAAGGGAGAAAGGGACGGGGAGTTTTTCGAGGGCCTCCGGAGGGGGGGGGGATCCTGGGGGTGCGCTGGTGTCCCTAATCCACATTGCAATATGGATTAAAGTGGGGGATAACCCCTTTTTTAATGCAGAAGAAAGGGGGTATTGCGTGGACAGGCCAGGGGAGAGGACCGGGGCTTTACTCATAATAAAACAGTTTGCAATGAAAGCATGCTCCGTGTCAGGGGCCGGTGAATGGGCCTTGGAGGACTGAATTCCCAGGCCTGGTGGGGAACCTTGCCAAAGCCTACCTAGAACCAACTAAGCGTGAGTAATCCGGCCCAGCTGAATGGCCGGGGTGAAGCTCATTCAGGCCTTAGAAGTTTAAGAGTTGATAAATTTATTATCAGTGGCGATTAGGCCGGGTCCGGGCGGAGAGTCCGCGAGGCGGCAGATGGGCTTTTGAATACCTTCCACTGCCCCCGCCTCTAATCACAACATTAACGTGACACAAACCTGGGATTCCAAAGGAAGCGACGCGCGGGACGGCTCTCAAGCCGCGACAGTTTATACGTTGCCCCGCGTACGCAAACGGTCCGCCCAGAAACTGCTTACACAAGATTCGGTTAGAAAAACACGTTAACCTTTTTGTAGTTGTGAGTCAACGATGGACTTATGCATAACTTGTAAATCTATAATTGGATTACAAATTACTTCAATTTATATTTTTAAGTTATTTTAAAAACAGTATGTAGAAACTCTCCAGTCATATTTCTAAATAAATGTTTTTTGTTTGTTTGTTTTTTTAAAGATGTGGCAGTGGCATTCTTCCTATTTTTGTTACCGATGACATTTGCAATTTAAATTGCAGAGTAAAATAAACGTTACAAGTGAAATATGCTTTGTTCCCTTGGATTACACACACTGGAGTGACACACAAAAGACTCAGTGGTTTGATACAAATTACAAGTGCTTTCCACACACACTTTAGCACATGGATACACAATTTTATTAGCTCTATTCAGTGTTTTACTTCGAGTGAGGTAGGGAAACCCAAGACACAGAGAAAGGCGTGTCGGGCAACAATGCGGTATAGTGCTCGCTCGTGTGCCTGTCCAATTGCAGCCAGTGGAGTGAGAGAAAATAGCAAAATAGAGCTGGAACCTCCAAGAATACAGAGTGGTTTTGTAAAGTAGTGGGGACAAGGCCTGCTATGTCATTACCCCTTAGCACAGAGGCCAGGGCTAGCTGTTCCCAAAGAAACCCAGAGTGGCCACTATAAGACTGGGTGCCTTTAAACTACACCAATTCCCTTCCCCATAACTCCTTACTGTAACATCCATTATCTAACCCGCTTATTCCTGGTCAGGGTTGGTGTGGGGGGGACTTGAGCCTATCCCAGCATGCATTGGTTAAGAGGCAGGAACACACACCACTCACTCATACACATGCACATAGACATGGGGGGAACATACAAACTCCACACAGAAAGGCTCTAGCCAGGATTCAACCTGGGTCCTTCTGAACCAGGTTCTAACCAACCTCTTAGGGACACAGCAGTATAAACCCATTTAAATGATCTCTTTATAATAATAAACCACTGATAAAAGCAATGTTCCAGACAAATGGTATTTTAATGAAGGAAGCGTGCTTTTGTAGTATAAAAAGTAAAGAAATACCAGCCCAACTATTTATAAGGGGCAGAGCTGTTCTGTTGTTATTGTGCAGGTGGACAGATGTGGCCTGCCTTTCAGCAAGTGCTACCATCAAAGGGAGGCTGGTTTCATTGCTTTCATTGATTTGCCACCACATCAGAACAGCAGTCCACTCACCTTAATATGAAGTGAATGTTCTTATAACATCTGCTGCTTTGAAACCATCTGGGTCTACAGCATCAATCATTGCTTTAATACACAATTCAGAAGTACCTTTTGCCTTCATTTTTTTTTTACATTACATTACATTACATTACATTATTGCCATTTGATGATATATCATTTGATCATGATGATCAAATCATCTATTAGTAAATTAATTAGTAAAATGCTAATTAATTATACACACAGTGATCACTTTGTTAGGTAGACCTGTACACCAGCTTGTTAATGCAAATATTGAATCGGCCAATCATGTGGCAGCAACAAAATGCATAAAAACATGCAGACGTGGCAAGAGGTTCAGCTGTTTTTCAGACCAAATGTCAGACTGGGTGACTTTGACTGTGGAATGAGTGTTCGTGCCAGACAGGGTGGTTTGAGTATCTCAAAAACTGCTCATCTCCTGGGATTTTTACACACAACAGTCTGCAGAGAATGGTGCGAAAAACAAAAACATCCAGTGAGCGGCAGTTCTGCGGGCGGAAACGTGTCGTTAATGAGAGAGGTCAGAGGAGAAGGGCCAGACTGGTCAAAGCTGACAAGAAGGTAACAGCACCGCAAATAACCACACATTACAACAGTGGTATGCAGAAGAGCATCACTGAACACACATCGTGTCAAACCTCTAAGTGAATAAGTTACAGCAGCAGAAGACTTAAGTCTCCACAATAAGTCTAATAAATACATAATAAAGAGCACACTGTGTGTAAATAAATGGGTGGACACTGATACTGTGTGTTGTATGTGTCCTTTTCTAAAGAGTAAATGCCTTACAGGGTTTGCTCTTTTTCCTCAGTGACTGTAATGGCTTTATTGGAGAGCTAATTTTTGTTTAATCTCTGTGTGACACAGTTTGCACTGCTGAACAAACAGAGGCACAATAACCATTATGCTGTGTTTACCTGCAATTTGGGATGGTTCTTATAGCACTGCGCTGTTTTTCTGCCACTTAGGGTGACTAAATCGTACACCTCATCTTAGCAATTTCATCACAATATGTTGCATAGATTTCTTATGTAGAAGACACATTTCATAAGCTGTATAATTAATAGTGAAAATGATGAACTCCTATAAGCGTCATATATATATGTATGTTATATACTGAATACACTTGTGCAATACCAAGAAAACCTTGAGTATTAGAGTATTAGAATATAAGACATGTACAATGTCTTATATTTAATATGTATGGCATATTTATAAAATTTAAATTTTAAATTAATGCAAATCAACAGCCTCATCTGATTTTATGGATTCTACAAAGTCACACTTTTAAAATTCATGATATGTTTAACATTGATGTACTGACTGCAAAGACTAGTAAATACTTAGGCTCTAGGCTGAGGTTATAAACTGTTATTCCATTAAAGTAAAAAATAACCTTTAACATGCACAGTGACCGAAAAATCTAATAATACAAATACAACCAATGTAGTATTCCTTTATTGTAAACCGTACAGTAAAACAACTGCGCACACAAACACAGGATAAAGAGAATCGGGAGAGACAGGTGTACATCACAGCCTGAAATAACCTGGTGCCTCCCCAGTAAAAATACGAAATAAAAATACACCAGAGCCCTGAGGATCTTTGCCTACCTCAGGCAATAACAAAAACAAGATATTGTCTCGCAAATAACACCTCAAATTAACGCAGCCACATTTTGTGACACCAGTCGCCCTCATTAAGCCTGCCGAGGGCGCAGGCCAATCAAGGAGAGAGGGGCTGCTCTCCTGTCTGTCCCTGGCCATTGAGGTAATTCCTGCTTAAACGCTCACGCAACTCCCTGGGCTGGTCACCGGCACAGTCTTCCACGCCCGTGCGGAGGGGGGGGGGTCCCTTTTGGGACGGGGCCCTCAAAGGGGTGGTGCGCTTCTCGCTCCAGTCATATTTAATGTGGCAGGGGTGTGAGGGGAGAGGCCCAGGCCTCCCTTAGGTGAGTTGCGCCTGCTGCATCACTCCGCACCGCCTGGAACCATCGACCTGACCCGTGAACACGGACACGCACGGACATACACGCATGCGTGCGCCTTCGCTGGCACGCTACCGCTCGCAAAATAATTCACACTTCAGCACGTGTTCGCATACACAAATATACACATGCAGTTACACACACGAGCAAATGTGCACTCACAGAATGCATTTATCCAAACATTGCACAAATCTGTTTCTCCTCAAGTAGCCCACTGTACACACACAAACACAGCTAATGCAGAGCCACTTTGAATTATGAAGCCAATAAAATATTCCATCACACTGTAAAGCTGCCAAAAATAACAGCCCATCATCATACCCTTAGCGAAACAGAATATAGTACAGTAGGCCAAGATATTCTTAATTGCGCTGCAATGAAACATCACTTTATCTTTATATAAAGTCCACATAGGTTGATATAATGTGACCTCTTCCACTTATAAATAGTACCTGAGCAGTATTTTCCACATTGTTGGAAATGCAGGATGGGTATAAACCATTGAAATTTAATAAGCACACGGACAGTTTCAATAACCAGAAAAAAATGAACGTATTACATATCTATATTATCCATTTACTTTGCATTTATGCAACAAGTTGTTTATGAAGCAGTCAGGATTCCCTTTCCCCCCTCCATCTTTTATATGGAAAATAGGGGTTAAGCCCTGACCCCTCCCTCTATCAATCAAATTATTTGCAATTGGTTCCCCATCTGCCCTCTGCTTTGAAACAGCTTCCATCGCTCTGTTTCGCATTAAAGAGCGATGTTCCAGGAAATGTCCAAACAATGTCACTACCACGCACTTCTCCATACTCCTGGGTGTCATAAAACCAGCCACATCATAGACCCCCATTAATGAGGCTCTGTGATACCTCCCTCCTTCAGCTGGAGTAATTAGCTGTGCGTGTGTGTGTGTGTGTGTGTGTGTGTGTGTGTGTGCGTGTCTTTGACAGAGAGAGAGAGAGCAGGCGAGTGACAAAGGACATCTGCATAACCATAAATGCTCCTGGCAGACCACACTCAGCTTTGTAGCACTCCATTGCTCTTGCCAGTTCTTACGCAGACAAGCTTTTTAATACAGTCAGATACAGGGGCACATGCACACAGTAGGCTATACTGTAAGCTTCTTTTTCACTTCTGTTTCAAGACTGGGCAGCAGTCTTTACAAGTGGCTGAAAACAAAACTTGAGTCCTCGGCTGAAGCCAGTTCTCTAATTCCCTTTCAATTAGAATGAATGAGACACATACATTCCACATAAAGTACAGTATAAGAAACAATATCTACACTTGTTTATGCACTCTAGGTTAAACACTATAAATGTTGAGATACAAAACTTTTATTTGAAGCTTTCATATACCATGATATTCATGAAACTATTATACTATATGTATTTTTTAATGCTCTATATTACATTTTTAAAACAACAGTCCATGAAGCAAGCTCAGCCCAGACAGGTCCTCAAACATACAGAGGCCGTACCCACACAACCCATATTATGCCATGACTCAATAAATAGCATCAGTGTGGTTGACAGAGAAACACGTAAACAGCATAGCAGACCGTGGGGCGTCCTGGGAGATTCAGACAGTCTGGCCTGGAGTGACTCACCAAGGGCACGGTGCTTTGGGAAACAATGACAGCAACTTTGTTGTGTCATTTCCGTGCATTATGTATTATTCACAGATCATGGCTTTGTGACTGTAGAGGTATAAAATGAAGTCATTCCTGCTCCCTATAGAGAACTGGCTATAGCCAGTTTCAATTTCAGTCTCAACTCATTTTTACTTATTTGCTAAGCAAATACCCTTACCCAATACAGCATTTACAGACTCCATACATTATACTGTAGGTATAACCCTCTAAGAAAAAGGGACTATAAGTTTGAGTGAAAGGGGTACATTTCTTTCCTGTTTTTAATTTTAATTTTAATTTTATTTTTTGTTGTTAAACTTGATTTAACCCTGTCTGGCCATGCCAATGTTCAGTGATTTGTTGTTCATTTCAGTTTGTTACTTTTTTTAAAAACCTGTCTGGGTTTTCCATTCATTTATGGGTCTGTGTTTCTTTATTAAAATAATTTTTTTGTAGGTCAAAGTTATGCTTAATTTTACTGCGTTTTGTGTTGTGTTGCTGTTAGTGTATGCGGGCTTGTGTATTGTTTTAGCATCACAGTTCAGTAACAGCTAGTTACACAATCTACATGGTTGGCCCTGGTCCCTAGATTTGACAAATGGAGAAAATTTGGATGTCTCCGTCTCTGTTTTCTATTCAGGCAAGAATTACATTTTATACTAGTCAATCTGTCTTTAGCTGTGAATAAAATGTTGTCTGTCGAGAAATCACCCTGCTTAACAAACTGCTCAAGCTATGTTTGAAACAGCTTGTAGCTAGTTGACCAGTTCAGACCAGCTCCTGGATCAGACCAGCTCCCAGCTTGATTTGGTTTGACCAGCTCAAGCTATGTTTTGAAACAGCTGGTTGGTGGTTGTCCAGCACATACCCAGCTAGACCAGCTTTATGACCAGCTTGACCATGCGGATTGGCCAGCTCATACCCAGCTAGACCAGCTGTCGACCACTCCAAATTGAGGAGAAGGCTTCTTAGTATTGGCACATCAGAGCAAGCAGTTGGCTGCTTGGTTTGACAACTTCCTCAGTGACAGATCACCCTGCGCTCAAATAAATACTTCAGTACCTTTAAACTACTTAATGTCTCCAAGGGGGTACCCCAAAGTTTATTTGTTGGGGCCTCTTTTATTCACTACCCTGGAGGAAAATCCAGCTTGACCACCTTAAAATTACCAGCTACCATCTGTTTCAAAACATAGCTTGAGCCGGTCAAACCATGTTGAGTCAACCAGCTACCAGCTACTAATGGTAAATGTATGACTCATCATTGTACCTTGTCTGCTATAGCTGGATGAACATCTCTTTACATGTGTAGACTAAGTCACGGTCTGACATTTATTTATAAAGCCATCTCAGGGATGCTTCCATCATACTCATGTGTCTTTATGACCCAGAAAAATGCATCTTGGCACAATCTGGGGTCCCAAGTCATTTGGCTGTTCCCTGTCCCTAAGACTCAAACTGAATTAGGCAAGAATTAGGGTTGCTTCTTTTTGAAATTACGTACAATAGGATTTAAAACTAAATGTTTTTTATTTTATTTTATTTTTTGTCATGCTATGTGTTGCCTTGACATATAATGGGATGTGTCATCCTGTCTCCAACATTGTTTTTGCTGCTGTCTTGGCCACATCACTCTTGTGAATTTGTTTCTACCTGATTAAATAAAAAATGCAGCAAGCAATGCAGCAAGATCACAGAGGTACGCTAAAACTATTAGCTCAGCTGTACAGCCATCATATACCCAGACTGCACTTGCCTGCCAGTCACTTCTAATGGCTTGGCAGTAGAGATTAGGCCCTGGGTGATGGGTAACCCGGATGACCAGAGAGTATCCCAGATGCCCTCAGTGCAGGGTGTTCGCATGTTGAACGAAGAGGAATTCCGCCGCTCCTCAATTTGCCATCTTAAGGACTGCCTTTCATTGACGGATTTCTAGGTCATCTGCCCTTTGTGTCTCTCCGTGGATCTGAAAAGGCCCCCAGATGGGTCTGCTCAGATGGTGCCTATTGTGGCCACCCTTCTATAGTACCTTACAAATGAAACCGGCATGAGCCATTAGCCTGTCTGGGATTGTTTTAGGGGCAGCAGTGATAGAATAGATTTCAACAACAGGCATTTCAACAATTGCAGCATAGGCGCTTTTCAGAGAAGCAACTTGTAAGAGAATCAACTCTACTTATTTTTACAATAGACAACAGTGAAATACATTGTGAGAGTTGTATCGGTTGCTATATTTACAAACCAATAGGTACAAAACTTGCTGAATGGCACTGAGCTTGCATTGGACAAATAATTAGTGTACTAAGCTTCCATAAAAAGTTGTGTCACCTTAAGTATTATGAAGCTCGTTGTACCAAGATGAAAAAATGCTCTCTTTATTCAAGTGAAGTGCTAATTTTATTAATATCAGAGTCAGCATCCCGATGTACTAGCACAAAAGACAACATGAAAAGGCTTACAATCAGTATTTAAAATGTACAATCCACAGTAAAGTCTTTATATAACGCTCTGTATGCCCACTTG
The DNA here is from genome assembly GCF_963514075.1 of Conger conger. NCBI lineage: Eukaryota > Metazoa > Chordata > Actinopteri > Anguilliformes > Congridae > Conger > Conger conger. Next base: position 56,358,643 of record NC_083765.1, read on the forward strand.
TATAAACAGGGTGTTGCTGCAAAAGACCACAGTGCTCAGTCAACTTAACTTACCCCGTATAAATAATAAAAACATTATTATTTTTTATAATTGTATCATAAGTGGTAATTACAATGTATCCTGGCTCACATTGGCTAGGTAACATGCTCATTATAGTCTGAGGACCACCTCCTATCTAGTGAATAAAAACAGTATGCTCTATCTAAGCAACATGTATAGTTATGTGATGAACATGAAATGCAGGCAGCAGCTCTCTGGCCCTGGCGGTGCTGCTGTGAAACCTCAACTCCACAGAGTGCATGCTTGTGGCGTGTAAGGGAAACATGAAACTTCCCTTACTGGACTGAAATAACCTCTAATTTTGAGCCTGAAGAAAGTGAGTGTTTAATCTCTGCTAAGCGATGTGGGAGCAGGGCCAATACAATGGCGTACTGCAAGAACAGGAAGAGCAATCTGCCAATGGGGGAAAACGTCTTGTGTTTCAGTTGACCTTGATGTGTGTGAACAAAATACAAGCTCATTCATCTGAAAGCATGCGTGCTGCAGTCTCCACAGCTGTGCGGGACAGCGGTAAGGGAATCGAGCTTGTAACCAGAAGCTTCTACGTTTGAATATCAAGCACAATACAGCTTTTGTACTTGAGATTCAACCTTAGGAGTTGAGTACCTGTCCTAAGTAGTTTCAGTGAAGCTGAAGTGGAATAATATAATATAATATGCTCAGGGTAAATCTACAAATCAAATAAATCAACGGATGTCTACTAGCTCACGGGTGGATGAGAAGGCTACAATGAAAATGGTTTGGTAGATTGAGTAAACCACTCAAACCACTATTGATATAATAATATAAATATTTGTGTTCTGAAGGAGAACAATTTTCCACAAAAGCATTTGGGGCCTGACACAGGATTACCCACAGCAGCGATAACATGCTGGCTATTATAAGTGCTTAACAATCGAACAGGACTGAATTGAAGTAAGCAAGAAAACCAGGAAAGCTACCTACCTATCATCGCACACTAAAATGTTGTAGGCTACCCTAAAATCAGATACATGCTACAGTTAGTAGCTATTTCTTTGCCATACTATACTATATCACATAGGCCAGCAAGCTACCTAGACAGCTAAGTACGCTTGATGCTCATAGAGTTCATGGCATGTGATGGCATGGCTCCTGGTGCCAGATTCTTTCAAAGGGTTACCTGGAGTAAACTTGTAATTGTCTCAGCAAAAGCAGCCAAAAAAAAGTTATTTGGCCTGCAAACATTGGTGTTTTGTCTTCCCCATGCCAAACCACCATGTTAGCTTTAATTTTTATATAAGAAAAAAAGAAAATATTTCCCTGCAAAATAAACCAATTAGGACAAATATTTAGTTTTACCAATATGCCACTTGGGCGGCACGGATGGTGCAGTGGGTAGCACTGCCGTCTCACAGCAAGAAGGGCCTGGGTTCGAATCCCCGTTGGCCGGGGGCCCTCTGTGTGGAGTTAGCATGTTCACCCCGTGTCTGCGTGGGTTTCCTCCGGGTGCTCCGGTTTCCTCCCACAGTCCAAAGACATGCACGTTAGGCTGATTGGAGAGTCTAAATTGCCCGTCGGTATGAGTGTATGAGTGTGTGAGTGTGTGAGTGAATGGTGTGTGTGCCCTGCGATGGACTGGCGACCTGTCCAGGGTGTATTCCTGCCTTTCGCCTAATGTATGCTGGGATAGGCTCCAGCCCCCCTGCGACCCTGTTCAGGATAAGCGGGTTAGGATAATGAATGAAAGAATGAATGAATATGCCACTTGTAGCTAGAACTGAAAATGTAACAAAAGCTATGAATGAAGGTCCTTAATGGTATGTAATGTTCCGGAGACCCAAATGCAGACCAGGGGATATCGTAGTCCAATATCAAAGCCAGTAATTCAGAACACACAATGCCAAAATCGAGATGCAGAAGCGAGGGTACAGTCCAAGGTCAAAAAATCAAGAATGGCAAACAAATCAAAAGGGCAAGGCAAACTCTGAATCAGGCAAAAGGGTGTCGCAAGAATCTCATGAATAACAGGCTTACAGGTAACTACTGAAACTGGGATTTAAATACACTGAGGGATAAGACAAACTTGGTGGGGCATGGGAGTGAGGATGATCTAACAAATAAACGTCAGTTGAGAAACATGAACGGGCAATAATACAATAACGAGGGATGCACGAAGACGTGGACTGGATTCACAACGACACACATGTGATACAAACGGCTCCGGACTAGGGAGTAGACAATTGCACAGAGTTAAGGAACGTAGTGATAGTGCAGAGCAGGTGCGAACACTTCGCTGAAATAAGGCAGGCAATTTAGAGATAGAACAGGGAGGCAGAGTCATAGAGCAATAGAGATAAAGTTAGTTTACGTGATTATGTTACAATTACCCAAACCTAGTGACTGTTAGTTTGTTAGTTAGACAGACAAGTGAGTGTGTTAATATAATTAGTACTGTACAAAATCTATGTTAGTTGATATTTGTAGATTAGTGCTATCTACAAACATGAATGGAGCAAAAGCAGGAAGAAAGAAAAAACGAGACTAAGAAGGAATAATGGGAAACCGGAAAATTCTGAAAACACCCAATGAGCAGACAGGGAAGATACTCGAGCTCAGAGTCACATAAAGACACAGACATCACCGGGAAATACGGCAATGAATTATGAATGTAAACAGAAAACCAGACATGATAATGAAAAATAATACATTTTCAAAAAATACAAGATAAACAAACAGAAAAAACTCGGGAACATTACATTTACCAGTTATAATATTGAATATCTAAATGTAATATCTAAATTGTCTTTTGACTTTGAGATTTTATAAGCATATGATTTACCATAAATGTAGCCTAAAAAGGTGTGCTATCAACAAATATGTTTAGATCCGAAAAGAGCGAGATCAATGCCTTAATTGATAGAAGACCAGTACAGTTCCTATAAGCAGGCTATTCTGACTGCATGTGGCATCTGTCGCTAAGATTTTAGCTAGCTAGATTGTCACAAGCTGGATGTCGTCTCTTTAGCTAAACAATGAATCTGATGTTTAATTGACTATGCTTTTTAAAATTGTATATCCCCTCTAGATGTATCTACTTCCCAAGAAGCCTTTGAGCTATTAATTAGATTGAGCACCAAATGAGTCATCTCAGACTGACTCTATGCGTCTAACATTTAAAAAATAACCATTGTCAATGATTCATCGTGCTAGTTCAATGATCTAATGATTTCAATTGGCCTTATTTTATTTTTCCTTGCTTTTAACCAAGTGTGTTAGAGGTTAACGGAAATAATGATACCCAATGGCTAGTGTTGTTTCATGCGAGGCCATTATTGGCCAGGGGGCACATTGCATGAAATGGCTTCTGTGCTTCAAGATGCGATGTCACACATCCGGTTCTAGACAAAAGAGCCCTAAAACGAGTGAATCACAGTGGCGTGCCAAGACAGAGCCTTGAGTATGTCTGCCCTGCACACCTCCCAGCACAATAACAACGCTGTTTACTCAATAATAAAGTTGCTTCCTTTACCACTTTCCATTTTTATCATAAAATACAGTGATGTCAGATTCAAAACTGATGTACCAAACAGCCGTCCTCATTACGAGCTCGCTTCTGAAGCCGTTTTGTCGCACAACTGCGCTCAAAAAAGAATGCAATTTTCATCCAACCTGAACTCTTAGGCGAGGCAGTAAGACAAACAAGGAAATGCAGAAAATGACATTTAAAGTATTTATATGGCTGGCATGAACAAGAGCTCTATAGTACAGGAAGACCTATTTTGACCTTTTTGAGCAAAAGGTTTGATGTCCAATGCGCACTTTGCCCTCAGCAAATGCCATTTTGCAATACACCCACTTCAATGTTGAAGCACTTAAGGCCACAATGCGGGAGGATCAGCTACTGCACATGGAAGATAAGTCTAGTTTTTCTGCCATCATATAGTCGATGCGTAACTGTAGTTCTGGCCCATTAAAAACAATGGCAATTGCTACACACCATCACTTATTTCATGCTTCGTATTACAACTGTTTTATTAAACTGGTCCCATGGCAAAATGACAAAAACTGAATAAAGTTTATTCATAAATACTGTACATTGTCACCATGTACTGACCAGCAGATGGCAATGTTATAAGTATTTCAGTGTTTCTCCAAAACAATTGGATGAATTATTCAATACTTTATAGGACATCTTTACTCCCATCCATAATAGCATGTTGTAGATCTACCTGTTTTAATTGTCACTGCTCTGACTACATTATGCCATGTTGCACAGTATAGTCTCCTTGTTTAAAATGCATATTGTTCTCGTCTTGTTTGTCAGCTTGTCAAAGTGCGTGTAATTTACATCACGGTAGTGTGCACATTGTTGTTTTCAGTTTCATAACTACTGTAATTGTAATTTCTACTTGCAAATTGTCTTTCTATTATGTTGATAATGAAAAACTGTTTTTGTGGGTGATGAACACTTATTAGGCTGTTTTAGTTCTGCATATGAAATGAAACAACCAGGCTGAGAAATATTGTGTAGTTCTCCAGCAAAGTCGAAATATTGTGTAGTTTCAGATACTGTTCATTTCTAGACAATTGTTGGAATGATCTGTTAATAATGCAACTTATATTGTCTACTGCTATTTTTGTATGCTTAGAATAAGCCCAGAGTGCATCCAAGAAGAGGTACATTTATTAGTGCTGTACATTTAATTGAAAATCTGGATATTGAATAATTGAATAATCCTGAAATGAATAACATTGGATTCTGCACTGAGCAATAGTAAATATATTTATCACCATTGACATCACAGGCCATCTGATGTCCTTTCAAGATATATCTGTCAGTTTCCACTTTCGTCTCCTTCCCCTCCGCTGCCCCAGTATAAATCAAACCATCTGTCCATCTCTGTGTCACCCAGGCCAGCTCTACATAGCCTTTGATTCCATAGGCCACAGATGGTTAAGACAAGGAACACTGATACAAAATGGATTTCTTTGTTTCACTGCATGCTCATTTTCCATGTAATCCTGGATTAAGATTGCGGCGTTGCCAGACAAAATACGGTGAGGTTGGGAATTGCCGAACCCACGCGGCGTGTTCTAACCGCAAAAACGCGGCTGGCAATGGGAGATTTAATCTACAAGAGCTGGCAATGGGAGATTTAATCTACAAGAGCCGGCTGGAAATGGCCTGCTAATTTTAAACCAATCCTATTTGATTCTCAGCAGTGCCCCCCTGTACACAATGCTAACCCCCATTGTGACGTGTAGCACCCAGCGCAGGGCAGGATCCACAGAATCAGACAGCTGCATATGGACACTCCCTTGATATCACTCATTCGCCGTGTAATCTTATTATGCAAAGTCTTAATCTTCACCTAATGCCCCAAGAGTCAAAATGCACGGTGGTCATGTTTTGTGATCCCTACTCCATTATTTTAAGCAGAACTGGGACTTACGGGGTGTCCCTGAAGGCTGTTGGGAAATGGGGAGGTGGGGGTGTTTGCACTTTTGGGATACGAGATTGGCAGTAGGTCTTGGCCAGGATTAAACTGGATTCGTAGCTGAGGGAATTCTCAAACAGATGTATTATTGGACGTGGGAATAGGGGGCCACTGGCGGGGTGGAATTGGATGGTGATTGGCCTTGGTGGCGAGGTGGCAGCAGCTGCCCGCGGACTCTGACTCCTTTCAGGTGAGGCGGACGGCAGTCAGTCGGAAAGGGCCGGGGATGGAAAGGCGGCGGTCGGTAATTTTGATTTCGGTGAGATTTAGCAGACGGGTAATGGGATTAGGAGTAACACCTCGGCAACAGGGAGAGCCACCTGGCTCTATAACTGGCAGAGGACGAGGCCCTAATCCCTTCCCATCTCTGGGATGTCATTCAAAAAGTCAAAGTGATTTCTGCTGCGCGTTCTGTAATTAATGCCATCAACAGGGACGACCTGAAGAAAGGAAAGAAGGAATTGCCCATCGATGGGTAAAACAAGCTGGCTGAGGAACAAATTTACAGTTAGATCTGAGGTGGAGGTCACCGTGTTTTTTTCTTGAATGACTGATTCTATCCATTTGACAGGATGCAATGCAAATGGATATTTAGCACAAATTTCATCCAGACTCAGGGTATTACAAGCAGAGGAAGGAACACACCATCAATCATCAAAAATGCATTAGAGCTGTTTATTCAGATGGCTGTTAGACTCACTAAGTAGTCTAAGTATCTGTCTGTGTAGTTAAATGGTAAAGTATTTCAGAGTTTGGTGTTAGAAAAAGTAGGTGTGTAGAATCCAGAGATTTAAAGATATAAATTGGGCTCCAGAAGTATGAAGAAATAGGCTGCATGTAATAAACTCTGATAAAAATCGATATGTTTAAGGATATACTTCAACACATTTCCTCTCATGTTTCAATGTTCTTAATTCAGTAATCTATTTTTTTCTGAAAACCATAGGTGTTAAAATTATTGGCACCCAAAACAATTGTTATAAATAAAATAAAACAAATTGAAATTGTAAATAAAACTATATTGTGTCATTCCATCACTTCCTGTTTCACTAGAGTATAAAAATTTGGTAAAAAGCATGGAAAGTGTCTGTCATCCATAAGCATGGGAAAAGCAAAATAACTAAATTCAGAAGAGACAGCTGGTAATTGACCGTCAGAAATACACCCCGTCATGAGGATGGTGAAATTTTGGGGAAATATATATTTTTTAAAAAGGTACTTGATTGATTCCATTGGTACTGGTATTGGTATTCTTTGGTACTGCATCATGTCAATGTATTTGGTTGATTCCATTGAATCATTAATAAAGTGCACTACTTCAACATATGTTGGAAAATAAAGTTAAAGTCAATAACTATTATTTTTTAGTTCACATTTTTGTGAATATTTATCAAGGGTGCCAATAATTCTGGAGCCCACAGTAAATCCTATCTTAGTCTGAAGGTGATACCCAAAGATTGGTTTGTAGATTCATTTGTGATTATCGTGTTCATGACATTTATAATCCATTGACAAAATGCAAATAAGCACATTGTAACGGCATCAACACAACAACAGAACAGACATTTTCCTTCATTTGCTTTCAGCCAACACCTGTAGTCCGAGTGGTTCCCCACTTCATTAAGGATCAGTACCATCTGTCTCTGATCAATTGTTGTGAAATTGTGTCTCACTTAAAAACAGACAATGTACATGGACTTGAAATCTCCATTTTTTTATTTTTTATTAACAGATGCCGTTTGTACAAAGTTGTGCAGGCTGTAATCCTGCTCAATGTTTGAACATTTGAATTGGCAAGTGTAAATAAAAATTCTTCCTAGGCCTGTGAAGTGCTATTACTGAGCTCAGCAGTGCTCTCTTTTCCAAGCATTGAGATTCCAAACACAAAAGATTTACCAGCCAGCTAAAGGTGAAATTCTCAGACCAAGAGCAACAACATTATTTTTATCTGTCATTGTTTTTTTAGAATTCTGTGAAGCTGTGTATTTTGAGTCACATTTTCCAAATTCAGTTTCAACATTTACAAGTGTACATAATATAGAATTTTTCAATCATGCTTTAATGCAGAACACTCTTGATGCATAACACACGTATGTTCTACATAAGTCTACATGACACATTTTCATACCATTAAATACATTTAATCTTTACATTTTACGTATATGCTGTTATCCTGTTTGACAAGTTAGCATTCAGTTAGCTTACATTTAGTTTGTACAGCATTGAAAGCTGTATAATAATTATCGTATTTGTACCAAGATTGTGTTTGTGCGATGTGTAATCCAATAATGGCAAAAAGTGCTAAAATTTAGGATAATTTTGACATTTTACAATCAATGATGTACAAAGTTACAAAGTTTCCCCCTGGCTGCTGATTCAGTTACGTCAATGGGGAAATTTCTGATTTGGCACAAGAGGCTTAATAAACTGCAGCACCTACAGTAACCACTGGGGTTTGAAAGCTTCTGGAGGAATGTGAATCCCTGGTCCCCGGAATTGAACAGTGAATGATGTCATTCTTATTCAATTGAGCGTATATGTATAATTTCACATTTACATTTCATTTGCAGCATATGAATGAATATATTTTATTGTGCGTACATTAAAGATTTGTCATATTTCACCTGGTTCCTTAAGTTGCTGTTCTCTGTTCCAGCAAGAAGGTCACTCCAATGTTTTCTAACATTAGCATCCCGCAGCTGCATAGAGACCTTTGCTTTTATGTTTTATTTCGAGACCTGAATCGGACTATTTCTGTACATGTTGACGTAGTGAGTAAATTACTGCATGCCCCCTTTTCTGCATGCCCGCCACTTTATAAATCCTCATTGGTTCTCTGTGGTACCTGTGACAGATCAAAAGCCACTTCAAACACTGCCATTCACATAGTTAGCTAGCTAACACAGACAGCATTGGCTGTATAATGTTGTCATTTTCATCTCTCTCTCTCATTAAAGGTGTGCCTTGACATCTTACATAGCAAGGTGAGCAGGGGCACATTATCGTGACTGTTGCTACATTGCTGATATCTATCTGTTTTACAACTCGGGTCAAGTGACTCCAGAGTACAGCTGCTGCGGTGCCCCACCTGGGAAGTGAACTCACAACCACAGCGCTGCGAGCCCACTTCACAAACTACTACACTACGCTGCCACTCCTACGCGCTTGACATTTTTTTATGTTGTTAAACATCTCAGAGCCGCTTTGACATAGGAATGGAACCAGGAGCTGAGGGGGGCAGAATACCTTGTGGAGTGCAGATTGGGTTACAAGACTTGACAGGTGCACAATGAACTGTGCCAGCAGAGACCACAAAGTTCACAGCGGAGATGAATTTCCAGGTCTCAACAATGCCACTGGACCCATGTACATATATGGAAGAACAATACATCCACTCAGTGAGTACTGTGCTGGAATAGCACGCTCAGACAAGGAAGCAAGTACTCAAAACAAGAAGTGTTTCAGGATTGAGCAGATTTCTTCCTGTTGGGTTTATAAGTCCTTTCAATTGTCTTAGTGTCAGATGACTACACGGTGTTATCATAACAGTCAGAAAGGGGAATAGTGAAGAATGATAAATCATATGCTGCAGTTTGGCAACAAATAAAAATGAATGTCCAATATGGAGAACTTAAAAAGGAAGGTGAGGTGAACTCATTCACAGTTTTCCAACCCTTTGTCTGCTCCCGGGTTTATTAAGAGAGGTGACACCTGTGGTTTACTCTGAAGTCCACCTTTGTCAAGCTAACACCCTTGGACTGGGGGCAATTACATTTGTGGCCCCGTCCCAAACAGGGAAGCTACTTTAAAGACCTGGGGAGGGATCGGGGGGTTCGGTCGGGGGCGCTTTCACTCTTTTGTCCTGAGGAGATTAAGTCTGGGTTCAAGGGAAAAACGGGGGAAAAAAGTATTCATATTCACTTGAAAGACTGCCAAGCCCCTTCCTTCAAATGCGAGTTTCTTTTTCAGAGAGGCTTTCAAAGAGACCTGCTAACCTGCAAGACGATCTGCAAATTCTCACCCTCTTGCTTCATTGTTCCTGCATCACTATCAAGTTGCAGATCCCATTCAAGGACAAACCATTGCACTTGATGTCCAATAAAATGACAACCGTCCTTGAAATGTGAGGACATGAATAGCTGCTTTGTTGTCGTTGTACTATTCCTTGACTTGAGGCATTGGATTGCGTTTTTGGGGCTTTGTCACTTCTAAGGCATTTGTCGAGGATTTTTCAGGCTAATTGATATGTTGGGAGTCAATCCAAGTCATAGGGTTCAATACAGTCCTTTATTATACAGGTAGCTGGACTTTGTAGCAATCAGTTATTGTGAATGTAAGCCAGCATAATATTAAGCTTGTATTGTACATTTAAAAATCATAAATTATTAAAGCTGTCTGTGTGGGTTAAATTGCACTTCTTTCTTCATTTGTTTGAACCCATTGTTGCCAATTATATTATTTTGGAATGCTGTGGCCTACGTCACTCTGTCTTCTGGACTGTGTGCACTTCTCTCTGCAGTCCTCCAGCTGACTCACAGCAGCAAAGCCATACACTACACATGTAGCTGGTGCAGACAGGCTGCAGGAACTCACTGGCCAGAAGGGTCAGTCCTGAGGCAGGCGAAGCCTGACTGAAAACCTGCTGGGTTCCTGAGCACATATTATATTTTGACTTCATTAATACCAATACCCACTTTATACATTTTAAAATGATTTGTGATCGGAACAATATTGTGCCATAATGATGCAGACGCTCTGGCAGTGTTTGCTATAGAAGGAGTCTTGTTGTGCAGTCCTGCTGTCCAGAGATACACATTTTTGCTCTTTTGCTTCGTCCATCAACCGTTGCTGCTAGAAGCTGGAGAGGACAACAGTCCATGCATAGGCCATGAGGGCCATTATTACAATGTAAAGTGTTGTTGATCCTGTCTGCACATATAGGAGGCTGAGAACTTAATTAGAGCTTTGACAAGCCTACTCTCTTAAAGTGATGAGATTATTCATAATTGATGTCACAATCAATTAAGGTTTGGTCCGTTGCGAGCCTGCTGGCAGATCTAGCCTTGGTTCAGACCCTGGGATGTTGATGAAAGCAGGGGGCTGGCCCCTACCCATGCTGTTTCTCTGAGGAGAGGCCAGACTTTAGCAAACAGCCTAATGACCCTGTTTGATGTCTAATAAACCCATGACCCGGTACCGTTGCTCTGACCTCTCCTATCTCTCTACACGGAGGAGGGAACACAACAGAAAAAAAGCTGTCATTAACTGGGGTAAGGTTTGCTGAGCGAAAGTGAGGAGGCGGCTGGCGACTTCATTATCTGAGGAAAAAGTGTCATTGTTATTTACATGCAAACAAAGTTAACAAGAGGTTATGGAGCCTTTCGCTTCTGAATGCAGATATGGGGAATGAATGGGGTGAAGGAAACTCACTGCTCTTTTCTTTCTGTAATGTGCTGAGGCTCCAAAAAGGGATGCTATAAAGGGGGTAATAAGCACCCCAAACCGACATTTCAGGCCTTTCAACCAGAGGTCTGGTAATTGGAACCGTAGCTCAACAAAAATCTCAAGAAAAATGTTCACTATATAAAGCCAAATTACTGACAATGCGAACCAATTGCAGAACTGCCAGATGAAGGTATACCAGTCCAAAACAAAGAAATGATTCAACAAGTGAATCACAAAAATATATTTCTTGAGATATCATCAGAAATGTTTTTTTAGGGCATCTTCATGATGTACCATGTATTCAATCTATTTCTGATGTACCTTTGCTCAATTGTATTTGTAGGCTCACATCTTGGCAGCCATCTTTAATTAATCTGGGAGAGCAATGACAAGCAAGCAAAAATGCAGGCAGCTGAGGACTGCTTGATGTGCTGCTAGAGGTCTGACCATGAGCTTGTTCCACCAGAGGAGATGCTGATGTGCAATGAGGTAGGGGGGTACCCAACCCAACCAAACCGAGTGAACCCCACAAATATGTGGCATGTCTTGCCACAGTCACCACTGATATAGGGAAGATTTCATGCTTGATCTAGGAGCACATATCTGCAAAACAAAGCATTGTTTTGGCCAGGCAAACCATCCCAGTTGCATGTTTCAGATATTTTAACAGTATTTGAAACTTGCCTTGTCACTATCGTTACAGACTCCGCTGAACAAGCAGCTCAAATTATGTTTTGAAAGAGCGGGTAGCTGGTCGACGAGTTCAGACCAGCTCCATGCGCAACATGGTTTGACCTGCGCAATCTACATTACGTTTTGAAACAGCTGGTAGCAGGTCATTTCAAGCTGGTCATAGCTGGATTTTACACCAGGGGAGAGTATCATTTAAAATGTGACTGACCTGCTCTATGCTAGGTGTTCAGAAACTGCTCGTGGTGGAAAGCACTGCTGTGGAGGTGTGAGCCGGTTTGCACTGACGCTATGTGCTCCTGCACTACCGAACCGAAATAGGTATTCAGCTATAATTAGAGGTCTGGAAGGTGTTCCTATATAATTAAAGCACTCGTACTTTTCTAAGCCCATGAAACGACTCCTGCTGGGAGAGAAATCGATCTAAGAAAGCCACCCAAACAAAGCGAAAAAAGCGAGGAAGGATTCATGTTAGTTTAATGTTTTTTTAAGTTATTAATTTCAGGTTTACCTTTCCTCGCTCTTGTGGTAAAACAAAGCTTTTTTTAGCCTTCAATATTTCAAAGGCTACCATGGCGGTTGAAATGTTAAGATTTCCATTTAGCTCTGCAATATTTATAAGCACTAAAAGCAACAGGGAAACGGGCAGAAAAATGGCTCGGTTGAATGTGTTTTCTTACTCCACTGCCAGGAAGAAAGGGTTTGTTTCATCACAGCCCATGACCTGTAATCAAGGTCAATTGTGTGAGTAAAATGTGATGGCAAAGAACCTGCACGGAGAATGTGAGCCATTTTCCACCAACCCAACCAAGTAACGTTTGCATCACCAAGAGCATGACCGTGCTATCTGTGTGGTACAATAAGCATCATGCCAGCTGGAAACATCGAGTATTAGAGCTGCCCCTCGTTCTGGTTGTCTTTTAACGGTCAGTAGTTTCAGATTCAGATGATTAGGTCTTATACTGACGGTGAGGTCTTTTGTCATCATATTATATACACTCAGTAAGCACTTTATTAGGCATTTATTAGACTATTTTTTACTTATTGGTCTTCTGCTGCTGTCGCCTATCCACTTAGAGGTTTGACACATTGTGTGTTCAGAGATGCTCTTCTGCATACCACTGTTGTAATGTGTGGTTATTTGTGTTACTGTCTCCTTCCTGTCATTAACAAGACATTTTTGCCCGCAGAGCAGCTGCTAACTGGATGTTTTTTGTTTTTCGCACCATTCTCTACAAACTCTAGAGACTATCTTGCATGAAAATCCGAGGAGGTCAGCAGTTTCTGAGATACTCAAACCACCCTGTCTGGCACCAACAATCATCATTTCGTCAGTCACTTAGATCGCGTTTCTTCTCCATTCTGACATTTGGTCTGAAAACAGCTGAACCTCTTTACCATGTCTGCATGCTTTTATGCATTTACTTGCTGCCACATGAATGGCTGATGAAAAATTTGCACTAACAAGCTAGTGTACACATCCATACCCATTGCTTTTCAAAAGGGGACTATAACATACCATATGTGGCTAGGAAAGGTAATAGGTAAGACTTTTGTGTTAAAAGATTGTTACAGGACTATTGTAAATCCCTTCCTATCATTGAAAAAGGCTCACTGACATGTTGACTAACCCTCTGCCTGTGTTTACAGTCCTTAAATTTGGGTTTCAAAATATACAGTTGACGGCCCAACACTATACAATAATTCAAGCTCATTGGTTCTAATTGCCACAGCCAATGGAGTTTCAACGTCTTACAGAGTGCATTTACAGAGAAGGGGGAGGGATAAACAGGGTTGTGGTTTGAAGGTGTTTGTTGCTGCAATTCCTCTCTTGACCCTTAGGAGTCTGAAATTACCTATTGATGTAATGTTTCTGTATTTGTTCTGTATGTTTTCATGTTTATTCTTGTTTATTATTCATTTTTCATAGTTACCTGGTTTATGCCATTACAGTTCTCTATTGTCCTCCCCTGTTATTTCTGCCTCTGAATGTTTACCAGTCTAGTCACTCCCCTGTCTGCGTGTTCCACTATTCGGGTGGTTACGGTAGTTTTCGGGTTTTCAACATTTCTTCTAAAACTCGCGATTCTTACTTACTGCTTTGTCTTGGTAGTTAAATGTTGTAAAGCACGATTCTTACTAACTACTACAGTACTGTACAGTACTAATCGGACTAATCCGATTAATACACTTACTGTCTGTCTAACTAACTAACAATCACTTTTATTGGGTAGTTTAGAAATATTCACGTAACTAACTCACTAACGCAATCTCTTAGTATTTCTGCACTGTTCTGTAACTCCGCCTCCCTATGCTATTCCTGATTACTCGTTTAGTTTCAGCGAAGTGTTCGCACCTGTCTCTAACTATCACTACGTCTTCAAACTATGCAAATGTCTACTCCCTAATCCGGAGCCGTATGTTTTACATGTTTTGTTTCGTGCATCCAGTCTGCGTTTTCGTCTCCCTCCCGTTATTATGTTATTACCCTATTATGTTTCCCCACCTGTTGTCTATTTGTTTAGCCCACCTTTTTCTCTGCCCCGCCTAGATTGTCACCTTCCCTCTTGTATTTAAACCCCATTCTCAGTATGCTTCTTTGTCAGAACGTTGATCATAGTAAGTGCCGATTTTGTGTAAGCCTTATTATTGAGATTCTTGATAGACACCCCTTTGCCTTGACTTCCGTACCTGCCTTGCCCTCTTGTTTTGTTTGCACTTCTGATTTTCTGGTTTTTCGACGTTTTCGCTTTGTGTTTTTGACTGTGTACTGGATCTCTTGGCTTTTGACTACTGAACATTAAAACTACGATTTTGGATTATCCTGTGGTCTGCGTCTGGGTTCTCTGCACCGTACATAACAGTACGTTCTGACCAAGATGAACCCAGCAGACTAGTCCCAGCTGCAATTTGTGTTGGGGAACCACGGAGCTGCACTGGGACACCAGCAGCAACGGTTGGACTTGTTTGCTCAACAGCTGCAGGCAGTTTCCGACGGTCTGGTTAACCTGACCATGACCCTCCAAACTGCTAACCCTAATCTCGGCGCCCCACCACCCAGCGTTCCGGCTACTCCTACGGCACCACCTGCTCCAGTGCGTGAACCTCGTGTTCCATCTCCCGAGAAGTACGCCGGAGAACCGAGAGAATGCCGGGCTTCCATCACACAGTGTCAGCTCATCTTCCAGCTGCAGCCGTCTACCTTCCCCTCTGAGCGATCCCGAGTGGCCTACATCATCACGCAACTCACGGGACACGCTAAGAAGTGGGGAACGTCCGCCTGGGAGGCTGGATTACCCTGCGTCCAGACCTCAGGGCTATTCATGGAGGAGATGAAGCGGATTTTCGACCGGTCAAGGCATGGTCGCGAAGCAGCGCGCGAGATTCTGCACATGCGTCAGGGAGAACTTCGCCGTTGACTTTCAGACCATGGCGACATCTTGTGGCTGGGCTAGCCAAGCCCTGTACGACACCTTCCTGAACGGCCTGGCGGAACGAATCAAAGATGAGTTGCTGACCCGGGAACTACCTGACGATTTGGAGGGGCTCATCGCGTTGGGCATCCGGGTGGACTCTTGCCTACGCGATCGGCGCCGTTTCCAGAGTCCAGTCCGTCCTGTCCGGTCTCGAGGGGAGATCCCCAGAGTCTGGTCTGTGTAAGGCCCTACCAACACCGCCGAGACTGAACCCATGAGGGTGGATCGTGCCAGGCTGCCCCGTGAGGAGAAGGAACGGAGGATGAGGGGTCGGTTATGCCTCTACTGCGGCCAGGAGGGACACTTCGTCTCGACCTGCCCGGGAAAAGCCAATGCCCACTAGTCACTGGAGGAGCACTAGTGGGCATGACTCTTGTTGAAGTCTCCAAGAACCGCACCTGTTTTCCTGTCACCATCTCCTGGGAGGGGCAGACGGGGAGGATCTCCGCCCTCATTGACTCCTGAGCCGAAGCTAGTTTTCTGGACCGCGGGGTGGCCACCAGGTGGGGCATTCCACTGACCCAGATGCCACAGTCCCTGGTGGCCAACTCACTCAGCGGCCAGAAACTGGCCAGCATCATCCACAAGAGCATTCCCCTTAAGATGCTGATCTCCGGCAAACACAACCCTGAGGTGGACTGGGAGAGGCATGAGATTTTGGGCTGGAGCCCATTCTGTTCTGCTCATTGCCTTCGCCAAGCCCACACCCCTGTCTCGAGAAGGGTTCCCGAGAAGGTTCCGGATCTGGAAGGGATCCCAACCGAGTACCTGGACCTTGGAGAGGTCTTCTGTAAGTCCCGAGCCACTTTTCTACCTCCGCACCTACCCTATGATTGTGCCATAAACCTTCTGCCAGGAACCACCCCGTCCAGAGGACGGCTGTTCTCCTTGTCCCGCCCTGAGACTGAGACCATGGAGAAGTACATCAGGGAGTCGCTAGCTGCAGGCATCATTTGCCCGTCATCATCTCCTGCTGGAGCAGGATTCTTCTTTGTGGGCAAGAAGGATGGATCCTTACGCCCATGCATTGACTATCGAGCCTTGAACGACATCACTGTCCAGAATCGCTACCCTCTCCCTCTCATGGCCTCAGCATTCGAACAGCTACAGGAGGCTACCATATTCACCAAGCTGGACCTACGCAATGCTTCCCATCTGGTGCGTATCCGTGAGGGGGATGAGTGGAAGACAGCCTTTAACACCCCTACAGGCCATTGGGAGTACTTGGTGATGCCGTTTGGTCTTACTAATGCGCCTCCTGTCTTCCAGAACCTGATCAACGATGTGCTGGGAGACATGATTAACAAGTTTGTTTTCGTTTACCTAGATGACATCCTGATTCACTCCAAGTCCAGGGAGGAACACATCCAACACGTTCGTCAGGTTCTTCAGCGCCTGCTAGAGAACCGTCTGTTTGTAAAACCGTTGAAATGCGTCTTCCACGTTTCCACCACCTCGTTCCTGGGATACCTTATTTCGACCGGCAACATCCGCATGGACCCCAAGAAGGTCACAGCAGTGGTCGAGTGGCCTCAACCCACCGGCCGCAAGGACCTGCAACGCTTCCTGGGGTTTGCTAACTTTTACCGCCGATTTATCCGGAACTACAGCACCACTGCTGCTCCTCTTACTGCCCTCACGTCCAGCAGGTATATTTTCCAGTGGAACGAGAAGGCCAATCAGGCGTTTAGCAGTCTGAAGGACCGATTCACCACAGCCCCTATCCTGATCAATCCCGACCCAACCAGACAATTTATCGTTGAGGTGGATGCCTCAAACATCGGGGTAGGGGTGGTCCTGTCACAACGTTCCAGCAAGGACAACAAGGTTCACCCCTGTGCTTTCTTCTCTCGCCGCCTATCTACCACTGAGGAGAACTACGACATCGGCAACCGTGAACTCCTGGCGGTGAAACTAGCCTTGGAGGAGTGGAGGCACTGGCTGGAGGGAGCTCAGGTCCCCTTCTTGGTGTGGACCGACCACAAGAACCTGGAATACCAGCAAACTGCCAAGAGGCTCAACTCTCGCCAGGCCCGATGGGCATTATTCTTCTCAAGGTTTAATTTCACCCTTGCCTACCATCCAGGCCCTATCCAGACGATTCGAACCCTCCAGCAAGGAGGAGAGGCCGGACACCATCCTTCCCACGGACTGCTTCATCAACGCGGTACAGTTAGAGATCGAGGACATTGTCCGCACGGCCCAGAACGGTGAAGCAGGCCCCAGTAACTGTCCTGTTGACCGCCTATATGTACCTCCAGCAGCCAGGATGCAGGTGTTACACTCTTCTCTCCTCTCATGCCACCCTGGGATCTCACGTACCACCACATTTATCCAGAGAAGATTCTGATGGTCAGGCCTCAAGAAGGATGTGCTGGACTTTGTTACTGCCTGCTCGGTCTGTGCCCGAGGTAAACCATCTCACTCACCCCCATCAGGTCTGTTACAACCCCTTCCCATCCCTCACCGCCCTTGGTCTCACATAGCACTAGATTTTGTCACTTGGTTACCCCCCCTCCAACACTTTCACCACCATACTCACTATAGTAGTTAGATGATTCTCCAAAGCTGTGCATTTTGTTCCCCTCACCAAACTCCCCTCAGCCAAAGAGACAGCCAACTTACTTACCCAACATGTCATTCGTCTGCACGGTATTCCCTCCAACATTGTCACCGATAGAGGTCCCCAATTAACGGCACATTTTTGGAAAACTTTCTGTACACTCATTGATTCTTCATCTAGTTTATCTTCAGGTTTTCACCCTCAGACCAACGGTCAGACCGAGCGGGCCAACCAGGTGATCGAGACGGTGCTTAGGTGCCTTTGTGAGCGTAACGCTGCTTCGTGGACTCAGATGTTGCCCTGGGCCGAATACGCCATTAACTCCCACACCTCCTCTGCTTCTAAGTTGTCTCCTTTTGAGTGCTGCCTAGGTTATCAACCCCCGTTGTTCCCTGCCCAAGAGGAGGAGGTGGGAGTCCCGTCGGCTGAAGCCTTCATCCGGCGCTGCATCAGAACCTGGAAAGCTACCCGCATCAACCTGCAGCGCGCCAGTGCCCGGATGAAGGCAACAGCCAACCGACCTGCGTCTGAATGTTTACCAGTCTAGTCACTCCCCTGTCTGCGTGTCCCACTATTCGGGTGGTTACGATAGTTTTCGGGTTTTCAACACTTCTTCTAAAACTCGCGATTCTTACTTCCTGCTTTTTCTTGGTAGTTAAATGTTGTAAAGCACGATTCTTACTAACTACTACTAATCTAGGTTTTGTACAGTACTAATCCGATTAATACACTTACTGTCTGTCTAACTAACTAACTAACAATCACTTTTATTGGGTAGTTTAGAAATATTCACGTAACTAACTCACTAACGCAATCTCTTAGTATTTCTGCACTGTTCTGTAACTCCACCTCCCTATGCTATCCCTGATTACTCGTTTAGTTTCAGCAAAGTGTTCGCACCTGTCTCTAACTATCACTACGTCTTCAAACTATGCAAATGTCTACTCCCTAATCCGGAGACGTATGTTTCACATATTTTGTTTTGTGCATCCAGTCCGCGTTGTTGTCTATTTGTTTAGCCCACCTTTTTCTCTGCCCCGCCTAGATTGTCACCTTCCCTCTTGTATTTAAACCCCACTCTCAGTATGCTTCTTTGTCAGAACGTTGATCATAGTAAGTGCCGATTTTGTGTAAGCCTTATTATTAAGATTCTTGATAGACACCCCTTTGCCTTGACTTCCGTACCTGCCTTGCCCTCTTGTTTTGTTTGCACTTCTGATTTTCTGGTTTTTCGACGTTTTCGCTTTGTGTTTTTGACTACGAGTTTGTTTTTGCCCTTCTGTACCTTCACCCTGTGATTTTCTGGATTTTGACCTCTTGCTTGTTTTTCGACCATTCTTTTGCTTTTCCACGATTTTGGATTATCCTGTGGTCTGCGTCTGGGTTCTCTGCACCGTACATAACAATTGCACCTTTAATATAGGAGTAAGGAACTGGGATATACAAAGGGTTGCTGGAGAATGAAAACATGTATCCAATCATGTACTGTGCAAGTAATACACAGGTGACCTATACATGTGGATCTGCAATATTTAATGATAAAATGAGCCAACTGGGGAAATTGATGGGTGACATGTTTCTCAAGGGCAATGATTAACTGCCCACTTGTCAGCTGTAATGGAGTTAACCTGCTCTGTGTGCACATACATAGTTTTAATAATTATGTTGCCTTTCATTACAAGGGAACCAATCAAAATGTTTAGTTTTGAAAATACTTCCACTATTTACATAATTCCTCTGTTCACCAAATAAACACAAACACATGAACGTAAGCGCACATTCAGTTTGGCTGCAGGTCACTTTTATTTCCAGTCCCAATCCTAGAATTTAGAAGCACTGAGCATTATTGGTCCATGGGAGTAGCAGTGATGAGATCACAGGTGGGGTAAGACTGATGTACACACATGCAGTACGTGCATTTAAAAAGTGGGTCAGCCAGCCAGCCCGGGGAAGACCTAACAAGCTGCACACAGATGGCGGTAGAAGAAGCTACAAAGACAAACGAGAGCAGCAGAATAGTCGGGAGGCAGACCCGATAAGCCGCACACAGAGGTGGATGGATTAAGGAACAGGGAGGCATCAAAGGAACGCAGCCTGGCTTGGGGTGAGAGGGGAGGAGTGTTTGATCTGACAGGGGGCGAGCACGTGATTTCTGGGACGGAGCTGAAGTAGCCTCGGCGTGGATTCTCCGGCAGGATCACACCCGCAGAGAGCTGCGGGGGAGGGGAAGGTCGTCATGGTGATCTGATCCTCGCTTAATTCACTCTATCACTGCCGAAGGCCCTTCCGCACTCACGATTTCAGCTCCAATGTATTTCGCAGGGGGCTTCAGCTGAGGGTGACCAGTTTTTTTACCTACAATCCCCAGACAGTGCATACCTCCTTTCCTTTGCACAAATAAAACTTTACTTCAAGTTGTAATAATATCACAGCACAGGTGAGGGTTTCACCACAGTACATAAACTGCAGGACACTACATGCCTGAGACAATTAAAACTGGGCACATTTAGGCTGCAAACTCAATGTGCCCAGTAAAAATGTTACTGGTTCATTGGCTTTATGAAGACTATATTAAACTGGGCTAATTTAGGCTGCATACTTGACGTGTCCAGCAAAAGTGTTAGTGGTTCATTGGCTTTGATATCTTTTTGAGAAGGAGCCAGTCCCCAAGAAGCCAGAAAATTGGAGCGTTATAGAACAGGAATACTGTAGGTCCACAGTGGAATCAGGGGGGTTAGTACTTTCCAATAAAGAACAAAAAATAATAAAAATTGATGCCATTGATAGTACATGCTTAAAGATGATGAGATGATGTTATTAAGGTATAATAGAAAAAGTTGAATCCATTTCCATTTACTATCCATCTTTTACATTTGGAGCCTCATGAAGGCCACACAGCGAGATACGTGTCTAAGGCCTGGGTAAACGGGCCACGGTATTCTCTGCAATTAAACCACGCAAATAAAACAGTGAAATGATTTGTAATTATTCGTCCGTGACTAAGCGGCCATTTTGACGGTGGCAGGGACCCCTCGACGGGGGCGAGTGGCACAGGGAAAGCGGAGCTCTCGGACCGGGGGACGTTCCTCTCCGCTGCTCAATTATTTCCAGAGTAATTGAACGCTTTCATAACGCAGAGGAGAGAGCGTGCCCCGCGCATCGCGCCGGCCTCTGCGCGCTCGTTTCGGCTGCGTTTGTTTATAATATCCGTGACAGGGAACATGGGTGTTGCGGCACCAGAGGAAACGTTGGACTGTTTTTGCGTGGGGTGTTTTGATGCGGTTTTTCACCCTCCTATGATTTTAGACAGCCGATATAAACACTGTATTTGCACACGCATAAATACCATTCAGCTGTTACCTAGCATGTCTGAATCAACCATGCAAGTATGACATTACATTCGAAAACAAACATTTCATGCTAAAGTGGTATTGAATAACTGGGAGGGTTCTTGGGTTTATTTGGCTTTATACTTATTTATCCCTTTGCCAGCAGGGGAGCAGATTGACTTCCTTTATAAAAGCAGGAGTAAGAGTACTTCAAGACATGCTTTAATCAAGCCTCAGAGCGAATCTTAATTAAGACTTCATAGTTTTATTTGATCACAGTGGAGGACAGAGCTCTCCTCTCAAGGGTCTGAATAACATCAAACATCGGGATGTATTAAGTGATCGCTTTCTTGATGACACTGTTCTACAATATCGGCTAGTACAGAAAGCATTGAAAGAAAACACTCAAGATCTATCAAGCGTCAGACAGTTGGTGCATCGTTAGCATGCAGCTTGCCAGTCACTGTGTGGATGTCAATACACCACTGATCAAAGTGGATCACTTTTAGTTGAAGTATACAGAGCATTCTATTGCAGTAGGTCTTTATTCACCTTGCTTTTAGCGTGAGCAAAAACACAAGCGAGTGAGAGTGCCACAGAAGAGGGTTGAGGGGCCAAGAGAGCTTCAAGTGTGTGCTGGCGTACAATAGAGAGAGAGATGTCAATAGCAGCCATGACAGGCAAGCAGAGCGCTTTCAAACGCGCACTCTACGAAGAGCGATGTTGCCCACATATCGATGCCAGGACAAGAGTGTGTATCAGAGCGATGGCAAGCATTTCCCCCACAGGCAATCCTCTATTAGTGACTCAGTCCCATTAATGGCGTGGGGTGGGAGTGGGGGTGGGGGCCTGTATGTACATTTATTGAAGGTCTTAATGGAGGTCTGAGGGACCTCTATCCTCGGGGCGAAGAGAGAAAGGCGGCCTATCACTTTGTGTAACGCTGGGCCATGTGTGACAGGCCTGACCTATATTTCCCCCTTTCTTTTCCACCCAGCTGCGGCATTCCTCTCTGAAGAGGGGCAGAAAGGGGACCAATGCTGTTTGTCTCCTGCCTTAGTTTGGTTCGTTTTATTTTCCCATCATTCCCTTTTGCCTTCAATGCTCCAGGTGACCGAACGCGCTCTCCCTTATCACATGCATGTCTTTAGTCTGATAATATGGCTTTAAAAATTCAAATTTATCAATTTCTTTTTTGCACCCTTGGTCATAACCACACAACCACACCCACATTTGCATGTTTATGCATTTATTCTGAGTGGAACTAGCTATTTAAAACACTGCTGGAGATTCCAGTGCTGAGGAATATTTTGGAAATGTATGCTTCATCTGAAGTGACCTGAAAAATTCAGACCGCTGGTTATTCTTCTGCCATTGACTGCCTCAAATCAGATCAGGAAAACAGAAGCAAGGTGTTCTGGGAGATGTATTTTTTCTCAAAAACTACAAATTGATTAGGGAGATGGAAGTTTGTTTTAGGAAAAGACCCAACTTAAAATGAAAAAAACAATGCAGTACTGTCTGCGTGGATTGAATGTAAGCAGAAAGCTGTGGGCCATAGACCACAACATAACCCACAGGGGGTAAAAATGCCACCAGCACTCAGACAGGAGAGGCAGGAGCCAGGTTAATTAGACCACACGAGTCAGGGACAATCTGCTGCTGAAAACATGATGTCATAACCTGCACTCACAGCATTTTCTGGGTAATTTGCTGATGGACTTGCTTGTCTTCTGGTCAATTTACTCTAAGACGCTGAGGAGAGTAAACAAAAAATTGGCAGAGGTGCAAAACAGGGATGTATATATATATGTATTATATATATATGTATATATGTACCCAGTGACCACTTTATTAGGTAGAAGAAATGTGATCCAAGTGAATTTGATCGTGGAATGAGTGCTGGTGCCAGACAGGGTGGTTTGAGTATCTCTAACTGCTAGGATTTTCACGCACAACAGTCTCTAGCGTTTGTAGAGAATGGTGTGAAAAAAAAAAAAAAAAAACAGTGAGCAGCAGTTCTGCGGGCAGAAACACGTTGTTAACGAGAGAGGTCATTAACAACGCATTATGATAGAATGATAATGATAGTTTTGTATTCATTTTTTGACTCACGAATTTGTGGACGAAATTTCTGTAGTTGCGTGATTTCACGGAGTGAACCAAAATCCCAAAGGAATGTTTACAGCACCTTGTTTAATCCATAGCGTGAAGAATGCAGGCTGTTCTGGAGGCAACAGTGGATCCTACCTGGTGCTAGATTGGTGAACCTATTAATGTGGCCACCCAGTGTATGTACAGTATATGGTTATTGTGGAAGTTGTCTGTTTTAAAGCTTTTCTATTTCAGATCAAACCCATATCCTGCTAGGAAAAGGTTAATGGTAGACAAGGGAGACTGAGCATTTTGCAAAAATCTCAGTTTTGTGAAGCATTCTGTAGAAAATTACATAATGTTCATTTGTTCACACGGGTGTTCTGGGATTTTGGTTTTCATTCAGAATACCAAAGCATGCTAAAAGCATATTTTTCTGTAAGAAGTGGGCTACTGTAAAGCAATATTCTAAATAAAAATAATGAAGACATTTTCTTACACTCAGAACTTATACAATATATTATGTGCATATACTTATCCTACATTAATTTATATTATTCCAAATCTTAGCCTTCAGGCTTGTATATTTTGAATTATTCACAATAACTTTTACATATTAAGTCAATTTTGTTACAAACAACAGTAATGCAACAATACAAGCATGAAAGGTAATTATAATATTAGATTTTATATCCCTTTGCAAAACATAAAACGAGAATATATTACCTTATAGGGCTTGCTAAAATGTTGTATATAACTGTATATATAATGTAATGTTACCTCGAATAAATCTTACACAGGTATAGAAATTGACTACAAATGGCATTCCCGAATTCTCAAAATTACTTGGAGAAACATTTTAATTGTTATGAAGTATTTGCTATTTACCCAGGCCTGCTGTCATAAAAACAACCGTCAGTCTAACCAAGCCCCAGTAAAGATAAAATTTCCTATCATCTAATCAATCTTGGAATGATATGACTTGAGAGTAAGTACAGGCTCCTGGAATTCCAGTCAAGAAGTAGAAAGCATTAGGTTAATTTGTTTCGTTGGAAGAATTGTTTGCGGAAGTTGGATAATTCTGAACAGCTCCTCTTGCGTGGAACCAAAGTCACAGTTAGAATCACCCCAAAGGGATTGGAGGAACATTCACTGTGCTGAAAATTAAATCCTTGCCTTTAAAAGCTTTTGCCCCATACCAAGGTCCAGCCATATTTACATTAGAAAGAGACATAGTTGTATTGTGAAAAGATTTACACATGTTTACAGAAGCCAGTGGAACTTTAGGCACACCATTCACGATTTAACCCTCAGGCAAGTTCACCTAAATGTCATTAAAACTTCACGACACATCAATATGGCCGTTTATCTTCTGAAAAAAAAAGAGTATTAATAACAGAAGATTTGCAGGGATTAGTGTAATGAATGAATCCTGTCACAATACACAGTGGCTTAAGTGGATGTATTAAGCCCTAGCTCACTGAACTATGCAGCAGATGCATACAGGTGTTCATACAGGTAGGTGATGCTGTATGTACAAATATAATTCCTCATGAACTTTATACACATTACATGCTGTGCTGTAACAAAGAGACACGTGATACATCAGCATCCTTAGCTCTGTTCAGCTAGCCATGTTGAATATTCAGCCCAGATGTCTCTGAACATACAAATAAGCCTTATACATATACAGGTATAGTTAGAGCCTTTATACTGTAATGACAGCAGAGTGATCAATATCAAAGTGCATTTACTGCAGTTCTGTAGTATATGCTAATCCGATAGCAAATTAGCATTTTTCCCTCCACTTTCCCCCTTTGTATCAGTGATGCCTGATCATACGTAACAAGTTTGTAAGAGGTTAGTAAAAGAACAGAAGATACCAACAAAATGCATAACTTACTGTAGAGTATGTGATTGTCACTGTGCATTTCAGTATATTAAAACCACAGAGGGAAACCAATGTATACGTCCTGTGTGATTTAGCTACTTATAAGATAAAGCATTTTAAAAGCACTGAATGTTAATTGCTCAGTATAGAGGCTTTAGGTAAAATTGAATAGACACCTTGGCTATGCATGCTAGTTATATATACATCAAGCTTTGCACACCCCAGGCCCCTCTGTTAAGTAAGAATATAACAGACCCCAGCCCAGTCAGAATGAGCAAATAAAGAAGACTTGCCTAATAGTTTACACTAAATTAGCATTTAATGATCCGTGACCCAACGCTAAAGCCCAAAATTAGCCCCATCTTTAGCCCCACCAGACCCCATTAAATACAGTGTAAATACTGTGTGGGCTCGCTGATGGATTTGAGTTCTGATGAGAACCACTAATGGGAACTTGACTGCTGAGAAACGGTGACATCAGCACCGCCCCAGCTAAACATGGCGAGAGTGTCAGTTTGATGTAAACGCTGCTGGCGTGCACTGCTGCTCGCTGGCAGGGGAACATCCGCGGGAGTCCAGGAACCGAGCAGGTCCGGCACAGAACAGGAAGTGAACGGCTCTGCCACTGCCACTGTCAGATTTGATGAGAACAAACAGGCCAGTAGTCTGCTTGAAACTTGACTGACAGCTGAGCATTTCATCAGGAGGAAGACTGTATGTTTGCTAAATAGCTGCTGCTGTATGAAGGCCCAGGGCTGGTTTAAATCATATTGCATTATTTATTTTTTTCAGCTGACAATCTGCGCCTATTCACGCAGCTAATGTCTAACTGGAAGAATTTGGAGAGTTACCGTTACAACAGCCTTGTCTGATATTTGATACACAGAACCAGTGAGCTGTATTCTTGACCCACCACAAAGAATCACAAAAATATTTTCATGACATTTGCTAATTGTCTCACATTTGGCATATTCATCAGACATCACTGATGGTTTGTCAAAACTGGTCACAGAAGCCGGCTGTTGGCCATGGGAAGCCATTCCAAAAATATCAAATGCTTCTATCTGGATATACAGTGTGTACAGTTATGAACTTGATTATTCTTGAGTATATTATATCAGCTTTCACCAATATTTCTCAAATGGGGTCTAACATAGATCTACTACTGACAAGGCACTGGATAGCAGATGATTCTGGGCAGAATACAGTTGGGTTTGGGCGAGTTATGACAATCTCGTGAGCTCAAAATTGGTGGACTCCAAAACTTTCCTTTAAACGAACTCAACACGTTTTCATTCATTTATTCAATGTATCTGTTAAAAATCTGTTTTAATCACAAAGAAGCCTAGACTCCACTTATCAAAAAATTTACACCACTCTATTACAGCTCTCAGAATAACCAGCAATGAGATTGTTTCGGCTACAATCTACGCATTGCAGATCATTTTGACTCAAGTCTATTTTCCGAGTGTGAGTGCGGAGAGAGAAGTCCGCAAATGTTCATAAAATGTGCACAATTTTGAAAAAGCAAATAAAAATAAATACATCAGGTGCGTGCTAGTGTAATAAACTGCCTAATTGTGGAGAGCTGGCTATATCTGATGGAGTATTGTGAATTAATTGTTATATTGATACTCAAAGATACTCAAAAATCTCCACCACTGCTTAGTGCTTAAAACAGATTTTTCTTAATTGCATTTATCATTTAACATGATGTGAGGAACACATCTGCGTGGTGCACATCAAATCTTGGACATGGTCTCATCGAGGTTCAGTTATTCTGGCCATCTGATTCAGATGATCGTGAGATGTGGGCCAATTAAATTAAAAAGTATGGGCCATCACTGGGGCTGCACTCGCTGTCTGAAAGCCTTGTCATCTGCAACCAACTATGTTCAGTCAATTTTAATCAATTTATCATAAAGGCTTTTAAGAAAATATTGATTCATTATTATGAATATAAAAATTTACCACTAATGAATTATATTTAAAAATGAATAAACAATAAGTGGGTTCTGAAAATGTCAGAAAGTAAGATTTCCATTTTGGTTGAATCTACCTTACAGCTTACAGTACCAAAACATAATAATAATATGAAGCTTAGTCACAGACACACATACAAAAACACACACACAGGCCATACAGTGCAAGCTAGGTCACAAATAATTATGATATTTAAATGTGGATGAGCGTGACATATGCTGTAAAACCAGATAGAAATGGTTCGGTACTATCAGGATGGAAATATGTTCTTGAATTTTGATGCCGAATCCATCCCATGATTGTGAGAAAGTGCCCACGTGTAGGGAACGAAAGCTGACTTACAACTGCATTTTGAAGAACCTCAAAAATATAAAACAGGATCAATAAAAGAGCACACTCTGAACTGCACATCACAATTCCGCGTTGGTCCTGTCAGTTTCCAGAAGATTCTAACTGAATCAAATAATAAAGAGACAGTCACAGTGAAAGAGATTCCAATTTTGTGCAGAGCTGTAGTGTATTTAACCCCCCTATCTAGTCTGGTTTGGTGGCAATTGGTGCTTGAAGAATACTGCTTGTGTGCCGGTGTAAAGAGCCTTGTCAGGTCTTCACCCTTGAAAATACATTTTATTCACCCTCTGCACATCTTTGACTAACACTGCACTGGGTAGCCCATGTGCACCAGGCCAGAGTCAAATTGTAACTGATGCTATCCCATTGGAGAGACTGGCTCGCAGCTCAGTTTGGGATTGCAGCTATACATAAATATTGAAGTTAGAAAAGTAGGACTCGCATTTTTGAGTCTCCAGACAACCAGACACTGATTTTTAAAATGTGGTTTCTTCAGAGTCCAGACTGCCTTTTATGTAACATAATATTAAGTTATAATATTAAGGCCGAAGCTTCATCCTCAGCCTGTTTTTGCTGATGCCAATATAATGAGCCATAATGAGCTGATATCCTGCTTAACCCTATTCACTTTGCCCTCTTGTGGTTGAGTCATCGATGTCTCAAATTATTGTTACGTTCATATCTATACCAGACAAAAAACAGTAATGCAAAACGATAATGCAAGATTGTTAAATCTAGCTAGCGAGAACAGCAGTTTACAACACTCACCTCGCCACAGACTCAGACAATAAAAGTCATATTCTAACAATCCATTTCCCTATGTCAAAAAATTTCCAGAGAGGGGAAGACATGCGACAAATGTCAGACGGTCGGATTCGAACCACCGACGTCACGGCTCGCAACGAGCATGCTGTCCGTGCTCTACAGGCTGTGCCACTGAGACACCCCTCATGAACTACTTTCTATTGTTGCACAAATGTATTGCTAGGTCAGTTCAGTACCAAACTAATGTAAACACGGTAAGCTTCTTGTACAGGGTTTCCTACCCTTTCCAACAGGGTTTAATGTGTCATATTCAGATGATGGGCAGTTTAGTTCTGCATTCGCATAGCACATTGAATATTCAGACGTGTGTAAATGAATATTCAGAGGTGTGAAGGATTTGGACTTGCTATAGATAAACCTGTAATTGTACTGGCTAACGGGGCTCTGGTTAACCAAATTTTTAAATATAGTTTTAAATATAATATATGCATTACATATAGTTTAAATGTGATGCAGTTTGGTTAGAAAGTGTCATGGGGAGTAATCATTTTTGGAGAGCTTTTTGGACACTTTGGGCATGATTTATAAAAACATACACTCATATATGTCAATAAAACACATGTGAAGGTAAATCTTCTTTACATTTTGGATCAAAAACATAAACATAAGATCATGCATGTGTCTGGACAAAAAGAATAGCATATGTTTTGTATTTGGAGAGATTTGGGGACACTTGAGGACATCTGGTTGCAGTTTTGGGAAAACTCATGTGGAATTTGTTCTGGGCTGGTCCTTGACATAGGAATTGAGATATTCAGTGCTAAACTATAAAAACATAAGGCGTTTTGTAATTTGTTGGTATTATAGTGTAATGTTTGTTTACACTGTTTGCACATGCTCTGACATAAATTTGTTCTGTCAAATTACGGAATGACACAAGCCTCTTCTTTCATTTATGTCATCAACCATATGTGCGTAGCAAATCATTTTTCAGATATTGACACTTTTATAGGGCTAGTAAAAAATAGGTGGAAATTGCCATCTCGGGGGGCAAAGTGGAAAGGGTTAAAATACTATGAGTGCTGTAATAAGTCATCGCTGAATTTGGATATTTCAAAATGCTAAATTGTACCAGCATTATCAAACACCCTGAGTCTCAATGTGAAGAAATAACATGACAGTTACATTGCAAGTGCTGTAAAAAAATATATTTTTTAAGTTTTTGTGCATCTTCTTGTTGTTCATTAAATTATATATATATATATATATACACCACTTTATTGGGTATACCATTACACCTTGTTGATGCAAATACTGTATCTAATCAGCCAATAATGTGGCAGCAACTCAATGCATAAAAGCATACACACATGATCAAGAGGTTCAGACGTTGTTGTTCAGGCCAATGGGGAAGAATGGGAAAGAAATGTGATCTTAGTAACTTTGTCCGTGGAATGATTGTTGGTGCCAAACAGGGTTGTTTGAGTAGCTCAGAAATGGCTGATCTCCTAATAAGTGCCTAATAAAGTGGTCATGGAGTATATATAAATATACTATACTATATATGCACATATAGACACACATGGACATGGTGTGTGTTTTGCGAAATATATAATATTAAAATATAGAATATTTGTACCTCATGGAAATAATATCTCTGGGGTCCTTCATTCCTCATAAGGCATTTTCTACAGCATTTACAGCATGTTATTCCTTCAATAAAACTACAAGCTAAACTACTTTCCTTCGCGATACATATTTCATGTATGTGAATTTATACCGCATGCATCCACACATTCTCTCACACGCAAGCCACACACGCAAGTATCCTCACATTTCCACTTGTAAAGGATATAAATATATTTTCACCCTTTGTAAAAGGCCTGCTGTTAAGCTGTAGTAACACTGCCCTTGAATAACGCATTGAAACAGGCCCGTAATGCCCCTTTGCAAGGTTCTCCTTTCTGGCGCAACTCAGGTATTCGTCATAAATACATAAAGGAATGAAAGGCCAGGCCTTTTTAATAGTCTGCCCTCTATTCCGCCAAGCTGCACGCTTTAATTGCTGTCTCTTTGCACGCATTGTAAAATATTCATTTGCCTGGGCTAATGGAGCTAGCAGAAGCAAGAATGCAATCTAAAGGACTGGCAATATGGAGCACTCAGAGGTCTGAATATGCATCATCTTCCTTTTCTTCAGAATAAACTGCAACCAATGTTTCCCCTTACTTTGGCTCGGCCCTGCGCCAGGATCCAGAGGGAATTTGAGAAATGGAGGGGGGTGGGGGGGCAGAACAAAGGCCAATAACATCACACTACTGCCCCCTAATGCCAGACAGAAGACATGTGAAGACTGGCTCTGTTGAAGTTTTGCCTCCAGCTAACTCTAAAGTGAAGGACTGGATTCGTTTATTTCTAAAAAAGGGGCTTCTTTTTGGAGTTTTGGTGCAAATGACTTTCGAGTTTCTTGTAGAGAATTACATGTGAAAGCATTGTATTCAAGTATGAAAGTATTCAAATTTCAGACTCATGGGGCTGTGAATGACTGAATTATTGCTTTAATCCTTATGCGGTTGTAACAAGCTGTGACAAGCATTTCACATTCTCTGAACCTAAACAGCATGATGACGACACATACAAACCTACCTACAGGTGAGTAGGAGGGGTTGAAATGAAAAATGTTAAAGTTATCAATAATTTTTCTTCACGTGATGTAACATCAAAGTACATCAAAGAGACTGTTGTAGACCTTACCTTCTCCAGAAGTCAGTTAATTGTTCTTGCAAAAAATTGCAAAACTGCTTAAAGAATAAAATTCATCACATTGATTGTCTGCTGAAGACTCAAATTGAGTTCAAATGTAAGAGCAACATTTTCGCATGATACAAAATGAAAACTGATAGATGTGAAACAAGGGTATGATAGATACTGAAAACTACATTTCTATTCGAGTTGCACCATGGTGATACTTAGGCACTGCCCTTAACTATGCCTCCAGTGCACAAGTTCTGCCAAAGCATGGCATTCATTTCAATGGGACATATATTTTCAAGAGGGCCCTACTAACCTTAGGTTTAATGCACCCAGGGGTACATTATCATGCCTGGGTTTGTACAGTCATTTCTGCACTTATACGTTTTAGGCATTTCTTTTAAGAATTGTCTGCATAATTCAGCATCAGCATTGGCTCCATGTTCCCTGATAACACAGACATTACATGTACAAGAGCAATCACATGTTCATATAAACATATAATATTCTAGAAATCCAGTCCAAAACGGGATGTCTGTTTACTGTGGTTTAATTAATCACTTAATACAGTACACTTTGTTTATCAGAATCTACATTACAGCCCCATTGCTTAATCAATACAGAAGCCACTGTCTCCAAAGGCAATCTCAAAAATTACATTTTAGAATTGTAATTTTCAGATAAGAGGTGCCTCCTGACATCGTGAGAAACATGTCCCTATTCCTGTTTTAGGCTATATTGATACGCGCTGTTAGGACCTATCAGTTGATGACCAAAAATAATAATGTGTTAGCACTCCATTGTGAATGTGAAGGATTTGGCATACATAATATTAAGCAGCAAAATTCATACTTATTAATACTATTGTATTAATAGTTTAATGTGGGACCGTTTCTTTTCTCTTGCTCGTTTAGTTTTTTATTATTATTACATAGTGGTAGGGGTGAGGGCAGATTTCAGTGTGCAATCACGTGTAATAACACGCGGGTGGGGGGTAGTGGGGTGGCGGAGTAGTTGTGATTGCAGAGGGGTCCACACACACCTTGTCAAATTATATTTAGAATGTTACAGCTCTCAAGATAGGACAGCCAGCTGGGCTGCACAATTTCACATTTGTAATCAAACAAACACATGTGCTTAAAGTGCATTTTCAGCTTTTATTTAATGATATCTATATATATAATCAAACATATTTTTTTATTTGTATACAGACCCCCATTTTGGGGCACCATATCGTTTGGGACAAATGGCTTCACAGGTGTATTCAGTACTGTCCTTAATGTATGTATAAGAGAGCTTTCAGTATAGTCTTGATTAGGCATTTGATTGCCTTTGGAGCCTGTTATTGGCATTTATCAGGACCAAAGTTGTGCCAGTGAAAGTCAATGACACCATTATGAGGCTAAGAGATACAAGTCAGAGACATAAACCAAACTGTAGACTTACCAAATAAATGCCATGGGAACATAATTAAAAGGAAAGAGAGCTCTGGTGAGCTCAGAAATGACAAAGGACCAACAATTGTAAAGGGCCTGGTAGGCCAAGGATGACCTCTTCAGCTGAAGACCAAAGAATTCTCACCATAATGAACCAAACATCCGACAGATCAGAAACAGTCTTCAGGAGGCAGGCATGGATGTGTCAGTGACTAGAGTCCACAGATGACTTCACAAAGTCCTGGAAAGTTCTGGAAAAAGGTATTGTGGACAGATGAGACCTAGATTGATTTGTATCAAAGTGATGGCAAGTGTGAAGTCTAATCCAAGATCCAAAACACCCCCCTCATCTGTGAAACATGGTGTTGGGGGTGTTATGGTTTGGTCATGTACAGCTGCTACAGGTGCTGGCTCACTTGTATTAATTGATGATGTAAATAACCACCGGAATTAATTCTGAAATGTACAGTATATAAGCATCTTTTCTGCTCACGTTCAACCAAATGCCTCCAAAGTTATTGGACAGCACTTCATCCTACAGCAAAACAATCATCTGGAACATAGTGCTAAAGCACCAAATGACTTTTAGATAAAGCCAATTTCAAATTTCAAATGACAAATTCAAATCTGAATGCAATTGAACGCCCGAGAAAGCTTAAGGCAGCAAGTCTCCAAAAACAGCAGGAGTAGAAGATGTTGCAGTACAGGCCTGGCAGAGCATCGCTAGAGAAGATATAACATTTCCCAGACAGAATGGTGTGCTAAATTGGTTGTATACAAAGTGCTGTGATGGTGAAAGCAAAGTACATATACCCTTAAATACAATCTGAGAATATGCACTATAGCTACATGTGAATTGTTTGATTACAAATCAAGATTTTTGGAGTGCAAGGCTCATAAAAAAAAAAAATTGTCCCAAACATTATGGAGCAATGGCTATATTGCTTGTATAATATTTTCATGCTATCATATCTGTTACTACGTTATATACACACAGTGAGCACTTTATTAGATATTTATTAGACTTATTTTGCAGTCTGCTGCTGCTGTAGCCAAACCACTTAAGAGGTTTGACACGTTGTGTGTTCAGAGATGCTCTTCTGCATACCTCTGTTGCAATGTGTGGTTATGTGGGTTACTGTCACCTTCCTGTTAGCTTTAACCACTCTGACCATTCTCCACTGACCTCTCCCATTAACAATGCGTTTCTACACACAGAAATGCTACTCACTGGATGTTTTTGTTTTTCACACCATTTTCTGCAAACTCAAAATCCCAGGAGATCAGCAATTTCTGATATATTCCAACCACCTGTCTGGCACCAACAATCATTCCATGATCAAAGTCACTTAGATCACATTTCTTCCCCATTCTGACATTTGGTCTGAAAAGAATAGTGCTCAGTGAGTATATATACAGTGCATTCAATGTAGTTGTATTTGGCCTTATATCTCCTTTTTTCACGTTTGCGTGAGGGTTCATTTGGACAGCTCCAATGGCAGGGGAGAAAATGGCGGTTCCTGTTGCAGGTGCTTCATCTCAGCCGTTTAAAAAGGTGATATTTGCTGGCGCATCGCACATCTTCTCCCATTTAATTTGTGAAATTGTTCAAGTGGCGAGTGTGACACGCATGTACAGGAGGTGTTGGAGGAAGTTTTGCCGAGTGGGCTGGAGAGCTGTTAGTCGGGTCGCGATGTAACCGTCTCGCTCCGGGAGCTGTTTGTTCCAAACTTATTCATCCTCGGGGACAGATGAGTGGGACAGGGGAACCCGCAGTTGCCAAGACATTAATTACACGAGGCGGTGGCTCAGCTTTCGTCCGGAATGGTACAACTGATTGAATTTGCTTTGAACTCGTACATATGAAAGCAGTATTAATAATCTAAGGCTCTGTATTTTTTGTATTCGTATAGAAGTGTATAACTCATTGTGCATTATATGGTTCTGTTCTTCTTCTTCTAAAAGTAATTCCCAAGTCGTTTTCTTTAGTTTTTGCTGTTACGTATGGTATTATACTAAAATTGAATAGGCTTTTATGACCAACATGCGTGAAGCACTTCAGAGAATCAAAGTTTAAGCCATTTAATATGCACTACTTTTTGTAAATGGGTCAAGTTTTTTGTTTGTTTGTTTTTATTCCGTGTTGTGGCACAGCATTGCGCCTGTTTTCCTGGAACTTCAACAAAACACAGTGAACCCTGTGTCTCTCCTGGCCCCTGAAAGCCATGTACCTTAGGTGAGGATTCACTGTGCCCATGAATGGGGCCATTGATGTTCTTTTTCTTCCAGATGAGTACTAACCACTTGTAATTCAAGTAGAGTGGGCAGCTTTGTCCCCCCTCTCGCCCTTTGTTCGGTCCTGCCATGCGTGCCCCCTGGCCCAGTCAGAGTGCCCCACTGGCACCGAGGGGACCCAAAGGAAAGGAGTAACGAAAGAACGCTAAAAAGAGGAAGAAAAAAAACAACACAATCTCTATGTCTTCACCATGGCATCCAGGGGAACTCAGAGCCTGGGATAGCTGCCAACCTCACTGATTGGTGTCTGCGACTAGATGGGGGCCCTTTGATTCGACTTTACAGTTAAATTCCACACCCCTCCCACCCTACTCCCCCTCTCACTCCCTACCACCTCCCCCATGCTTCTCCCCCCTAACCGTTCCTGGTGAAAGGAGGGGCGGGAGGGAGGGTGCACCTGTTGCGAGGGCCCTCGTAGCGGCCACGCCAGCACCTCCGCGCAGCGTTAGCCGCGAAAACCCGCTCGACGGAGACGGGCAGGAGAGAAAGGAGGCGCGGGAATAACGACGGATTAAAGAGTTACGTCCCAGCGTGAGGCGCCGTGTCCACACGGCGTTACCAGCCGATACAAATCATTCACAATGGCCCGCTCTCACAGACGCGGGGAGGAGGAGGGAAGAATGGCCTGACTGACAGTACCCTGGCAAGGAGCCACGGGGGAAGGATGCTCCCCTGCCAACTGTTATTATCAGCGGGGTGAATTCGCCTCCGATGTGTGGTCCGCTAGGCCCCGGTGCAGACTTCCAAGTGGCCTCAGAGGAGGGCGAGGCATTTGTCACTTTTGAAAGGAATTATGGGATGGCTGCTCCCACGGGGGCTGCCGTCTAAGTGGAGGGAAACTCGCCGGATAAGGCAGGACTCAAGTTAGGTCAACTGTTGTGACACGGCATGAAAGATAACATTTACACAAGCCTCCAGCTGCGCTCAAGCAGGTGTGAATAACCTGTACAAGCTATCCTTTGATTAGTCTCTCTTCTGACCTGAATGTAATCAAATATAAATGGAGCATCTAAGAGCAATATTTTGACATGGTGAAAATAAGCAGGGGTAGACACGCATGTGCTGGAAAAAGGGCCCATTATTATCAGGGTGTTGTAAGTGATAGACTGATGACCCTATATTGCAGTATGCATAAAAAAAGCCTTAATTTAATTTGAACACATCACAAACATTAGGCCTATAGAAATGCGAGAAGATTTAGCTGGAAAAAGATGTGTCCACATAATATAAATTCAGAGTCATCCAATTCATTGCTTAATCTTTCAGGATCACTTAATTCACAGAACCACAATCACTACCCTTGACCCTTGCCCTGTTCCCAAAAGAAAATGGTGAGGAGCTTGACAACCTAATATTGACACTGACCGAACTTGGCAAACGGCAACAGCTAGTCTTACTCAAAATATGTGGTAGTCCTCCTGTACAGTGGCCCTGAGATGATATCTCATTCTCAGCTCTTCAACTTTAGCTCAACATCCACCAGTTTAAGATAGAACACTGTCAGTTCCAGCAGTACTTTGTTAGCATGCTAAATGTTGTGGTAACTCTCACTGCCCATTTTTTCATGGCCTGTCTGATTTGCATGGGGTCAATTTCTGGTTCCTGTTGTAATAATTTCAAACGGTAGGTCTATTCACAACTTTATGTCACAGCATGCTTTGTTGAAAATAATGAATTATCACTGAATTTTACCTGCTGGTAGTAGCTGCATTGGAAAGCCAGCTAGCTAATGTTAGCCTCCTCGCACCACGATTGCTTGTTAGCTAGCAAGTAAGCCGGCTAGGTACTGTGGCGAATTGTTGTTCTTTTTAAAACACGTGCTTGCTTGAGCAACCATCACCAAAGCATATTGTGATGAGACATTTGCTCAAAACGCACATGTAGTTTTCCAATTGTTACTATAAACGTTATCTTCCGATACACGCCGTTGTGCGTTTAAACAGCTAAGGGAAGTTGCCAAACTGTTTGCTTATGGTAGGCCTATGGATTTACTGCATTAAATCGCCACCGAATTTCGGGTGTTAGGATAGGCCTGCTAACAACCAGGGCTGCATTGCCCAAAGCCTTCTTAATGCTACGTCGTTCGTAAGTTATACCTCAAGCTCTACCTTAATGTTTCAGCATGTTTCCCGAAACATTTTAACTAAGTATACTATGTACGTTGTACTTTCGTAAGGTTGGTCTGGACCACTCTTAGCTATACCTTATCAATGTTGTCAGCTCACTCCGCTAGCGGCCACCACTGTTACGACCAGAAGCCTCTGAAATCAGTTGTTGCTCTTAGTTCAATTTGTTAGGAAATATGTACAGTGATAATTCTACAGTTGTAGTTGGCTCATGATATTACTAAAATACCACATTAATGTGACTGTTTTCATGCAAATAGTACATTTGTACATTACGAAGGATGCATGTTGCACTTTATTGAACATATTGCGTAATTGCCTTTTAAATTATATTAAACTGACGATTTTCCACTCTCTCTGTGGGCTGGAGCGATGTTTAACCATAGTTATTTCTTTGCTCTGTTGGACACCGTAGTCCTAAAACTAGAAAATAATGTTTCTTTATTCAGCGCCATCTCCATTTTGTTTGCTGTGAAGCTGTGGGACCGCTTCTTTCTTATTTTTTTCCGCGATTGCTTATGTTGTTTTCGGCTTATGTTGTTTTCGTTGGTGCGTTTTGCTTGTTGGTACGCTTTTATTGAAAACGTTAGCTTTTTACAGAAAATAGTGAATTACACCAGTATATGCATCAATATGATGCTGCTTCTGGCAAATCGACCCTGATTGCGAAGTCATTTAAGGCACCTTGACAACGATATTAAAATAATAAAAGTAAATAAAACATGACATGCCAAAGAAGGCGTATTGCTAGGTGGCATTGCGGGACCACAATCTGATATCACAAACCGTATATATAATTTGGCGAAAATAATATATATATATATGGTTGGATAACTTAGTTTGTAAATTTTTAATTCTATTAATAAGTTCCCACCAGTCGTGATAAATGCAATATTTTGAAGTATTCCTGCAGTGTTTTATTCATAAAGAACACTACTTTCTCTTATCACGCAGTCAAGCAGTCACTGCATGGAGTGAATAATCTTAAGAGTCATCGATGGGCCTAGTTACGTTGCAGGTAGATGCTATCCCTTAAGCAACCGCCTAAGTGATAGTTCAGGGAACATGGCTAGAAAAGTAAACAGGTATACCTTTCGAGTCTTTCGAGTTCGTAAAACGCTAAGAGACATGGCCCAGAATACATCATATTATTGCTAGTGGGGTGAACTGAACACTGCCGGTATTAAGTAATAAAAATAATTTATTTTACATTTATTTTAATGAGAGCTTACATTACATTTCGGGTTCCACTAGCAAGTGGAGCAGATGAAACCAAAAGGGTGTTCTACAGAGGGGTTCCAGTGGGAAATTCCATTTGGAGCATAGCCAGCAGGTGGGAATTTTGGAACAGTGTAGCCTTTTGTAACTTTCGATTTCTTTACTGTGCAGTAACCTTATTATTGATCATTTATTTATTGTGTTTGGTACCATATGTTTTGCTTAATTAGCTATGATATGAGCTAACACAGGTTGAAAGTCTCAGCAGATGTTATTCAGGCCAACTATGTTGGCACACTTGCTGCCTCTTCTTTTGCATTTTGTACAGTTTGAATTGTTGTTGTATGTTTTGTCTGTCTTTTGTAAATGTATTTGCACTCTCACCTCCCTGCAAAATAACTGGTGCACTACATCTGCATTGTTGCTTTTTTTTTTGTTGTCTCTAATTTGCCTCCAAACACAGTAAAACGTATACTAAGTAGCCAAATGTTTATTGTAGGCAAAGTATGAACCACATTTTTGCT
Organism: Conger conger; assembly: GCF_963514075.1. Lineage (NCBI taxonomy): Eukaryota > Metazoa > Chordata > Actinopteri > Anguilliformes > Congridae > Conger > Conger conger. The sequence goes on from NC_083765.1 coordinate 56,397,099, forward strand.
AGTAGGCTTGCATATCTGGGTGAGATTATTATGTAATTACGTTATGTGCATTTGGTTATCCACTGAGCACTTCACTCACAAGGTTATTTGTTGATCAAATTTATTGACGGCTTAGATGAGACAAGTAGCTAGACATGTTGCCACACTCTGCGTTCAGGAACTACCTCTGATTCAGATGAATGGCTCCAAGGCAGTGTCACCCCGAAATCATCCAACCTGTCTCCCAGATTGACTGAACTTGTCATTGAAGTGTTATTTTTATCAGGTACACTGGGACTGAATGTTCACATTTTAATGCTGTGGTTACAAATTGAATGCATACTCGATTGCTTAATGGACAGTAAAAGGTGCGCTGAATCTAGCCATTCACATTTACTGTCTCTGACAGAGCAAAGTTCTGTCAAGCATAGGCCTTAGGCTGTTTTATTTGGAAAGTTAGACACTTACTTGTATCGTCATAAAGTGTATTGCAATCATGTTTCACAATGTGAAGTTGGCCAACATAGGGTTCAGCTTCTGTCAGTCTGTATTTTTGAGGTCTTCAAGCAGCAGGCCCATTTTATTAAAGTAGACTGGGGGTAAAACTGGGGTAAGTTCCTAACCTTTGGTGTTGTATAGTTAAACACGACAACAAAGGCCACAGTTATTATTGTTATTATTATTAGTAGTAGTAGTAGTAGTAGTAGAAGTAGTATTAGTATTAGTATTAGTATTATTGACAAATACATTAATTTCTTTACTTTGTTAAAAATACTTTGAACCCATTCTATTGTAATTCCTTTGAACATGTCCTGTTAACATAAAATGAGGAAAATGCCATCTTGTTCACTTTAACCCTGCCCCAGAGCCTGTAGATAACCGCACCGGAGCGATTTATTTCTGAACCCCGCGTCAGGTAAAGAGTCTGGTCCACGAGCTCCAGCGTCTCAGCTGTGCTGTCACGGCGTCACGCACTGCTGTTCTTCCAGCACCGCTGTGCCGCCGAGGTTGGCATGGCTTATCGAAGGCTCATACGGCCCCTTGCTGGATCAGCAAGCTTAGCCTGGTGAAATCTGGTGCCACGCGGCGGGTTTTTGACTGATAATCAATCTTTGTGCTGCTCGACAGTTGTCGCGGGGACACGGACTGGAGCAGGTGGCAGATGGGCCGTGTGTGCTGGGGCCAGGCAGGGCCGCACCCAGCCTCGATTACACATTTACAGGCCAGAAGGTAATACGGAGGTAAGCCACAGAAAGGTGAATGTACTTTTGTTCAAAACAAGTATTTAGGTTCAAACTTGGTGTTACTTACACAACATTTACTGCCAAGCAAAACTACAAAAGAAAGGTCACATTGCTTGAAAATTAGAGTTAAGGTTTGCATTCTTTGAGACCAAACTATCAAAAACAAAACAAAAAATACCTTGGTTTGCTTCTTACAGATTCATTTTTGACATAAATGCTGATGTTAGAAAACTGATTTAAATAATAACTGCATAAAGCATCAAATTCCGCAGAGAACTAAAAATAAATTTGAAGGATAAACATTAGTTGCCATGCCTCCGGGTACCTTTGTAAATAAATGGCAAGGAGAAAGTACAAATAGCAAAATACCTCAAAGTTAAGTTTTGAGCTGATATAAAATTGGTAACAGCCTGTTAAGTTAATCTTAAGCTAGCTAGAACAAAAAAACTCTAATTATAGATGAGGCAGTGGTCATAGTTACCTAACTTGGTGTTGTTTGTTGCATAGATACAACAAACTCAAAAATTAAATACTATGCAGGATTTTTACCTCGGAAATATTATAAAATAACCATGCTCAATCATATCTGTGATGCACTGGCAATCTAAGTCTTTGCCTATATTTACCAAATCTGTATTCTACTGCCTGCATTTTTCTTGTGTGTGTTTGGGTGGTGTCTGGCGTGACACTCTTCTGTGTGAGGTGGCTACTCTGTGGGGTGTGAACAGGTTTCAGCTGAGTATTTGTTTTACTGGTCGAAAAATATTCAAGGGACTTTCAATAGAGGATGTTATGGATGCAACCTTTGCAGGCAAAGGGGGCATTTGTGATGGCTAATGCTTGAAATGATGACAAAACAGCCAATAAAACTTTACAAACAGCTTGGCCAGTTCCTTCATGTCATTTACTGATTTGTTCCTTCATTTCTTTTGGTAATTTTATTTTGTTCACTGATTCACTCACAAATGAATTTTTTCTTTCAATTCAGAACTGCATGCACCAATTATTGCTACCTGTTGTTTGTTAGTTGATTGAGTCTTCAACGGTACGATTTCTAATAAATGCAGCCAGCCCTGCTCAAAGACATGATCTGTTTCTTATATAATCAAAGAGAACCTGCTTGTTAGACAAATTTGCAGGAAAATTGAGTCCAAGAAAGAAAAAATGAGAAATAAATAGCTTCTAATTTTAAATGTATATATGATATAGCTAATGAAAGCACAAGCAGCATAATGAGGTAAGAAAGTTTGTGATTTGATTGGAGGAATCAATAAAAACAGTATAAAAATACTGAATATAAATGTAGAGAAAGGAAAGCAAGAAACAGAATTAGGCAAGATGAGTGTGAGTAAAGCACTACATGTCAGAGAAAGTTTCTCAATGTTTGCCCATTGAACTGATGTGTTGCGACAGGCTATGATTGACACGGAAAGGTGTGAGTGGCAGACAGCCCGAGCCGTCTGTTTTGTGGGCGTAGCTGTCAGTGGAAGTGGTGTATTTACATCACTCTAATTGCTGACTTATTTTGACATTTCAGGTAGCAGTCGGGAAGCCAGGTAGCACAGTAACACCCCACGTGTCATACACCCCGGCTCTTAATTGCTCTGTCATTCCCTGAACTTCAGGATGAGCAGGTCGCTGCTAAATGAAGCGTGCTTCACCCACCTTGGGCAGTCTGTGCTTACAGCAATGTTCTCCCTTTTTCCACCAGGCGTGTACAGTAAGAGGGGCTGAGACACCGGTGTCAAGCCTGCTTGCAGTATGGTGGACTGACACAAATACCACAAAAGGTAATGGTTTGCTTATGCAGGGTTTATGCTTTCATTGGCCCGTTTTCCTCCCAATCCTATAACATGCAAGAACATAGTTAAGTGCCCCATGTCAGTCAGATACATGGATTGTTATTACTGTAACTGACACACGACCAAATGCGTGACCAGAGATTAATGGGGGGAATGAGTAATTATTCCACTATCCAACTACAAAGAATGTTCTCATTAGAGCGCAGAGCTCTGCCAAATCACAAACAACTCCCCTTGCATGAATGTGTGCAACACATATCTTGGCAATCCAGTCATTACGTTTTGAGATGTGTTTGGCCTGATGGTGGCGCTAGTGGGAAGGCCATAGGGTCACTAAACTCAGGATGATTCTTCCTTTTGAGAACATGAATGTGTATCGCAAATTTCATGGCAATCTGAACATTCGTTTTTGAGATACAGTATGTCAATCACTCAAGCTAGCTCTTATGTAGGACTCTTCAAAGAAAGTGCTACCTTATGTACTTAATTGCGTTTTGCAATTACAAGTATAGAATAATTGAACTGGTAAATTCACACAGACATAATCTTAAATGTTAAATGTTACTAAATACTTCCCATATCATTTTGTCTGTAAGGTTGTTTTCCAGCTAGCAAATCTGAACCATGCGAAAAGAGGCAAGAAACCTGTTTGCTTATAAAATACGGACATGCAAATAAATATTTAAAATATGTCATGTATTTGGTCGACTAGCAATAACTGTCTTTAGTAAGTATCTCCAGCCTATATCATTATATTAAATTCAGCAAGATATAATTGTATGTCCTCAAGAATATTTAAAATGAAAACTACAGGCTTAGGATAATATAGTTCTTCCTCAGAGTGAGGCTCATAGCTGTCTCAATATGGACTCAAGGGTTCACTGGAAAAGTGTCTGACAAGTTCAATAAGCCTTTCTGAAGAATGCAGATGTCAGTGTCAGAGAAAGTGATTGGTGCAGCAAATGAACTGGTCATAATAGAAGTCAAAGCTGCAGAAGGGACTGTTTGTGACAAGCTGTCAAAGCCTGGTTATTAAATTTTATCGTTTTCATAAACAAGCCTCAGGCATTCAATAACACATTTGAACTTGCTAGCTGTATATTTATGAGTATTATTCTCAGCCTATGATGGACGTTGTAGAGGCCAAAGGTGAGTGCATGTATTTCCCCCAAAGTATATTCATACTTTGTACATTCAGATGTTATCCATGTTCCACACTGGCAGTCTTTCGGTCGATATAATAATTGTTTGCACTGATACTTTTTATTTGTTATAAGAAAAAAAAAAAAACCTAATCAATGTGCAGTGCATTGTACCAAAGGCATTTGATGCATACATCAACAATAGCAGATTGCAAAGGCAATCAAAAGCCTAGAGTCAAGACTAGGGGCGCTTCCCAATCAATTACAGTATGTTTACCTTCTTGCTTCCTCTCCTTGCTCCTACCCAATCAGAGAATGCAAGGAAAGGATGCACGGATGGAGGAATCGAGTGAACGTGAATTACGCAAATGGAATGTCCTTAATCTTTGAAATGTTATTTTGGAGCCACGTCACTTACAGGCTTGGCAGATGAGAAGAGGTAGATCCATAGGTCAATCATTTACGCGTCACACATTCCAAAAAAATACTTCCGCAAAGAATGCGCTCATGTTTCTTTGCTCAAGAATTCTTGAGGAGCCTCCTGACTCTGGGACAGGCAAGGAACAAGGACTCCAGGAAGGATAAAATAAACAATTGGAATCAGCCCAGGATACAGGACATTCTATTATACTAGCACTAAGGAAATGACTGAACACACCTGACTAATCAGTAACATCTGTCAAGCCATTTGTCCCAATGTCACAGTGTCCTGCAATGGGGGGACTATGTGTAAAAAGGACTGTAATTCCTACACAGATCACCCGATATGGATGTAAATAGCAGATTAAAGTGGACAGTCTACACTTTAACCGCTTTAATTCATTATTTAATTTCAAATAGCTGTAGTACAGAGCCAAAACAACAGACATTGTGTCACTGTCCAAATACTTACGCACTGCATACAGCAAAAGGCAGAGTGGCTCTTCTCCATACTTACAGACACACTCTTACTTCGGTTCTGGAGAAAACTTTATTGTTTAAATAAAAAAAGGCATAATTCCAAACATTCAATTATTAATTTTAGTTATGTTGGCATAATTGATGCATTAATTAGTTTGAAATGTGGCTCAGCCATATTCCCTTTGCTTCACGTACGTTTAAATGCTCATGACTGAGGTAGTTGGGATCAGGTAGCTGGTGAGTCTACTGTACATTATTACCTGTAAGAATGATGAATGGCCATTCCCGACCATGAGAGAATACATAATGTCCCTGCTAAGAATTAATCAGGATCAGTGTCTGTTGCTCACTTCTCCATCTGCAGCCCGAGAAGCCATCCCGTGGAATAGATTACTGAGTTGGCACATCCCCTGAATGCAGCTGGTGGAAAGGTCTTTGCATTCTCAAGCAGTTGGCAAGACTTCATACTTCACAACGTGACTCAGTTATCAATTATTCGATGAATCTTCTGCACTTCAACCTCCACTCAACCTCCACTCTGGAGCAAATGTTTCTCCAACTATAACAAATGAGGAAATGCTAGACGGCCCAATGGTATCCTACAGGGTGGGCAGTGGACGTAGTCACATTGCAGTCTTTAACGTGACCCTCTCAAACCAGGGGCATTGCTAAAAGTGCTCACGTATAACATTAACATGGGTATGTAACAAAATAACCAGCCTACTAAGGTACATTTTAATCGTGGCTAAACTGTGGTGTTACTCTTTTACACCCCCAACATCTGTTCCCCTCACGTGGGGTGATCCATCCTTCTACCAACATGGCCAGCTTGTGACAGCTTATGTTACGCTTGGTAGGGGCTATCAGCGGTATCTTGACGACATGTGCATCAGTGTGGAGAACGGCCAATGCGCATTGAAACGGTGAGAAGAGGAAAGAGGTTAGCGCAAAGGGAGAGACGCTTATGTTTTCCAAGCCAAGCGCTGAGTTCTTCATTTCGACCATCCCATCTGTCGGCGAGCAAGGAGGCAAGCTGGACCAAGAGTGAGGTGGGCCTCTCTGTGCCCTAGTCAGCCTATCCCGGAGTCTGCAGCGATTGACACCCACCCTCTGGGTCCTGCAGTCAAGGAAGAGGACTAGAATTTTTGGGCATGAGGACTCCATGGGCACTGATCACATGGACCTAACAATGAAATGTTATATGGGTCTACTCGGCAAGCCTGGAGAAAAGAAAGGCATTTACTTAACTTATGTAAATCTACAGTATTTAGCCATCTTTAGACATAGGACACTAAAAATATATCTCTGTATGACTGCTGTATAATTGCTTTAATGCTATGCTAAAGCAATATTAAGCCATATTAGGCTAAATGAGGATGCCTACTCTATTTAGTACAATACTTACACCACATACATACAGTATGAAGCCTACTACATATTTAATGTATAGTTACATTACTCATTTAAACTTTTTTTCTGTCAGAGTATGGTATGTTATATTAATTTAAAAATAGGATCATAGAGTTGGAGAGAAGGTATACACATTATTTGGACAGAATCATTTTTAAAAGCTGTGTGGTTTGTACTGTAGGTTGGCCCATATACAAATCCCTGTGCAAGTGTTTCTGTACTGTGATCTCTATTGCCCTCCATTCCTCCGGCTGCATAACGAGGGTAGACTGTCTGCTCTGTTCTAGGAAAAAAAATCTCCCGCTTTTCTTTTAGGTTTCCTTGATTCCTTACAAGCACGAGGTTAAGCCTTATGAGCAGAGGTTTGGCTTGACTGAACCTAGGGGATAGTCTTTTTTTATATATATGTACAGTGTATTGTATGTACACTTCAAGTGTAATTACATTTACGGATTTATTGGATGCTTTATAATGTGTAATTTAACATCAACATGTTTTTTGTGTTGACCACATGATGTGTGTATTTGTGGACACTTAGGTCCAGATGTACTAAGCCTTTTGCGACAATTTTCAGGCACACATATGAGGCATATGACGAAACTGCTGTTCTCGCTAGCGGAGAGTCTTTTTAACAATCCGGCATGGGCGTTTTGCAGGTTTTATTACTTCACAGTTTCTTAAATATGACATAAATATGAACACAATAATTTGAGACGTCGACGCCTCCACCACAAGGGGGCAGAGTGGATGGGGTTAATGAGGGTTGGATTTCTGTATGACATTCCGATGCCTCAAAGAGCAGGCGTAAACCGAGGTGCAAGCAAAACAGAGACTCTGAAGATTAACTGAAATTATCTTTGCAACAAAAATCACACTATTTCAACTCCAGGAAATCATCAAACAGATTATTAATATTAAATCAAAATGATTGTAGTCAAGCAATAATTAAGGCTAGGTGTTTGTCACAGAAAATAGTGTGGAAATTATTTATTAAATTCACCAATATCTCATGCGAAGCAGTGGGAAATTACGGAAATAACATGCTTGACTTCAGTGACAGTAACAAGTGCTTGAAGTTTAAAAAAGATTGCTGCCGCTAGTAAAAAATATCAGTTGGCTGAATTTAATCGCTTTTGTCCATTGTGGAAAGACCTGCCTTTTGCCTTTAACAGTGTTAGAAACAGAGCATGCTCGACTGGCATTGCTAAATTAATAAAAACAGGGTTGTGTGTATGTTTTGTTATCCTGCAAAATAATCACGGAAAAGAAAAACGGGGAAAGACTTCTGTGACAAAGCACCCAGCCATACAAATATTTGCGCTTCTGGGAGAAATAACATGTCATGGAACCTCCCACACAATGTTATCATTTTATCCCGGTTTCCCGGCAATAGTGAAGCTCATTGCAACAGTACATCAGGCATTTTGGATTATTTCAAACGACAATTGCCGCCACAACTGGAATATGTACACATTTGTTCTGCTCTGTATGTGCTTTTACATGGCACCAGATAGGATGCATGGATATCGCAAGCAGTGAATATATTCAATGCACTAAACACGTGTTTTAACTGCACTGTTTAATATTTGCCTCTTTTGCAAAATGTGGTTTGCCCCATTCGCTGATTGCGTGATGAGCTGTAGCCTTCGTAAATAAGATGTAATTTCAGACAGACCGTGACCACACCAACACACCCTCGTCAGGGCGCATTTCGCGTGGCGAGCTTCGTGTACGTAAAGCCCTTAATACGTACTCTGACAAAGGAGAAGAGTTGGAAATTGCCGGGGAGCTGTGCGTTTGACAATTTCACACCATGTCCCCAACCTTTTGCCAGCCAATTTTCAAATCCACTCTCACTCCTGTCCACAGAGGCATTTCCTTTGGTCTTTTGTTAAGCTCTTTACAGTGTGCATTACAATTGAGCTGCAAATCTGTGCAGTGTCTCTCTGAAATGCATTCTACTCATCCACTCTCGGAAATAAGGGTGCAGTGGAAGCACATTAAAGAACACATTTCCCGAAGGTACCTTGAAAGGTAAAATACTGTTTTTTTGGGTAGAAATAAGTACCTTTTAGAAACAAAAAAGGTATAAGTTATTTATTAATCCAATGGCAAGGGGTACAATTTTATGTACCTATAGGTTACCAACCTAGCGACAAACTTTTGTACCTTTTTCAGTGTCCAATAAATAATGTGTATTAATTATGTAGCCAAGCTCTTGTTCCCATCTTTTATGATATGCCCTCAATATAGCCTGTCATGATGGCTCAGTAAGTTACTCTAATTGAGAGTTTCTGAGCTAAGTAATAACAACAGCCGTACAGTACTCAAAAAATGATGGGCTGAGGTGCCCAGTTTCAGAGAGTAAGGGGACAGCAGCCAAAGAAACGGGAGCCATTGTCGGTTTCCACATGCTGGCTGCATCCCCGAGGAGGGATGGGGTGGGGACGGGGGTGGTGGGGGCCATGATGCCCAAGCCAAAAATGAGATGGGGGAGAAGAGGTGCTGTCCGGGTCTCTGCCCAACCGAACCCCCCCAACACATACACACAGACGCATACACAAACAGGCACACATACACAAACAAACAAAAACCCACACCCACACACATACTGTACACACACAAACAGAAACACCCCCACGCATATACACACACATTCACAACAGGCACTCATACACAAACAAACAAAAACCCGCACCCCCACACACACACATACACACAGACGCATTCACAAACAAGGACACATACACAAACAAACAAAAACCCACACACACACACACACACACACACATACTGTACACACACAAACAAAAAACGCACCCACACACATACACACAGATACATACACAAACAGGCACACATATACAAACAAACAAAAACTCCCACCCACACACACATACTGTACACACACACAAACAAAAAACGCACCCACACACATACACACAGATGCATACACAAACAGGCACACATACACAAACAAACAAAAACCTGCACCCACACACACATACTGTACATACACAAACAAAAACCTGCACCCACACACACACACATACTGTACACACACAAGCAAAAAACGCACCCACACACATACACACAGACGCATAGAGAAACAGGCACACATACACAAACAAAAACTTGCACCCACACAGACATACTGTATACACACGAACAAAAAGTGCACCCACACACACACACACACACACACAGACACATACACAAACACACAAACAAACAAAAACATGCACCCACACATACACACATACTGTACACGCAGAAGGACACACATGCACATCCACACCCACACACACACAAAGGCCAGGCTGTCACACAGCTGTAATGTAACATGGCATGCCTGACGCAGCCTGATTGACAGGCTGTCACCCTCGCCTGCCCCAGACTCCTCGAGTCAGAGGGAGGCCTGAGCTGTGGCCTGACACTGCGGCGTTGGCCCGGGCAACAGTGACATGACCGCAGCTCTTTTAAATCACAATCAACAGCCCTCCTCCCGCAGCCTGATTTCAGCAAGTCAGAATATGTACAGACTGTAGATGACACTCTTAATGAATTTACAATCAAGGTCCTCCCTTCTTAAGTCTGATGGCTGTCACACTGCTCCTTAAGCAGTCAATGAAAAGTAGTAACTAAGTTTTACCGTTTTACTCATTATCATTAAATATCTGAGTTTATGTACATCGAAATGGCACTGGATGAAATGGCTCTGGATGTATATTACTGAAAAACCATAATTATTTCGTGTTTGTGAAATTGACTTAAATATTTGCTTTCGTTTTAACACTCAAAAGAGTATGTGGTTTTTCACTAAGACTCTGTGGCGTATCCACACAATTCTGCCCATTGTAGGCTGGTATCCTCTGGTCTATGCAAGCAGCCTCCCGCTCCAGTAGGAAGGGATCCAATAGAAGCGCATTCTTTGCCAGAGCCTTTTCTCATCTCTGACACTTCACTATTCACTGTCCGCAGCATGGGGCTTTTGGGAGACAACTGTCTCTCCCAGCATTCAAGCAGACGGAGCTTTGGCGCAAAACGGGCGAGTGATAATTGACTGTAGCGGTGCCAAAGTCGCAAAAACAGCACCTTTCAACAATCACCTCGACTTGTGATTAACCAAATTTGCAGCCTCTACGTTTTTACACTCTAACCCGTGGAAAATTTAAGAGGGGTCCGTGTATTGTGATAAATGGATGTGCAGTCAAAAACGAAAAGGTGCAAACTTTGTCGTCTTCCAAGTTTTGCTATATTTCTCTCAGTTAAACACTACTCTATACTCTCAACAGATTCCACAGATACAATACGTCTACTAAGAATGTTTTATTAATGTATTTTTTTGCGACTATACTGCGTCTATGAGAACAAACGTGCCCCATCCACCCCCCCACCCCCTCATACCACCCCCAACCCCTACCCTCCCCAAACCACCCACTGAACAAACAGTGTGTCTGTCCGAGAGGGCTTGTTAGGAGTAAAAGATATAAACTGCACTGGAAAGGCCCCAAACATCCTTTTGCGACTGGAGTCCCATTCAGGTTCAGCAAGCGTGAGATGAGTGGAGTGGCTTTGAATATCTCCTTCAGGGCCCATGCTGTTCCGAGGCGGGCTCGGAACATGGCCGCCCTTGTTTCCCCCACACTGCGGCTCCTTCACTCTCAATTTAACCCGAAATCTGATGAACCCATTACTCCACACCAGATTTTCATGGAACAAAGAGTAGATATAGTTACAAGTGATCAATCGACAGCCGTGAACGGAGGCGGCAGGGCATTAACAATTCATGCCGTTTCACTCCACTTACTCCAGCAGAAGATCGGGCCGGCATATTTAATGCAGCGACTATTTCACTCGATTTAAGAGAGCCGTGACTCATGCCGCATTCTTTAAAGCGGAGGAGGGATTACTCAGTGGCAGCGCGCACGCTCCTGGAAACAATTTCATTTGTCCAGGTATCCTGAAAGGCCACGTCCACAGATCTGCATTGATAAAACTTTACACAACTCCCATCAATATCCCCCACTCCTGGCCCCTGCACACAACCACATCCCAGCGCAGCAACATTTTATTAGACTTTTCAGCCACCCCCTCAGGCACACAGTGTCAATTTAACGGGATCACTGGAAAGAACAGTGTGAGAGATGTATATATGGCAGCTCATACATTTTATTTCAGAAAGCCACTGATATTTAAGGTAAAATGACTGCAAACATAAGAGCACGGGGGGGCAGAACATCTTGACAGCCACCTGTAAGCAAAAGTGTGGAGCAGTAACACTTTATAATAAGGATCCATGAATTGGCCTGAGCTAATGTAGCTAATGTAGTAGTACTACTGAGAAGTTCATCTGTACAGCTCTGTTAATGTATTTGTAAATCATGAATTCATGTTAACAACTACATTAGTTATTGTCAATTCATATTGGAATGAAAAAAATCAGTTAATGTATTTGTTAATGGTTAACTAATTATAAGTTAATCCTATGGTTTGCTATTGTGTAAATATCATGTAACAAATGCATTAGTTCATTTTTAATTGAAAATAGCAGAAACAAACACCTTCAAACCACAACACTTTTTATCCTTCCCCCATCTCTGTAAACTCACTGACGTTGAAACGCCGTTGGCTGTGGCAATTAGAACCAATTTTCAACTTGAATTATTGTACAATTTCTGCAATGTTTTGGAGTGTTGGCCCGTCAACTGTATATTTTGAAAGCTGAATTTAAGGAGTATTAACACAGGCAGAGGGTGAGTCAACATGTCAGTGAGCCTTTTTCAATGATAGGAAGGGATTTACAATGGTCTTGCAACAATGTTTTGACACAAAAATGTACCTTTAATTCATGTATTTGTCCATCATTCATTTATGTTAACAACTACATTAGTTATGTCCTTCATGAACCTTACTGTAAAGTGTGACCAAGGAAACTCTATAGAGTTCTCACACAGTAGACGGTCCCAGGCTTGGCCTTTGGCCTTGAGTTGAAAATCAAAGTATGCTTGATGTTTTGGTGTGCTTCTGCTTGTATGGTGAAGTATGTTGAATAATTCCACATCTTGGACATTCCATAACAGTTTTTATGCCTTTCTTGGTATTCTTTATGTCATAAATTAACCACAGAAACTTCAGCTTATCCCTCAGCAGTAGTAGTAGTGAGTAGCTAAAAGGCATGCTGTCCTGTCCAGTATTATTGTTTCTGTGAAATAGGCTGCTAAACACCTCAGCATCCTGCTAACCTTCGAGAACCCTCATGACAACCTCCGTGGTCAATGTAATCCTTTCCCAAATGTTTATTTATTACACCCCACTCCATCCCCCTCCTAAATCTCCTCTTCTGCCAAGACCTTCCTCGCCTAAAGGCCTCAGTGTTTGGAGACGCAGAGCTCGGCACATTTTTTTTTTAGCTGAACAATGAAAAGAGGTTTCAGCAAGGCTGGTTCCAATTCATCTGTGATAAATGAGAAGATAAGGCAATCAGTGCACACCATGACACTCTGTGCAGCTAGTTAAGCACACTTCGAGACTATTCAGGTGTACTCAGGAGTCCTACAGATGGGGGGGCCCAAGCTACAGTATATATACGCCCTCGATGTCGGCCGCTAGCTATCCGGCCCTGAGCTGCCTCCTGGGCTTCTCAGAGGAAAGGGAGGAGCAGTGAATTGGTTCGGATTCTAGTTTCCCACCTGGACTTTCCCACCTACCTGCTGGACTATATGACCATGCCACAGTGTCTGGTGTTTGAGAGGAGGGGGACACAGCCAAGCCTGGGGAGGAACTGGGGTCCTGGGGCCCTCGCAGGCCTGGAGCGGGAGGCTGCAGTCAGGCAGGGGAGAGGTGAGGCCAGGAGCTCTGGGTGCCCAGTGGGTTCTGGAGCAGGGAGCTGGACCGGGTGATTGGCAGGCCGTCGCTGAGAGAACGTGACGTGCCGGTCGGCTCGAGGTACACGGCGGGAGGTGCCTGGTCTGCTCCTCTGTGATCTCCCAGCCAGCGGTAATGATGCTAATTGTGTCTGCCGACCAGCAGTCTGGGTCATGTGGTGTGTCTCTGTGTGCGTGTGTGTTTTGTTTTTTTCCATATCTCTGACTGAGGTACTGAGCTATGTTGCTGTTTCAGTGTTCTCTCTCAAGAAAGCAAAGCAAAACCCCTCAGGTTCCCTCAAAGACATCAGGAACCTGACCCAGTTTTAGTTGGTGCTGATTTAAGTTAGAAATTTCATTAATGTTCATTAATGCTGCTGGTTTTTAGATGTGTAAGGAGAAAAATTAGAAATTAGAAAGTAAGTGTACCCTTCAATGCATTTTAACAGCTTGTCTGAAGCTGGCTGTTTGCTAAGACTATATCTGATTGAATTTGGATTTGTGACTTTTTCAGCTTTTCTGGCCAACATTTTATTGTCAAACTTTCTGACATTAAAAGCAAAAGTGAGGGGGTTGAAGCTGGTGGTAGTAAGGGGCATTGGACCTATTCTTCCTAGTAAATGTAACTAGAATTCTGAGAGCTAATCTGCTACATAAAAAGTATTTATTAAGTAAATTGACTGATTGATTGTCTATACATTATTAACCATTTTAATATTACTTACTGATTTTGTAAAAATTGGTTAAAGTGAAAATAAATTCCCTTCTGTTGTTCAGTTGTACAGTGTATGTTAGTATTATCTCTGTGAATTATTTTCCTGTAGGATAACTTTGGCCTGAGCACCGTGCTCTTGTTGCCTTGTGCTCTTGCTGCCTTGTGTGTAAATACAAAAACTGGTGAGTGCCGTTCCCTCTGATTTTCAAGTGGGCCCTCTCACTCACACTCGTAAGTGAACACAATGGGGGAGACAGAGGGAGTCTCAACCTGCCAAAGTGGTTTCTGTTCCCCATTAAACCAGTCAGCAGGCAAGAGAGGGAGAGTAAAAAAGAAAGCAACATCGTGTGTGTGTGTGTGTGTGTGTGTGCGTGTGTGTGTGAAGAGTTAAAAGCGGTTAACACTTTCAGCGACGGCGAGGTGCCCCCTCTCTAACGCCGCGCGGCTGCTTGTTTGGGTGGGGCGACAGAGCCGGAATGGCGGTTGTGAATCGCGGGCGTCAGTGTTTGGGGACAAATAGCCCCGCTGAGAGGAAGTGTGAAAGGGCCGCGGCGTGGCCGCTGAATGAAGGAGGCTGTGTTTACCGCCTGCGTCAAGCTGGGGAGCCGTCACTCAGCCGGCAGCGCGGGGAAGCCTAGCTCCGCTCCCGCCTCTCAGGCGCAGGGTCAAACCGCGCTCCCGCTCCCCTCAGAAAGGTGTGTGCAGGAGAGGAGGAGGCGTATGGAGAACGTACCCAGAGAGCTGTCTGTTCAATTCAATTCAATTCAATTTGGTTTTATTTGTATAGCACTTTGTACTGAAGATTGCCACGCTTTGCAGAGTAGAAAGGCAAACACCAGACCTGAACCTCCAAAATAGCAAGTGAAGTAAAAGTCTCTAGTGAGAAGAAAGACCCTCAGACAGTGGTGAAAACTGTTGACCAATAATTGGTGACCTGTTTTTACATCACATGTTGTTCTTTTAGCTGTGGAGCTGGAAAGTTCTGCGCATTTGTTTAAATCTCTGGCTGATATACGTACAGTATGTAGTGTTTGAGAGGAGTTTTGCATTTCTATAACTGATGAGGATTTGATGATGCTAACAATGATAATGATGATTACTATCATTATTTATTATTATTATTATTATTAATATTATTATTATGATTATTATTGTTGTTTTGATTTTATTATTTTTTATGTTATTATTATTATCGTTGTTGGTCTTGTTGTTGTTGTTGTTGTAACAGCAACAGCAGCAGCAGTAATACTCATCATTTTAATAGAATATACTATAATGATTCATTTAGATTTGGAAACATACATTGATAAAAGTTGACTTCTAATTTCTGAATTCTTCACAGTTTTATAATGAGAACTCAGTCTAAATTGGTAAATTTAAGGTAGATATTTGGTACATCCTTGGGGGAAAATAATATATTTATCAGTATTTTATATTATACACGTTCACACATTATAAGGCTTACACTGAGTGTTAATTGTAATGGAAGGTTATATTTATGCCGCAGGAATTCATCAGACAAATGTTTTTATCAGTCTGACAGCATTATATTTCAGCACCATAATAATAATCTTATTGAGACAGATAATTTGCTGTTCATTATATGAGCAGCTTTATCCGTCATTGACTAAAGTTTCCCTATGAAATTGATATTATACAAGACAATCAACTGTTTCACTTTCATATTCAGGGCATATTTTAACTACAGGAAGAGTGTGAGATCAACAGCGATAGAGCATGTAACTTTCGGCAAATTTTAGCCCCGTGGCCCACAGCAGTCCGTACTTACGCTTAATGAAGTGAGAATTGCATTCTTCTCTGGATAGATATGAAAATGGATTTGTAATTGTGAAATATACAGTCGCAACCCCTAAAAGGTGTTAATTTTCCGAAGGTGAAAATTACGAGGGAGGTGAATATCCGTACAATGGCAAGCGAGTGGAGAAAATATGCAGCATGTGCGATCAGTGATCCAATAACTCGCGCTTCATTATGTATTTAATAAAGAGTCTGCTCTGTAGATCTTCTAAAAACAAAATGATGGTCAGACGGAAAGATTGAGCCTTTGGAAGCACTGCAGACAACATGACAACACTGCCACCTAGAGGCCATTCAGGTCATAGCAAAGACCCACAGACAAAGCCAGATGCTCTCCTTCCCACATATTTATCACCGCAAAGTGAGCATGAATGTGCATATGCCTTTATATTCCGTATACTGTAGCTGCGATGTGATTCGTTTATTCCGTCTTTAAATTCCACTGATACAGGTGCTGTTGTATGATAACGAGTTGAGAGTTTTAGATTTAGTCTTTATACATGTGTTATCACCTTATGTTGCTTTGTGAGAATCATTCTCTAAAATCTGGCCGTTTTTATTCTGCAAATTACTATTGGCCACCTGTATAGGATACACTACTATATAATAGTAATAACTTTATTTGTATAGCACAAAGTGCTTTACATCAGTATTCAGCAGGATACAGTATACAGCAAGTTTCACCTGGTTGCTTGTAAAAAAGTGTAATCGAAAACAAATTTATATCTGTGTAACATGACACAAACTCATTATTATTATATTATATGGCTGTATTGCATCCTAACTGTGTGATGAATATTGATGCTTATAAATATTATGTTTTTTTTTCAAACTATGCTTGTGATTTATTTTATAAATTAGAAAGAAAAAATAAATCTACAGTATGCAAACATCCCATACATTTGGCAACACATTTACTGGAGCAACTGTACTGAATTAATTTCCTTTTGAACTTTCCGGAACATAATTTTCAGCTTGATAAGATGATGCTTCCCCAAAGCATCCGGGACGGTGATGAGAGAGACGTGCAGAACTTATGGAAAGCTGAGGTCCACGCGTGGCATCAAAGCTCAGCTGGCCCCAAACCCAGCAGGCCCTGTGCCCACGCTCGGGACTTTGAAGATCAAACGACGGTGTCCAGGAGAGCAGGCCCGCAGCCTGCCTGGGACAGGTCAGAGCCAGGAAAAACCTGGGGAAACAGAGAGCACGTAAACCCACGTGCAGTGGCAGGGATATCGGGCCGTCGATAGAGCTACAGCTAACCAATGAAGGGAGCTCAGTTTGTGGACCAGTGTGGTGGGCAGGAGTTCTGACTCGGTTCCATGGGACCCCTCGTGTGTTAAAGGTGAGGAGGACCATCTGTCTTCCTCTGGGCTCAGACCTGGAGGGAGCGGGGGGGGCTCAGTGATTCCTGGCCAAGCCAGCGAAGTGAACACAGAACCCAAGAGCTGGGCTGCTTTAATTTCAGAGAAGAAAGATGGACTGGATGCCCACAATAGATCAGGGAACAGTGGAGGTAGCTGGCCTGCTCGAACAGTAATTATTGCTAATTTAGTTGCAATGCACTCTGGCCCCTGCTCAGCCGATGAACTGTAAAGACTGGATGTAAGGCATAACGCACAGCGAGTGAGTAAACTGTTTCAAAATAAACTCTGACGGGGTGGTGCGACCCCAATGTGAAGCGGAGGGATCTTAATCACCCCGAATCGTTATTTAGAAACCGCAGACTCGCTTGCTGTACGTTATCCTGCTTAAACCAAAACTACTTTGGAAATTAATTATCTCATTTAATCTTGATTTTATTATCCATATTTTTACATTTCTAGCTTCTGTCACAGAAATAGAAAACAACAACTGTTTTGGTGTACTAGCAAACAAAAACAGGCTAGCTCATGTTTCTAATTTAGTGTAGTTCATACTTTTTACAAAAATGTAATTTTTCTTTTATTGTGCAGTGTGTCACGTTAAGGGGCATTTGGGATGTTGATGGCCGGCTTTGGGGTTTCAACTGTTTCCATAGTATGACAAGCTTCTACATTTGCCTTTTCTTCTTTGTAGTTTAATTTCAATATTGTCTAGTCATAAAGACAATGTTAATTAATGACACATTCTAACCAAACCAACTCATCTCTACAGAGTGCAGAGGGTACAATCTGGTGTAAACAGCTTGTACCCAACTTATTCAGACAGCCCATTGCTGCTATTGTTTGGAAACAGATTTGTCTCTGGGTCCTAATCCTGACTTTACATCACTTTAAAAGTAGATTTTAGGAAACCTGATCTATACAGGTGGAGTAGGATATGGCCTGGGAGATGATTACTTCTCTGCAGTATTCATGTACAGTTTTTAGTTTTACGGTTCACATCACGAGCCATATGGACAAAACTGCCCTTCGTATCGCTGCCTGCTGTTCGCCTTTCGATTTCCAATTTCAGTGCAGCCACCACCCCGGTGACACTATCGGCAGAGCCGGAGGTGGCAGGAAGGGTCCTGATCCGAGCTCTCACTTCCCACACCAGCCCCGGGTCCGTCCCCCATCCTGCCTGTACACACGGAGCTTACAGAACAGGGTCGTGAAACGTATTCTGCCCCCCACCACCAGAACGACCGCATTAATGCAACTCCCCGCCCGTACTTTTAGTGGTTTTTCACTCACTCTATAATGCTGCACAGACTTCAACTGAGTGAAAGTCAAAGGCCTCCGTCTGGAATATAACATTCTGGAAAACATATAAGGATTATGCTGCTGTATAATTTTCACAATCCCCTGTTTTTTTGTTTTTTTTATGTAGCTCAGGACACAGCCTGAAATAGGCATTTATATACATGCTTCAGTAAGTTTTCTGGAATAAATATTTAGTGGCTTCAGCATGTGCATACTGTCAGCCTGATGGGCTATATGCAGGAGCCTATGTGGAAGTCCTAGACCAGAGTCAATAAAAATGAACCCACATTAACCTAAATAGTTTGAGCGATGAGAATCCCTGTTCCATAAGAATAGGTTCATCTACACCCCTTAATGGCTTCTTCCAGCTTCTGTTCAGCACAGGTTTCTACTGAGGTAGAGGTAGCCTGAGCCACTCTGGATAAGAGTGTCCGTTAAGTGACTGTAATGTGCTCTAAGTAATGTACTCTATAGCATGCTGTTTCAGCTTTTTTCAAAACATAGTAGTTAGCAGTAAAGTTTGTTGGGAAGGCAATGCTGCATTTGTTCTCTTTTGTCACTATGAGCCATGTATGCTCACTGAGCACTTTATTAGAAACACCTGTACACTTACTTATTCATGCAATTGTCTAAATAGGCTACAGCAGCAGAACACCAACAAGTCAAAAGTCTAATAAATACCTAATAAAGTGCTCACTGAGTTTATATTTATATATTTATATATAAGTTTTGGTTAGTTCGAGTTGAATATTTTTTTCAGTATAGAATTTAATATAAAAGCAAAGGGCCACAGGTTATGAAATTGTGAAATTGTGAGCATGACCTATCAAAAGATTGATAATCTTGGGCACTTACATTGTCAGAACTTCACAATAATGTGTAGCTGCTAATCAACCATCTAGCACAGCTTAGCTGTCATTATCTAACAAAGGTCACTGCTACATGTAATGAGGTCATTGTAAGGCCCAGGGCTTGTTCCTAGTTTAACAAAGACAATGGCATGCCATCCACAACCTTGTGCCAGAGAATTTCTGATGCAAATCTGTCGCATGAATTGGGAGTGCGGTGTATGGTTTGTATGGTTGGGATTTAAGACTGAACCAAAGAACAAAACAATGAAATGACCCTCCCTCCTCCAAACCGTTCAGAGAAAATCCACAGGATTTACGTATATGAACTGCAAGACATATGTAAAAAAAGGACGGACACATTTACAAGGCTCCGTGTTTATACAGGTCAATAACCAGCTCGGTCTTAATGGAGGCCCTATCAAAGCCTGCTTTATATGAGATCAATGTCTGGCTCACCGGTGGCCCAGGGGCTCCATGGGGCTCTGTCCCTCACACTGGACCTGCCGCGATGGCCTCTAATTGAGCTCCGCCGAGATTTGACACGCACGGCTCGGAGCGACGAAACGTGGCCCGGGTCCCCGCCGCCCCGGCTTCCATTGTGTAAAATAAATACAGGGAGTCGCGTCCCAGGGTGTGAAATAACAGACTGCACCCTTGGATTTTACTGGCCATTTCATCCCCAGCTGCAGGCCGAGGAGTGAATTATATTGTCTTAAGCGACAGGGCGAGGGGCCTTTGTGTCTCTGAGGGCTCAGTCACGTTATAAAAGCGCTTTATCCGGAATTTTCCGTGAGTCAGTCCGTTTCAAAGCCGCTTCCCGGAGACAGTTTACTCCATCGTCGTTTCCACAACCGAGTCTCCCCTGCATTTTACCTTTTTTTTCCGAATGTTACAATATTTGAAATTGTTTTATTGTCTGACTCCCAGTCGATTTCACCATCCGAGGAGAAATTGAACTGCAGTAATACAATTTTTAGTCCCTGCTGTGCGCTGCCTACAGGAGACTGCAGAACATAAAACAGCTATTGCCTTAAATAAAACACTTGCCCAAGAATTCTGTACACCTGCATGAAGAATACAAGGTACCTTTAAAAGTATAAGAGCTACATTATGTAGTGCCTCAATATAATTATGACAATGATGTTCATTATTGTAATTCTTCACAGTACTGCACACAATTTGATGTTGTTGTGATTGACAACCGATCATTAGAAAAAACAATGTTCCAGAGTGTAAACTGAATAAATCTCTGCTGAAAAAACAGCTCAAGCTACTGTAGGCTTTGAAACAGCTGGTTTGATTGACCAGTTCAGACCAGCTCCCAGCTCAAAATGGTTTAGGTAGTTGACCAGTTCAAACCAGCTCCCAGCTTGACATGGTTTGACCAGCTCAAGCTATGTTTTAAAATAGCTGGAAGTTGGTTGACTAGCTACTGTACCAGCTCAGACAATTTACTAGCACTAGCTGGTTGACCAGTTGATACCCAGCTCGACCAGCTTCTGACCAGCAATACCAGCTTAATTCTGAAGCTGGTAAAGCTGGCATACTTGGATTATAGAGCAGGGAGGCCTAGCATAGGGCCTCAGGGGTCCAATACTATGCAAGCACTGGATCCTGCTTGTCAAAGTAATTCAGGAAACTGGAACAGCAGAACTGACACTTGTGTACAAGGCTGACAGAGGGTTGAAGCACACAGTGCAATTTAGGCTCCAATTTAGATCCGATCACAGCTTCTACACTAAGAGCTTGCTGTGATTGTTGAAAATTAGCTTGCGTACGCTGACACTGTACACTAAATCAACCATTTAGATATTGTTGTCTGAGGTTCTGATGAGCTGTGATAACTGCTTGTGTTTGCACCTTTAACTGGGAGTCAGGAAACCCTTTTTGCCAAAATTGTCTTCGCTGTCAGGTCTAACAAGCTAAAAAGTACTGCCGACAAGCAATGAAAAATGACCACTCAACAACACTGCGAGTCGCATGCTGTCCTTTTTCATGGAGCCTTTTCCTGTGGCTAAGAAGAAGCCACGAGACAGCTGTGTCAAAACTAAAAACAACATATGAGCTGGGATGCGTCCCATCTCATCTACTGGTACACCAGAGCATGATAAACAGGAAAATACTATAGAGTGGCCTGTAAAAAACAGTGTGATTTGGTAAGACATGGAGTAATCCTGTCTGCTAAAACTCTTCTTGCAAGCTAGCAAAACGAAAATAGCAACTTGGTAACACTGTTGAAAAAATAGAACGTTAATGCTTTGAATAATCATTGTAGCAAAATGGTCACACTTAATAATATTCCCCAACTGACAATAAACTCATGTAGCGTGTGAGAGCCAGTACCAAAATCTTCAAAGTTGTCCACTTGTATAATGTTATAACACTGCTAGACACTTGTTTACTGTGTGTTCTTGACTTTTCTTCTTGGCTTTTTCACTACGCAAATGCAGTTCAGAATGGTATCTAGTGATTCATTCTCAAACATGTCCCATTTGTTTGCTGAGTAAATGCACCACCAAGGAATTGTCATTCCTGAAAGGATGGTGTTAATACAAATATGTATAAGCGTCTTGAGAGCTGTCGCCCATTGTCTGTTTTATCGTCTAAAGCGATGCGAGATTAAGATGAAAGGGCAGCTTTGCTTTCCCTGACATCCAATTTAACAAACACCAGCGAGTCTTATTGTACTGAAAAATGACACGAGAGATCAGTGCCTTCTGCTCCCTGTCACTTCCCGTTACGAAGAGCCCATCCAGTGGCACCTGGGGGAATCAAAGTCTGCATGGCTCCCATCACAATGTGCATAATTCAGCCTGATGCCTCGGTCAAGGGGTCGTCCTGCTCTCCATCCAAACGCTGTTTTTGTGTTTGATCCCTAACAAAAAAACGTGAATGAAATTCACTCGCTGTTGCGTTAAGCATCTACCCCGGCACCTTTCTTCAAGATCTGTATGCGAGAAGCGGCCCCTATTTCGGAGAGGCTATGATTGTGTCTTCAAGACAGAGGAAACCTATCTTTCAGGTCATCCATGCAGTACGGATGCAAGCCTGGTCGGATTCTCGTGTCAACGTTCCCAGGAACTGTGGATCATCTTTACCCACACTGCAGTCAATGCCTCTGTTATGAAGCTCATAGTGAAATATTAAAACGGGAATCACAGGCTGGATTTGTGGTGGAGTTACCATGAGCAGATGTTTGCCCAGGGTCATCTCTCTTACTATATCTGTTCTCGCTATACAGCAAAGATGCAGAGAATGCGATAGCAGAATGTATTATTTTAAATCAGGTTTATAAACAGTTCACATCAAATTTATATGAATAGTAGTCTACTGTTTGTACTTCTAAGAGTATAAGAGAGTTCATGTTCTAATTAACCTAGTTAATCATAAACTATAATAATAATTTAATTGTGCATTTGTGAGCTATCCACATTGAACCTATTAGAAAGGATATACGGCATATGTCACATTTTTGAAGAGCTATGCAGCAGGAAAGTCTCAATCCGTCCTACTGCTTGAAGAGACAATATTGTACTAATTATATAAAATAGTAATGATAAGGCCAGAAACCTCACCATATTAACATTGTTGGACAGTATGATAATACTAACTTTCAATAATGAGCACCAAGGTATTTTGTTTTTCGTTTTGTAATTCTTGGCTAATGAACCATCATTTTTGAATGCCAGACATATCCTGTAATTTTATTTATTTGAGGCAGGCTAATATTAGGCTATTCACTCTTCATTAATTTTCCATCAAGACATTTCTGTTTCAGCTCATATTGTATATCTAACATTAGATTTGCTCTCTATAATATGATGGAAATAAGCATGTACGCTATTGTTTGTCCAGATTAATTGGTGAAGATAATAGGTATCTAGGTTGGAAAGCCAAAAGTCTTAATAATGGAATTTTTGAGCACTGCAATTAAATATTATGGTCTGCTTTAACATAGATTTGCGCCTATTTGTTGATCCCTTATCTGTCTCATTTTGTCACCATAATTTATCGTTTATGTTCGAGAAACATTTGCTTATTGCTACAAATTAACAAAGGTAGTCTTTCCTAAAAATCCTAATTATTCTATTCAAAATTGCATTAGTCATTTGCTGTGGTTTACAATGCAATATTTCTATACAGTTTTGATAATCATGTGTTTTGTGTGAAATCTCTATTTAAGCAGGCTTCCGTTCTGTATGCGCTCATGATTTATAAAGATTCTGAGGCAAACTGCATTACGGCCTATCTTGTCATTATAATGACATTTCAGTCATTATCCATGCCATTGTTGGCTCTATCAAATGTTGCCTGTATCAAAGTGTCTTAATTCAAAACAACATATCTCTCATTTGCTGTAATATTGTAAGGTCATGTTGAGGAGCGTGCTAATCTACATATTTATTGTAAGTTTCATAAGTTTTCTCTTGAGTCTGTGTATGCAGGCGCGTGTGTTTGTGTGAGTGATTGTACCCATTGGCTTTTTTTTTTTTACAATCCATTACTTCCTGGAGCAGCATCAGAAGAATGTCAGAGCTGAGTGACATTCCTGTAAGATGTAAGGATTGAAAGTTACAGGATGCATCTTCCTCCTCTGTTTGACCTGAAACCTAACAATTAGTGTCCACCTTGTGACACTCTCCAAAACTCCCTCTCTATAAGAACACAATGCACGTCCAATACTCCCTCTCTATAAGTATAAAATACATGTCCTCCTTCTCAAAATGTGCAGACATAAGAGTCAAAGGATGTTCTGAAAGTGTTAATTTCTCAGGTGTGGCGTTCAATCTCTGTCAAAGCCGTGAACTTTGTGAAAGCTTTCACCCGACAAAGTATTACCCACATCAAGACTTTGTACATTGAAGAGCTTGTAGATTGCTCTATTGGAGAGTAAAACTTTGGCAATCCTCTTAAATGCACGAATAAATATTTTAGAACATGGATGATTTGAACTTTGTACCCTGCCAGCTTCAATGATATCAGATGATTATTAACATTTTTATTTATTTTCAGTGATGTTGCAATTATCCAGAGTGATTTACACAGCTTCATAATTTAATTCAAACCAATTCAAATGAAGTACCATGTTCAAGGTGTCTTCTTCAAAGGTGCAGCCCCAGCAATTCCTGAACCCTACTTTTCTCCAGGGGAGATTGGCGTTGTCTAATCAACTGTAAGTTGAATAAAAGTGTCAGCTAAATAAGTGTAATGTAATGTAACTTCCTATGATGTACACCTTATGAGCCATCCCAAAAGTTCCATAATTATCAAAAGTGGATATGACCTCCTGTGGATTACTCTGAAATGGCCTAGGTGCATGAATCTCGTAGGATTGTTACTTTACAGGGGGCAGATACTAAACACAAAAAATAATTTATTCACATGAATTTGACCAGATGGTTTGTTGTAGACTAGAGATTCACAGAACTGGCAGCGAACCAACTGGGTCATCGACGTAGAACATGTTTCAAACAGGTTCATCTGCGTGGTTCAGCTGGGGCTCTGCCTCTGAACTGTGCTGTACACACATGTCCAGTTTAATCAGGCGCTGCTCTGTGCTGATCAGAGGTAGGCTACTTTTTATCCTTGTCCAAGTAAGAGACATATGCATCCATGTGTGTGTGTGTGTGTGCTTGTGTGTCACCATATGGGTCAATGACACAATGTTTAACTTTTATTTTCTGTGCAAACACAATATTTTCCATAAAGAACAATACATACACATATTAAGTTATGTTACTGTACACTTTTTACTTTATTGAATCACAAATTGCTCCTAATCAAACGGTAATAAAATAAACATTTCTTAACACATTTTTGATCCATTAAATGTGTTTAAAAGCTAAGATTCTGAAATTCTCTGACTTTATGGCTATTTCTAATGTGACACATCATGATTGATTTTGGACATTTGCATGTTCACAGATGTGGAGGACCAATCCACCTTTAATTAATGGGTAGTCTTTTTTTTATTTGGTTACATTATTAGAGTTTGACTATTCTGTCCAATGGATAACAATGATTCAGTCCACTGCAAAAAAGTGTATCAAAAGGTGTTCCATTCTTGTTAGACAACAGGAATTATTGACCATTAATGGCTGTTCCAACTTTTTTTTAACAGATATCCCTGACACAGAATTATCATTTAGCGTCTCTTATGTGCCAGTTGTGTCCACTTCATCAAACGACCATCTTGTTTGTTTTCTCTTTAGAGACAGTCGAGTCAATTCGCTCACATCTTACTGCCCTGCTTAGTGGTGCATTTCAACAAACACCAAAGGGCTGATTTCTCAATCTAGTTTTGCGTTAAAAAGCGCAAAAAGGTGGCGTGAGCCGCGTGACTCAATGGCGCGTGACTGATTTGAATCGTCACATACGCGGTGGATCTCAGAAGACTGTAAAAGGCTGAGGAGGGACCCTCTCCCAGGCCTGATGCTACACCTGCGATGCCAGCCACGGTCGCCCTCCCTGGCCTCCGCGGCGCGGCTCCCGGGAGCGAATCAAAGCCGCGGGATGGGTGAGGACGCGCAGGGGGTGGAGGAGGGCTGTGAGGGGGGATTATGGGTGCCTGGGGAGGGGAGAGGTGAACACCTGCCACGGCCTCAATAGAGGGGCTCTGGACCCCAATCACATGCAGCATGCAGAGTCCGGAGGAAGGGGCGAGGCCTGCTCTCCGCGCACCACTCCCCCCGGACCCCAGAGCCACCTGTATTAAATTACACTCGCACGCTATAGGCCGCACAGAGGTCACATGATGGAGGGACTGCGATGGCTGTTAAAAAGCCTGTGTTTGTACTTGTGTGCATGTCTGTGTGTTTGTGCTTGAATGTGTGTCTGTGTGTTTGTGCTTGTATGTGTGTCTGTGTGTTTGTGCTTGTATGTGTGTCTGTGTGTTTGTGCTTGTATGCATGTCTGTCTGTTTGTGCTTGTATATGTGTGTGTATATGTGTTTGTGCGTGCATGTGTATGTGTGTGTGTGTGTATAGTACAGCACAGTATAGGGTGATTTGCTAGACACAATAGTATCACTGAATACAATTTCACCATATTTACTTTTATCTATGCATTTTCAAATATTAAAAAGAAATGCATAGACATTTTACTGCTTTTTATACATATAATGGCAGTTATATAAATTCCTGGTAAAGGACCTTGGAACTGTTACAATTATTTTGAAATTATTTTTTTAAACATAATTTTTTTGTTGAGTTTATTATAAGTTACTGGCATTTTCCATTGTCATTATTTTAAATTATATGCTCTAAGAAAGATTCTGTCATAGGTTTTGCTTCCCTCAATAGATCTGCTGGTGTCTGCCTGTTTTTTCTGGCTAATTAGTCTCCATAGTGAATTCATAAAAAGAAAAACCCACCAGTATGACTAATGCCTATTACATGGTCATGTCAATTGCGTCTTGAAATACCTATTTAAGAATACATAGGATCTGACATCCCCACTTGTTTGACATATCAGTACATTTCACCTCTTGCCATTTTGTCAGTTTGTTAAGTTTTTTTCCCCACACATAACCTCTCTCTGTGACACTATTGTTTGGGCCCTTGAAAGGGCCTGTAAGAGGTCTAAAATGGCCCTGGATTGCAATCTTTCTTTCGCTCTCCTTCTTTGTCAGCAGAACAGCTTTTTAATTGCCTTCTTTCACCGATCCTGCCCCTTCTGTTATTACTCATCCCTCTGCCACAATGGGCAAGAGTACAAGAGATTTGCCACCGAGCCTCACTATGTGCTCAGCAATAGCGCTTCATTAGCAGTTCATTAACCCAATAAACAGATGCGTAAAGAAGCCACGTAATGGTGTGGTGACTTGCCGGAACGTAAAAGGTGTAAAATATGGAGTTAAATGACATCTTATAGCCCAGACATTTCCCATTTCATCCCAAGGGACGACATCATCTGCATGAAATGACCTTCATGTGTCCTTCAAAAAGTTCTGTCCAAGCATACTGCAGCTCCTCAACACAGTGTGTGGTGTGTGAAAATGCTCGCAAGCCTCCTGCAACTTTCAACTTTACACACATAGTGTTTTAAATGTACTTCATGGGCTTTTCTTTAGAGAGTCAATAAGGATTTAGCATAGGATTATACTGATTAGACTGGATGAGAAGAATGGAATGTTCTAAGCCATCGCACTGTGCAACACTGGTACATCCAACCAACACTAATCCGGGACACACTTTTGGATTTTTTAAAATTGCATATTTGCTTTGCAGACCTTGGCTGGGATTCAATCAATGTTTATTTTTTACTTTTTTAATGATTTTTTTTTTTTTTTACTTGAAAAAAAGTCCCTGCTTTTACCTTGATTGAATGTGACAAAAACAACGGTCATTTTGGTCACATAAGTACAGCATAACCCGTGCTAATGTAAGCATCCTGTTACTCTGCTTGGTTCATTGCCTTAGCATTCCACATACATACATTACATACAGTACAAATGGTGGCAGCTGTATGAAATTGTACTTTGATGTACCAGTGGGATCCCAGTTATGAACAGGACCTGACTGAGGCCTTGGGGTTGGATATAGAGGCATCAAAATGAACTATCGAGACAAACAGATGCACTGACACAGATGAGATTAAACAGGGTGGACAAGGCAGGAAAACTCCTGTGATGCCAAGAGGGTTCTCTGTCTCTACTGAAAATTCCATCCAGCCAACAGTGCTGACTTACTTTGAAAAGTGATGTACAGTATTTTACATCTACAAATTATTACTTAGTACAATTATGGACAGCGTTTGCGCAAAGTATTATTATGTATTGGGACTTTAACTATTGCACTGTCTATATTCTTAAGTAAATCCAGTAATTCATTTTTTGAGTGTAGACGATAACATTGTCTAGTAATGGAGAGAATAGGATAGTATTCAGCTCAAAAAGTAGTTTCTTACCAATGCATTGCCTTATTCTCTGCTTGTGTGAGTACAATTTGGAGCAATACTATTGGCTTTGCTCTTAATTTTCTTGTCCCATTGGAATTGCAGTAAATAGCACACGGAGAATGCAAATGATGGCTGAGGTAACTGGCACCTGTCGCTAAGCCGATTATTTAGGCTTTGCAGAGGTGAGAAAAGCACATCGCCATTTCATTTTGTCTGTGAGCGGTGGCCTGTGTTGGTGGCAGTCTAGTTTATAGTCCTATGAATGGGTGTTTTCATTGAGACTGTTAGACTTCTAATTGTTTATTTTTATCACCCCTCAGAGTGATAATCTCTGCCGCGTTTCTTGTTTTCAGCTCTGTTGCTCTCTTTGCCTTTGTTTACAACACCCAACTCTCGGCTTTCACAGAAATACTGTACGATCACAGCTCATCGCTGTCTTTCTTGGCTGTCGGTTCCTTCACAGGCAGCTTCTCTGCAAAGCAAGTAGCTGGAAAATTAACCGATTTACAGGAAAAAAAAAGTTATCATCATCTGCCAAGTACAGCAGGCAAGTATAGTCCGGTCTCTGCTGGCCCACCCCCGCCCTGCAGCCAATCACAGACGGCGCTGTGGTTGAGCCGGATCCAGAGGCCAGCCCCGGCGAGTCAGAGGGCACTGATTGCATTCGTCTCCCAAAGAAAGGCACTCCGACATACAAATCAATCCAGAGCCGTGTATTGATTCAGGCAACATCATAGCTGCTTTCTAATAAGCAGGGGTGGAGGGGAGAACCTGGGTTTGGAGCAGCTGGAATTACCTTTCGATTTGCCAGAGGGCCCCAGCCTTGAGCCTCTCGTTTTGGCTTGACACCTTTTCCCCTGATCAATACCACATCATCCAGCGGGCTAGTAATTAGCCTCTCTCTTACCCCTCTCTCTCACCATCTCCCTCATTTTTTCTCTCTCTTTCTCTTTCTCTCTCTCTCTCGCTCTCTCGCTCTTCAAAGGGATCCACACTGACCGCTGGGGAGAAAGGAAGACCATGCAAAAAAAAACAGAAGAAAACAGCCGCCCGAGCTGAAGGTGATGGGTGAAGAATGGCTCCCTTGCTCTGCAGAGTACTTAGCTGGGTTTTAATTACTGTAATTTTCCGCACAAGTCGGTGAGTGAGCTGATGAAGAGAGGCACTTTCCTCCCCGCTGCTCCTGATGAGGCTTGATAGGTCTCCCAAATTACGCATTGACTCGGCCGTTTGATTTCCCCCAGTGTTTAGTGCTAATAACCTGTAGCCCCCCCACCTCTCTACCTCTCAGTGCTGGTGTCAGTGTGGTAATTACACTGTGTGAAATCTCTACCACAATCACAGCTGTCTGGCCCTGTGCTCGCAGCGCAGGTCAGCCGGGGTGCTGGATCCACAATAACTGCTGCTGTGGACGGAGAGCGGAGGGGCAGCCAAGCTCGGCCCGGCTCTCTCCTCTCCTCCCGTCTCCGTCTCTTTCCATCTGCTTCCAGATCATATAATAAACCTTTAACAGGTAACTTGTCATCTCAAAACTCTGATACAAACACTGATATCTGCTGAGGAAGGGATGCTCATCTTCTCTTGGAAAATGTATTAAAATTTATCGGAAAGGAATTGGCAAGGCTCTGTCTCGGTTGCCGGTGCCAAAGTGGGTCTAAGCTCAGTAGGCAATGACAAAATCAATATTGGAGGCCAATGATCCTCCTCAAATGTGACAACACAATGACATTATGTTTTGGTCACCAGGCTAAAAAAACCTTTAATCATTGTAGATCATTTCAAATTGGACAGGAGTGTAGTACCTCAGTGGAGCAGGTGGATGTTGGGTGGAGTTGGAAATTCATCTTACACTACGGGATCAGAAGGCCCTCGACTTCATTGTTTTCAGGCGTACCCAAAATGGTTGGAGTCAAGTTGACAATCATCCAGGGTCAGTACTTGACCACCTACTCTACCGATAAATTACAGTCCAACTAAAATATAGCTTTTATTATTATATTATTTATTTTTTTCAGGCACTTTTGGTCATAGAAGAGACAGGGGAGCAACCATTCCTGCCTTCAACATTGGAATCGGTTTGATTTTTAACACGTCCCACATCACGGATCCTGGAAAATAATCTAAGTGTTGTGAATAGGATTCGGTTTCTCTCCTTGCCTTGCTTCTTGCTGTGAGTTCTCTGAAATTGGAATGTTATGCATCAGTGCCCTGACAAGACTCCGACTGTTTTACCTAGAGATCATATTGAGTCGAAGGGACAGTGTTGTAACCTGTTTAACTTCACAGTTTGCCAGCAGTGGGGAGGGGGTAAAGTGAAGGGTCGAATGAGGCTGGGGCTGCTCTGTCTCCACGATTACAAACCCCACTGATGGTCATGCGAACGCATGCTGTTTGGCACGCTGGGGTAACAGCGTAGCCCCTTTGCATGCTGAGCGTGGATGTACACTGTATTCATTTGTGCAGGCAGACAGACTCATCGGTTATATGTGTGTGACCTAAGGTCTCCATTATTCAATGTGATTTAGTTCTGATACAGTGTTTTGTAAAAAAAGCCCTAAACCTTTTCAAAAGCCGTTCCTAAGTGTTGAAGATTCCCTAGACAGAAGCTGACCCGATATCAGTGGCTGGTTGCAGCTTGATGTTCAAGTTCGCACCCTGAGAATGATGCCAGTCTGCTGCAAGGCCATTAAACCCATAATCCACCTCTTTTAATGTTGATTGCCAAACAGAGGGGCTACCCATTTTAAGAAGCCACAGCCTTCTGAGTTTTGGCAAAGAACCAAGTTCCTAGGCTTTGCTGCAGTAGAAAGTGCAATTCATGCATTTTCTTATAAACATCACAGAAATAGCCACATTCAGATGTGAAGTTCCTGGATTAATCAGAGCGGTCTCCTGAGAAGAATGGCTGCAAATGACTCACTTTTAAAGTCCTGTAAAATACTCCCTGGGCCCTCAATTTGAGAAGAGGAGTTACAGAACAAAGAGAAGGACCAATGATGCCATAAAATCAAGCCAGCTCTCCTTCTTCCCCCTCCCCTCGTCTCTTTGATCTGGATTTATGAGGACTTCACCCCCTCTGAGAGAAAAGGAAAATAAGTTTATGTGAAGCAGCCTAATGCTTCTCTCGTCAATTCCCACACCTGCTATAGCTCACATCTGGGAGGCCCTGGGTGCCCTTTCTGACCACTGAATATAGTGACCCCTCTGTGTGAGAGCTATCTCACACAGAGTACTCTGCTTTGTCAAGGCAATCGTCACGCAATGAGTTATTGACTTGTTTATGTTTGGCCCTCTTTTCAGCATCTGACTCTTGACTCCCAACATCTAGATGAAGGATTGATTTGACTCAGTGGAAATGGGGGAGATTGGTGGGGGGCTCCTCTGTTTATTTGTAGAATAGAAACTTCCCTCACTCCTTCCATTTCTGAACCCTTGGTCAGAGCAGGGTTGAAATTCAAATGGACATTTCAGTGGACACCTGTGATTGGATATTGGAAGCCCTGTGTGTTAGTGAACCATTTATAGTTATGCTTTCTGCTCAGGCACTGCTCTTACTGTTAAACCAACTCAACCTACAGTATAGCCATCCCCCCAATAGCTGGGTTCCTCTCGAGATTTCTTCCCATCAGGGAGTTTTTTCTCACCACTGTTTGAGGGTTTTTCTGCCCAGAGTTTTTTTTTTTTTACCTCTTGCTATCTGGGGGCTTAGGGCTGGTATTTCCTTACTGTTACTCTGTAAAGCATCTTTGTGACAGTCCTCTGTGAAAAGTGCTATAGAAATAAAATGGAATTGAATACCTTGCCTGAGCAGATTGTGGCTGGGAGGATCATGAAGCAGTTCTTTCCAGGCTATAGCATTGCCCACTGTCTGTTCTGATCAGCCGAACCCCTGCAGTCAGGCTGCGTCGGCTGTGCGACTGTGGAGCAGTAGCTGTGCAGCTGAGCCGGTGGCGCTGGTCATGAACCCACTCTAGCTGGGTATGAGCTGGTAACATGTCTGTTTAAAAACATAGCTTGAGCCGGTGAAACTGGGAGCTGGTCTGAACTGGTCAACCAGCTAGCAGTTATTTCAAAACCTAGCTTGAGCTTTTTTTTTCCGAAGGGATGTATGCCACGAATGCATGCCCATGCATCTCAAATCGATGCTCATTTATCGATCGTGGAAATAGTACTGGAATTACTCACCTGCTTCTATCAATTGTATCTATTCACCGACTATAAGCATGAATGGTATCACTGGGCAGGGGATATCTATGGCACTTATTTTCATATGAGCAGAACGGCGCGTATTGGTGCTGAGGAGGAGGGGGCGCCGGGTGTTGAT
The DNA here is from genome assembly GCF_963514075.1 of Conger conger. Taxonomy (NCBI): domain Eukaryota; kingdom Metazoa; phylum Chordata; class Actinopteri; order Anguilliformes; family Congridae; genus Conger; species Conger conger. Next base: position 56,429,714 of record NC_083765.1, read on the forward strand.
GTGTAAGGTCAGTGTGTTTGCTTCAATCAAGTGGGACATTTCCAATTTCTCTCACCTAGTGGTGTCACCGGTCTCCCAACAACACGTCCGGCCGTGAAGATGGGACTTCTCGACCCGGCCGGTCCGAGCGACGGGGGCAAGGAAGGCCGAGGGCGACAGCGGCCCGGCGCGCGGGGCCCTTTCCCCCTCCAGCGGAAACGGCTCCCCTAACAAGCTCTTCACGGGTTGTTGTGTGCTGCGGAGGATTAATAGGTGTGAGAGAAGCAATTATCCCCTGCCGTCTTTGACCCCTGTCAGGCACGGAGACGGGTCGAGGATCCGGGGATCGATACCGGGATACTCTCCACTCTAGCCTCGTGGAAAAGGGCCCTGCAGGAATGAGCCACAGACAATGTGACCCCAAAGTTGCATCCTTTCTCGTACACACACCACTTTTGCTATAAAGAACAGCACTTAACTATACAGGTGGACGCAACTTTTCTGCCAGACTTACAAAATACCGGTTTTGTATCTAGCAAGTGACAAAATGCCTTCGACTCGGGGTAAGAGCAGATTATTTGCAGGTCACCTTTGATTCTGCTTGTTGGAGCGTTCCTCGGCAATGGCTACGGTGCACTTTGCTTCCGATTTTGTGCCTCTTCAGGCTGTCAGTAATATCTATGGTGAAAGGCACATGTGCTCAGGGAACCGAAGAGTGAGTACACATTGTGGTAATGAAAAGGAGTGCTGTGTGTTGGTGTATTTGTGACTCCCGTAATGGTCTTTTTGTCAGGTTTCCAAATCTGAGTGCTGTGGTTTGTTCCTGAAGTGCACATTATAATGTGCACAGTAAAATTAACAGTGGTAAATTAAACTCTAACTTTTTATGTTTATGGGTCAAATGTACTCTTTCAGGGTTCGTTTAACACTAAAAATGTGATAAAACCTCTTACCATGTAAGTACTGTCTCTGTGTTGAACAGTGCTCTTGTTAAGTTGAATAGAAGTAAGAATAAGATGCATTATGAAGTTCATAAGGGAAACATTAGCCTCTCCTGCCGGTGTCAGGCCCAGCCACTGCAATGCAGAACTGATGTGAAGTAGCCTTTCACATGGCCAGAAGTGTTTAGGCCTGAATATAAATCAGCTGTGAATGCACTGGACAGCGTGCTGCGGACTGCCACTTCCCATAGGCCATGTTCTCCCGCTGTCTTCGAATGCTTTAGTGCAACCATTCCTGAAGGATCCAGCCCAGGGAAGCACAGAACCGCCATTCTGGCTCTACTGATAGCTGCAGTGAAGGGGCAAGGAAATCTTGTCTTTGCAGTGTGCAACAAGTGGCTAAAATAACACATAATGCATAATCCTGGTGTCTTTTGAAAGGTAACTCTTTGGGGTTTGTTATCCAAGAGTCTGAATTATTCTAAGTAAATGGTTCATCACAGTTACAGAAGCTCAAACACGGTGGTAGTGGAAGATTTCTTTCTCACTGAAAAAGTGAGAGTGGATACAGATGATCATGGTGGTGCCTGGTGCACTTAGAAACACAATGGAGCCACAGCCAAAACGTTGGAAAATCCCCTTTCAAATTTGACAATCACCAAGAATGAGCATTCTGCATTGTTTTTTCGATGCTATGTCTAGGCAGTTTTCCAAAAAGAACAGTTGGAGATTCAAAAAGGACACATGGAACCAAATGATATTACGTGTAAAATATTGTATTTTGTATATAATGCCTTTTATTTATTTTATTTAGTGTTTGCACTTCCCCCTGCCTGTCATTCTCCCCCTACCCCTCCCTTGCCTTTTGGTCTCCTCAGATAGCAACAGGTAGAGAAATTTGTTAAAAATAAGTACAATAATCACATCTTTTATACTAATTTATTCATTGAGGTCCATTGATTGGTGTTTTTGTTAAATACCCAACCCCCATCAACAAGTCAAACACATTCAACAATTTCACATGCTATTTATTCTTCAAAAGCAGGCTTGCTCTTTATTTATAACCATATTAAATAATAATACTATATTTTTAGAATGTATTTAGATGATCACTGACATAAAATGGGGTCACAACGATGAGCCAAAGTTGTTTTCTCTGTCATCCTCAGAAATATTCACTCGAGAATACTCGAGAGGCTAGGGATGAGAGATTCCTTATCTGTTTTAGTGAATTTCCAGGCATCACCTTTTGGCGCTCTTGCCGTATTTCTGACATTCTGGTAATCAGTTTCACTTTGCCTATTAGTACCCTTGTGCTGACGACTGACTCGATCTGATTCCCAATTAATGTCAGCTGCATGTCTTTCTATTTAAGCCTTGGTTTCTTTCACTCGGCTTGTGCCGTAATTCTCCATTTCACGTTTGATTGTGAGGTGTGCTTTTGATGATACCCATTCACCTGTCGTGGCAAAGGGTATGGGAGCTGAACACGCAGCAACCCTTCGTTACCTTAGGCTAGTGAGGACAGTCTGTCACACTTTCACCTTCACATTCTATTTGGTGCACAAATATCAGACATGCGACAGTTGGAAGTATTGACTCTGGGAATTGAGACCCTGTCAAAATCTTCCATTTGTCTAGGCCAAGTGTTAGGGTTTGCGTTCATTGCTCCCGTTGTTGTACTCTTGCTCTCATGCTGTTCATCCACCTAGTTTATTTTTGCCTTGTCGTAAAAGCTACCTTTGTCAAGTAAGGTGATGTAGCCTGAGTTAACGTGGATGGTTGGACTGAGGCCCTCTTGTAATAAAATCACTGGCTCAGATTTCCTATAGCTTGGAGCAAGTGTAAGGGATAAGATGATGTTCACCCTATCTGCATGTTGAACTTTCTCTTGGCACTGCTGTGTGTTTCGCCGTGGTGTGCTGTTTCCAAGGTTGACAGCTGCTTGATGTTTGCTTTAATTCAGCGAGGTGATTTTGTCACTGCCGTAAAGCTAACTGCCTTCGTTTCCATCTTAGTTCATGTCTGTTATTTTATTTATTTTATTTCACCAAGTCTAACTACATGGTTTTTGGAGTTATCGCTCCTCTCAGTGGAGAGCATTTTGCAAACTCCTGTTTGCTGGGGTTCTGTGTCTGAGACCCTTGTTGCTGTTCGTGTAAACTTACTGCCTCTGTATGAGTAATCCTGCTTTGTCAGTTGAATTAGAAGCTCAATGTATTTTGTGTATTTTTGTGATCACATTGTCATTCACGGCCCTAGATAGCCCATACTCTACTTCTTACTCGCCTCGTTTTACAATTGCCATAATCAGTAGGGCGTGAGGTTGATAGTTGATAGTTCTGGAGAGCCTATACAAAGCATAGGTAATGGCACTCATATGTACAAGTACTTTTGTAGAAGTATAGAGCGAAATGGACAACAATGATAATTCCTCCAGATAAATTCTAAGTAAACAATGGACATTCTATCAACGTTTTTCCGAGTTGGCAAGTTTTTAGAATTGCATTATTATGCATTTGGTTTGCTGGACCCTTGCCATGAAAAGGACACTGACATTACCTAATTTTGTGTAGTATATAGCTTTCCAAAATGCTGAGAAGGCGAGGTTCCCCCCCCCCCATGCTTGTTTTGCCACCCACATGTTACAAAATAAGGACTGTTTTGTAAAAGCAATGGCATCTAAAATAGGGTATACAGATAGAACCGTGAGTGTGAACTCTTGGTATATGTTACTTTTACCATAAGATTGAAATTTGCAGGCTGAAAAAAGGAATGAATGCAAAAAAGCGCACTGGGTTGATGAGACGTAAAGGGTTAAACTCCAAGTGTTTATATTATTTCATTTGAACATAGTGGAATCATGTGAACCCTAATACACTGACATTTGCTGACTTGTAGCCTTACCCATATCCTGTTGGAAACTTATTTTGACAACTACATATATGATATAATACACAATGCAGAACCTGTGAAGGGACAGGCTGGTTCTACACACAACACACAAGAGCTTGCCAAATGCATTCTGTTCATGAAAAGGTGACCCATGTCAAACTGATTTGTGTTTTAATAAGCGTCACCTAAAGCGAATATGTAAGACCACCCTTGAACCCTGCACTTGTATTTACTTATGATTGTTTACAGTGCAGTGCACACTGTCAAAATAAGGTTACTGAAAACACACACTGTGCTCCACACTAGGAGCCGCTGTGCAGCAGGTCAGGAGGTCACGGCTCTGTCAGAAATGACTTCGGGTCCCCTCCCTCTCCCTACTGGGGGGATCGGCTTCCACCTACTCCTCCGTGTCACTTCCTTCGTCTCCAAAACACTCGTAATCGCTCTGGACTCCTCCGGGGAGGGCAGGTGAAGCCTCCACCGCGTCGGCGGTGACACAGAAGCGGCGGAAACGCTAATCCGACGGCGAGCGGCAGGGGTTTACGGAGGGTGTCCCGGTCACGCCCGCGGCTGGGCGGGGGTCTGGGGGTCTGCCGGGCGGGCGGGGGCCTGGGGGTCTGTCGGGCGGGCGGGCGGGGGCCTGGGGGTCTGTCGGGCGGCCGGGCGGGCAGGCGGGCGGCGGGGGAGCACCCTCGCAGGCGGCCGGACGTCTTCCCCCTGCGGACGGACGCACGCGGCGAACCCTCCCGCCGTCGTCACTCCAGGGAGACTGTCCTCCCTCGCAACACTTCATTAGTTCCCTACCTCTCAATTAGTGGCACTTGGGGAAGCACTCGCCGTACTTGTGTGGCAGACCAGGGCCTGTCACATCTGCGCCGCGGCCTAATGTGACACTCTCGTCGAGACTAAACGGACAGCAGATGCTGAGGCGGTTGTTTCTTTATTATGGAAAGCTGGCAGAACGGGTCAGCAAGGGCGGCGTGTGGAGAAAGTCATTGTCACTGTTTCTTTTCTGTAAGCCCTTTATCTCCAGTTTGCTCAATTGGTCACTAGCCTGTAGCTAAGCTCTATGTAAATGGCTCTATGTAACCAAAAGGCTTTTATGGAGTGGAGGATCTATTTGTAATGAGTGAAAATACTGTAGTACATTTATTTTGTCTGTTCGGGTGTACTCAAATCTTTGACTTTGACATTCATCTGTATTTTATTGCTGTGAGCAATCATTACATTTCTATTCTCATATTTATTGATAAACAGGTGAAAATAATAATAGATTAATATATATATTCAGCCCTGGAATACTTAAATATTATACAGTATATTGACAACACCATTCACCTTTGATTTAAAAAAAAGACAGTATATTTAGATATCTTGCCTTGTCTGAAATAAAATTTCAGTAAACAGCTATATTGGCTGTAAACTATTTAGCAGATTTAGTTTTATTAATAAGGAATCACAAATAAATTAGTGTAAATATTTTCAATAATGCATTGAAATAGACTTGCGAAACTAGAGGAACAAGTAAGATGTTTTTTGGATTATGCTTTGCATTGACTTCGGTATACGCCATACTATTTGAATTAAATGATAACAGACATGAAATGGGAATATGAAATAGTAATAGCAATAATTCAAACACATGGTGTGTTTAAGAAAAAAAAATCACAAAATGCCATCGCCCTAAAAGAGCTCTTTGCCATTTGTAATCTCATTAATTATGTGTGTGGGATCCATATCTCAGTGTTGGTCAGTGTGTAGATCCTTTAGCCTGCGGCTTAATGTGTATGTACAGGACAATGATGTGGGTAAGAGCTGCTGTTTAGCAGAGTGGATTTCCGGATTAGACAGAGGGGGTTCTGTGCTGGGGACTTTGAGATTACTCCAAGAGCTGACAGTAATTAAGCCTGGTCATTAAATAGCACTCTTTCAGGCCAATCTTTCACAAATGTGGGTCAGGCAGCTCTGACACACACTGCCCTGGCTGCTCAACATACAAATGAGTCAAAACAAAATGTTCAGTATTCATTCAGATATGTTTTTATTTCTACACTTTGACAACTTTGCTAAACATTCATGACCAAGATTTTGTAGGTAGGTAGGTAGATGGATAGTTAGATAGGTTATTTATTTATATTTTCTGAGACTGCGACTCTTGCAAAATTATGATAGCACATATATAAGGACTGATAACAATACAAGAACTGGTAAAAATATATATATCTACACATTTAAAGGACAATGACAGTATAGGGTCAGCAAAATAAGGAATTAAATTACATTAAATCATAAATCCTTAAAGAAAATTCCCAGTAGAGTATTATTGCCCAAGTGACGGATTAATAGACTGTTCTCCCCCATTTCTACTGGGTATCCTACTCAAAACATGGCATTATGCATTATACAATGCCCAGTGTTCATTCAACTCTAACAGAGTACATGAGTCCAATATGTATGTCAGCAAGAGTTGATTTAACATTAAACATTGTACTATACACAATTGAATTCATACAGTATGATACAGATCTTCCTCTGCCCAATTGTCTTCTGTTGAACTGGATTAGCTGCAGGTTTGTAAATGTACAGAATGAGATGAGTGTTAGCTAGCAAACTATCAGGGACTGTGTGTGTGTGTGTGTGTGTGTGTGTGTGTGTGTAATAAGTGATAGACATTTTCCAAAAGGAATTGGTTTTTTTTTTCAAACTTTTGATGTTGCGTACAATAGGGATCTGATAGGCCTCTTTCTTCTAGTCTGATTATGTGCCGAAAAGCAGCCAAAAGCATGATCCTCTGGCGACCCCTGCTGGTCATAAGCATGTGCTCATTTTCTAACTGCAGCATGAAAAACAAACCATTCACTTCAGACTGCCTTAACTTCAGTTGTAATCTCACCGTTTGTGCAATTACACTTCTTAAAAAAACGATTGAGTAATGTATTATTTTATTTTACTTTCTCAATCGCAATGCCACATTTCCTCTTTAAAGAAGTCATCAGCTATACCTGCCACTGTTTCACTAGGGGCCTAGGACTGCTACCCCAGTACCCCGTTTTGTTTACAGGGAGCGGCATGAAGTCTGATTCTCCTCCGAGATGAGCCGAGGTTTGGGGGCAAGCATTGTTCTTCATATCGGCACGGGTCCCCCCGTTGAGCTAATTTGTAGAAAGTGTATCGGTAATTTCCCTCGCATCAACCCCCCCCCCCCCCCCCCCCCCGGTGAGCGCACAGCCAGTGTTTTTATTGCGACCCTGGGAAATTTGTGAGGGTTCTGGTTTACGGGCACGCTCAACGGGCAGACATGACATTCCCCGTCTGATTTTTCTCCCCTAATGTCTTGTCATCCTGCCTGCCTGTCAACGTGGCGGGCAGGGTTTTTTCATGTTTGAATAGTCACCTTAATGACTGCAGATGGGAGCTCTGCGGGAAGCCCCCAGCTCTGAGTCCTGGAGCTGCCAGCCTTGACCCTCTCCTGTGCCTCCGTCTCGTTTTTGTTTGCCTCCCAACACTTAAGGCAAAGCAAAGTGCAGTTGAAAAGTTGGCAAAGAGCGTACTGTATGCACACAAGATATTGTTGTCGTACCAGTGAACACTGGCCAGTATACACAATCATACCTTTGAGATGGAGGTTGGGTTCTACAAAGAAATTGCTTACCTGTGGAGAAAATCCTTATCCAGGGATATTAGAATTCAACAGTTTTCATAAATTACAAACTGGATGTATTGTACAATAATTGTATTATTTGTGATCCTTCACTGAACTGGGCAAGCAACCTAATAAACACATTTTGATCTCTCTTAGTCCCACATATTTTTCTATGCATCAATGTGATTAGAATGCTAAATGATAAAACACCTTTTGAATGGTGATTTCATTTCATGGGTTTAGTTAAATGATAGATTTAGATAGTTAAAGTTAAACATGGGCTGTGTCAGGAATGACTATATTTCAGTCAGAAGAAAGTGCTCCGTTTCTTTCTTTCCGACTGTCACTGCCCTGGAACAGATTGAATTGTAGAAAAATAATTTGCATGTAATTGAAATCACACATTTCCCATTACAGGGTGACTTAGTTGGGCTTCTAATAGTGTTGTAACATGTTCTGAAATTCTTGAATTTCCTAGGGTATTTGAATATATTTAGCAGTTTCTCCTCAATATGCTGTCTTTGTCCTCTGTTTGTTCTCACAGTATCATGTATCACAGCGATTGTATCGCATCAAGATGGATTGTCCAGGAAAGACAAACACCCTTAATGCTGTGCAGTGTGTATATCAGGCCCTTGGCATGCTGTACATTTTGTTTAAATTTTCCTCTTGGAGAATTGAACATGATGGCATTTAGTGGGCATCCCATAAACCCACAAACTGTAAATTCTGCAGCACAAAGATTTCAGACATATATTATTAAAATATTATCATTATTTAGTCATAGCTGGCCCAGCACTAGGAAAACATTCCATTCAAATCTTGTGCATAATAAACATTTTAAGGATAATTTAAGGAGACAGAGTTGATTCCATCTCACCCCAGGCACTGTCAGTGACCAGCTTGACACTCCAGAACTGCAGTGTAAGTGGGGGCATCTGCTTTAAGTCCTGATGGGGCTTGTCCCCATATCCAGTCCCTGGAGCTGTCATTTGTATCAAAGGGACTTGCGTGGCATTTTAAGTGAGTGAATGTACTTTGTTTCTTATTGTTAGTTCGAAAAACAAATTTAATAAGTATTTTCTTAATTTTTAAGTTATTCTTGGCAGTCACTAAAACCTGTGACGACATGCAGTATCTATTGGAAACAGACCTGGGTCAAATATGTAATTGTTTGGATTCAAATAATTGTATCTGCTTGATTGATCTTGCCCGGTACAATTGAGCCAATCAATGGGCCCAGAAGGCAGGGCATGTACTTTTGTGTCATAGGTTCATAGGTTTCAAAACACCAGACAAGCTCAGTAAAGCATAGAAAAGTATTTGAATCCAAAATAATTACATATTTGATTGATAAACCTTGTGAGCCACCAGTGAGGTGATTATTGCATTTAGACAGGTACTCAAGCAGTAGTGTTGTTTTGTAGTTAAGATGGTTTCTGTATGGAATACACTGTATTAAGTGATTCATTGCTTACCAGGTTACTGGGTGTTATGCATTGGCAGTATTGGGGTGAGTCACCCCCCTCTTCCCATTGACTGTACATAACTTTCACTGTACAATTTATGAAAATCACAAACAGAGTCCATGATTTTTATGCCAATTATTATTATGTTAAGTGGCGGAATACTCATTTGGGAAACTCAAGTCAGTACCCAGTTAAATACAAGAAGACGCAATGTGTTATGATCTAAAGTCTCCAGAATGCATCAGATCCCTGCCATTGTTTGTGTTGGAATCACTAATACAGCTGTCTGAGACAGCCTCCATCTTGTTTACACTTACTGCTCAATTTGGTTTTAAGCTTGTGGGGCAATTGGAGGGGGGTGGGGAGGGGAAGCACCCAGCTTTACACCCTGTCGCTGCTATAATCCCTCTAAATGTCATTGTTGGGGCAGTATCTGAGTAAGTCCTCAATTCCAGAGGGTTCGAGGGGTTAAACCTATTTCTCAGCAGACGGTGATCCACATCAAAAGAGCACAAGGCTGCTCTGCTTTCTGGTCTCTGTGTGGAATTAAAACACCAGGTGTGACAAGTAGAGAAAAGGAGATACAGGGCCTAAGCCTGCCTTTATCCTTTTATTGTAATACATGGATTATATTCTCACAACCCCCACAGCCTGACCATGTCAACATGAGAGTAATGCGCATTGGTGAAAAGGAATGAATGTTTCAGGGGAAATTAAGGGGATGATTAAATACATTCAGGATAAAATATCATTTTGAAGTCTAGCCCTGTTACCGGAAGTGCCTTGCAGTAAATTGTGGATTATCATGGATGGCTGTGGGTTTCGTGAGTGAAGTGAATTAATTGTTCATAGGGAACAGTCTATGTATTCTGTTTACACGACTTGTACTTATGGGAGATTCCCCCTTGACTGTATCAGGCTTTCGAATAGAAGGGGTTCACACTGAAGCTACAGAAAGCTTCATAAACTGGCTTATGAAGGTTATTCATTCAGAAAATCCATCATGATGATCTAAGATAATTCTACAAGGTTCTCCTGGAGTGCCTTTAGAGATTATGGCTAATTCAGGTCTTAGATCCTCATGCACAAGAATGTGCAATCATAGCTAATTTGGGGCAGGGGTCAACATTTGTTAAATCAGTCTGTATCTTTGTGTTTGAAGGTGAAAAGTGGTGAAGAGGGTAAGAGGGTAGCAGAATCTGCTGTAGTCCATTTCTTAATTATTGGATTGACAACATTATTTAGAAAGGAAGTCCATTCACCTCTTAGTCCAAGTGTTAATCACTTTAAGTCTCCAGGACTCAGGCCTTAAGGACTGTTTTTGCTTAGCCCTCAAAGAAAATAACTAGGATAAAAGGCTAATGAATGAAATGCAAGCAGAAGCGACATTCTTACAGGTTTTGAAAGCCTGCAAAAACCTCTGCTATGCAAACAATAGATACTATAGCTTCTTAAATGTAATGTGAGAAACTGATATTGAAATATACCTAACATTGCCTAGATAAATAGCACACTATGCGCATTATTTTCTAAAACAATAATGATACAATAATTGTTAAGGGGTGCTAATAATTTTGACACCTAAGAAAAACAGAGAACTTACAGAAACATGAGAGTAATGGCTATGTTTGGATATAAACAATACCGAAAATTATGTATATATTATCATATGCAGCCTTAATTTTTATCAAGGGTGCCAATAATTCTGGAGCTGACTATATTATATACAGTATATATTTTTTCATTTTAAATATTTGTTTGAAATGGTTAATGACTCAATCCTGGTTAATGGTTAATGGCTATTTGGAATTCCAGTGTTGAGGAGAGTAGAGGGTTTGTTATTTGACAGGAGTTTGGATGGTTAGCTATACTATCTATGTTTTGTTTAATGAGCCAAATGGCTATTTGATGTAAAACCTCCATTTCTCTTCATGATATGGGCCTTTACTCAGATATCAAACTAACTTTTAGCAGAATTATCCCTTCTAATGCTGGTTTGGATGTCAGTCACCCCCCCCCCCCCCCTTTCTCCATATTCTTCCTTTCTACCTAACCATAGGACAAGGCCCCTCTCAACCCACCCCCACCCTGTGCTCTATTCACCCAACCGTTTGAAAGGGATTATAGATACAGTGCCGGAACATTCCCTGGTCCATGAAGAAGCACACTTTCAGTTGGGTTGATTAAAATGTCCCCACAAAGCCATTTATGCAGAAAGTGTCCAATGCCATGGATGCACACTTCCTGTCACACCAAGCTAAGTGCTCACATCTAAGCACTTATAAGGAGCTCAGTGAGCAGGATTTAAGCAAGCAACAGGGGCTGTCTGAGAGCTCCACTGTACTGGGTTACTTGCCATTTTGTTCTGTCACGTTTTAGGCTGCCCAGGTATGTGTACTGGATTTGCAGTTAAATAAATTAAATGTACATTTATTCAAGAAGGCAGTAGACATAGTTAAAGTTGTAGTTACTGTGTTTCTCAATGATGTGTTCAAATGTGTCACTCTTGCAGACCATTCGGATCACTGTGGTATCTCTAAAGATTCATAGAGTATTTATCACATGAAGAAAAACAGAATCTTTTCTCACGCACATACTTATGTTGTGTCACACATCTCAGTCATGGCTTGATCATCTAAGCCGTCTTTAACACCACAGCTGTTTCCAGACTGGCAGAGGTGATGAACATGAACATTGCCTGCCCCGAATGATCGATTCAAAGGCCCTGCTCTCTCGCGCAGTCAACAGAGAGCGTAAGGGAAAGGTCAGTGATCCACTGGCTGGTTGTGAAACGTGAAATGGGCTTTGCACACCACTGACCATGGAAGACCACAGTCTGCTGTGCATAACCATAGCAAGACATGATATTCGTGTTGTGTGATTGTGGCCATGACCTGCTTTCGCATGGCAGGTTTAGGCATACCCTGCAGGGAAGGTGGGCATGGAAGTGGTGCTGGTAAAGGGGTGGGTTTGTTTAGGATCAGAAATCACTGTAGTGCACACAAGCAGGGTATAACTGGACTGGAGGTGCTGGTATACATTGTAAGGTTGTGGTAGATGCCCATCTGACTCCAGCACCAGGCCACAGGAGCCTCTTTCTGCAGGAAGCTCTATATCCGGACACCCACTTTCACCTCAAGGTAACAGCCCTCTCCCTGTGAAGACCTTTATTCCAATGCATTAGTGGGTTATAGTTGTGGGACAGGTTTGTGGAACGGTAGATAAACGGACATTTCAACTACTGTGTTAAGGTGTTAGGTCAATGGTTTTGTGGGTCTTGTGCCCCTTAGTGGGTTGTTCCACTGCAAATTTTCTCAAAAGTATTTGCCTTGAAGAAAGATCTTAAATCAGCAAATAAAATTAGATCAGGTAAAGCCACATTGCTATGTTCTTCCTATAAACATTAACAAAAGCAAAATATATGTGCACACAGGCATGACTAATGGCACTAATAATGTACCATATATGTATGAGGATCTGCTAGGGTTTAGGAAGATCAAGGACAATAAGGTTTGATGCTTTTTCATGAAGTGAACATTCAATATACAGTTTCAAACTGTAGCTAGCCCCTTTATGAAAGTGTCTTGTTTGTGTTGTCAGAGTCTTCAATTTGAAGTGGTGCACCTCAAACGAAAGCCTCTATTTAACAGTCAGGCTCATGGCTGCTTGGCTGCTAAATTGAGTCATGTTCTTTTTCCTGCAGGCATTCCAGAGATAGGACTTCAACACAGTGGATTTTATAGAATATATTCTGCTTTGTTGTGATGTTGAAAAGACATATTTTTGAATAACTTGTAAGAAATTTAAGAAGTCTCACAGTCTTGTTCATGTCTGTCATGTATTCTTCTTCTATTGCCCTTCAGCAATTTACTTTAGATTTAGTTGTCATTGTCCAACCTGTATGTTTCAAACTGCAACATGGCTTAAATAGGCTTGTTAACACTGGTAAGCCTGGTAATTTCAATGGTGGGTCAAAACTTGCAGACATATGCTCTGTAATTAGAAATGCATCTCAGTCGGGAAGGGGAGTGGGTGTAAAGTGAAGTGAGGGGGTAATAGCTGTATAGCTATTTCTGAAGTCATGAGATTATTTATAGCAGAGTGCAAAAGAAAACCAATTTCTTTAACACTTTTTTTCTTAGCATATTGCCGTATATTTTATGAAATATATTCATGTATTCCTGTTTCTACTTGTGCATGTTTCCTACGATAAATACTAATTTTGCAGCAGTTTGTTTTACCTTTTGAACATTTTCTTCTGTTTTCTTATTGCATAAGACAAGAAGGCGACGCAATGTATTGATAGTTGCATTTGACAGCCATTAACAGTAGGGTGTTTTTGTTCAAATAATGACCACAAGAAAATGCGTGATAACAACTATTTTCAAGCAAGGGTTTTATTACCATAGGAGCAGTATTTTGGATGGTTTGGTGTTGTGTTTTGTTTTATTTGTTTTTTTCATCCTTTTGTGTGTGCATATTCCAGTTGACCAATCCTGCATGCGTTCAGTGAATCAAGAGCAGCAGATATGCTCCCAGATTCCTCTTAGTTAACCAGGTCTACGTGCCGATGGGTTCTTACACATGTTTAGCAGCATTTTCCACTGTTCCACTCTAATTTATCAGCATTTCACAGTTTTTTGAATCGCGATTGATGCCTCTTCACCTCTCGTTTGGAAAGATTTAATTGTGTTCGGATTAGAAAGGGTCCAGTTGTTTTGAATCCAGGGACTCTATATTTGTGTACTGTCGCAGTTTCAGTTGCATTCATGGGTGCAGACATAATCATGACCATGGCCATTGACTCAGTTTCTCTCCCTCATTGCGTTTACCTCACTCCCTTACAGGAATTACAGCGTTCGGTTTATAATTGGCTGTTATGGCTCTTGGAGGGCACGCTTGGGAAAGAACAATACGAAAGTATCAATTTTGGCTCCGAAATTGCAAATTCAAAAGGGACTGTGACCAAGACAAGAAACTGTAATGAACATTTCACGACAGATTGCAGGCCCTCTGATTACGTTTGTTTCATTTCTCTTCACAGGGGTCAGAATATCAGAGATATTCACTTCACTTTTCCTCCCCACTGCCTTTCTTCAGGAGATATGCTGTTGATTTGATCCAGTCTCCTGTGCTCCTCTGCAGCCTTTGCAGTTCTCAGTGATGTGATGATTTTTTAATAATTCTGTTTGTATAACTTCATGTATTTGCAAATACTAAAGTTGCCCACAACAGGAAATAGTTTATACAAAGTAATTTGACATTGTTTAGGAGGTAAGAGCAGTCATCTGGCAGTTGGAGGGTTGCCGGTTTGATCCCATCCTGGGTGTGTCAAAGTCTCCCTGAGCAAGACACCTAACCCCCAATTGCTCCTGATGAGATGGTTGGTGCTTTGCATGGCAGCTAAACACGGTTGGTGTGAGTGCGTGTGTGTGAATGAGAAGCATCAGTTATACAGCACTTTGGATAAAGGTGCTATATAAATACAGACCATTTACCATTCATTGTGAAATGTACTTTTTTGTTCAGCTCTCAATTGAGCTAATTGGTAAACATATCATTCGTCTTTATGAGGAATGTTGGTGCCTTAAATAACACCTGTCTCGATGGGACTCTGAATCAGCAGAGGAAATATTTTTTTACTAAAACATAAAAACATTGGCCCGCTTATCATTGGAGCCCAGTGGCCAGTACACTCACAACCCATGTAGAGAATGTTCAGACGCTGAGTGAAGATTTCTGCAGTTAAAACAAGTTCCTTAGGAAAAGGCAGAGTCCATCCCATGCGTACGCCTAGATTCTCTCCAGATTTGTGCTTTTGTACTCTCCAGTCCATGTGGTCCCGTTGAACTTCTGCATCCTTGAAAAATGGTAGACCTTCAGCACTCATTCGCTGAACAGTCTCCCAAATGTTCCCATTATGGAAACGTTAAAAATCCATTCAGTTGCAAACTCGCCCATTGTTGGAAATCCCAATGCGACCCTCCAAATTTTAGAGCGTTCAGCTGCAAACTTGCCTGCCGGCTCTGTATCTGCAGTGTCTGCACTGCCACCAATCCCTTTAACAGCTCTCTTCACAGCCAGCCTAAAGAAACTCAAAACCCCAGACCCAAACATTAAGTAAAAGCCCAGACATGTGTAACAAAAAAATCCCACAAAGTAACAAACTCCAAGTCCAACCAAAAAAAAAAAAAAAAAAAAAAAAAAAAAAATGCACTTATGATGACAACTATGTTTAGAACAGCATTTCATGTGTATTTTGCTAGTTTCTGGTTGTGATGCTTTGACTTATTGTAGAACCTATGCACTTGTAAGTCGCTTTGGATTAAAAGCGTCTGCCAAATGACTAAAATGTAAATGTAAATGTAAAATGCAACCAATCACAAAACATAAAAACCAGGCATGGCCAGAAGGGTTAACCAAAGTTCAATCACACATTTGAAAAGAATAAAATAAACAATAAAATAAATGAACTCCTTAGATTCAGTTCAATTTAGAATCCCTTTTCTAAACGAGTTACAAACACATCAGAAAATATGTTTCATCTTCAAAAGAAATTAAACATTGTTTAAAATCCAGCGGCATAATATTTTTGGGAAGCATGGATATGAAAAGAGGATCTTACACTATGGATGTTCCCTTGCTTGGTGCAGTGAATTCCTGCCCTTGTTCTGCTGGAGCTCAGTGACTCTGGCAGTGGCATAGAGTGAGAACTTGAACACAACGTTTCACTTTCTCCAAACCGCCAATGTCACAGGCTTAGTCAGGCATGGTGACCCCCGCCATTTTGACATCTTGTTTAATCTTCTGCTTCTTTTAACTCATATGGGCCTTCCAACCTCTCCCTCCCTCTACACTCTCTCCCTCTCACCTTTTCTCCTCTTTCTTTCTGCCTGGCTTGGTGGTCCTTATATCCATTGAGATTATGAAAGCCTGTTTTGCGGTGCAAAGAGAACCCCCTTTGCTAAAAATACAGAAAAGGAGCCTACATTCCTAGAATTTCTCTCATCCATCATATAAGCACAAAATCCCTCTGTTTCTTTCCGGGGCTTGCTTTACAATCAGACGTGCTGTTGCTGCCCATTGTCAATGCAATTATTGTCAAAGGTCTGGCCATCTGCAGTGGTCAGATTGGAATGTCCCTATTAGTGTTGCCATTTTTGATTTGGAGAGTGACAGATGTTGTTAGGTTGGTTATTGTGGTGTTCTATATTAAGCTAATAATTGGAATTATGATTGGACATTTTCTCAGCAGATGCTTCATTATGGGCTATTGTTTGATTGTTCTTCATTGAATTATGGACAATGATAGAATATTACTTGTACATATTATAATTGTTCTGAAATGTACTGTGCATGTTTAATTCCATATCAGTCTAAAAAGCCATTCCAGAACAGCACATGTTATTGTTTTTATTTAACCTCTGCCTTGGATAAGGACCACAGATGCAATTGATGTTGAAAGTTGTTTTGTAGGTATACCTACTTTTTAGGTTCACCCTTTTTAGCAGTGTTAATTTATTTGTCAATCAAATTAATTTGCCATATGTGTAGTTTTTTTAATTGTTTTTTACATGTGCATTATTGCTGTGACGTGAGAGAGCCTTGTGCTGTATCCTGACCACTATGACCTGATGGAATTGTCTTCCCATTGTCTTTTCCCACAGGCTGAAGGAGCAGGAGAAAAGAGTGACCCACAATGCACTGCAGGCCCAAGTTTAGGGGGGTGGAGGGGGGTGGAGCGGTTACGTACAATTAAAAGCAGGACAAAAAATATCTGTCTGATTCGATCTAATAACTATATTCAGCAGAGATATATTTTTTACATTTTCTAACTTTCATTAGTTGGAACCAGGGGTGGCTCTAGAATGCATTGACAGGGTGGCCAAGTTAGGCTATTGGGAACATATCTGCCGGTCAAGTTTACATCTGTTGTGGATGTAAACAGGTGGTCACTGAAACAAACTGCATCTCAACTCTCTAAGCCTATGGTTTGCTAAGGCCTACACAACACATCAGAGCAAAAAGCTGTGAAAAGAGGCATGGTTTGGCATGTTTGCGGCTCACATAAGAGTAGGCTAGCAGGCTATGATAATGCATAGGCTCTGCTATTTGCAGATTTTACAAGTCGATTGTGGAGTTCGCTAGCCAGGTAACTACAATGGCTACAGTCAAAAACTGCAAAACTGCATCACACTGGTGCAAATGTTTTGACAGACCGAAGCTATGTATATATATTTTAAATACTTCAGAGGTTTTAGTTGTGTCAGTATACTATTAATTTAATTTAATTTAATCAAAATAATATAAATATTTTTGTCATTTTTCAGCATAATGCATGCACATCTCATGGGTTTTGTTACTTTACATTACATTATTGGCATTTGGCAGACGCTCTTATCCAGAGCGACATACAGTTGATTAGACTAAGCAGGAGACAATCCTCCCCTGGAGCAATGCGGGGTTAAGGGCCTTGCTCAAGGGCCCAACGGCTGTGCCGATCTTATTGTGGCTACACCGGGATTAGAACCACCAACCTTGTGTGTCCCAGTCATTTACCTTAACCACTATGCTACAGGCCGCCTTACAGTAACAACAGAGGAAAAAGATTGTTGTGCTGTGATTTTTCACCTCTGATATAATAGCATGTACCTCTCTGGGACTAACAGAATGTGATTTTATATTGTGTTCAAATGCATTGTTCCTTTTTCAGGATTAAAGATGTGATGTGTTTGACACTGAGGGAGTAAGGGAGTTGCAGGACCTAGAGGCCTGTTGTAGAGGCCAGCGGGGAGTGGGAGGGGGGTTGGTGGGGGGGACGGGGGAATGGGGGTCCAGGGGGAGATAGCCCAGCTGACAGTGGTGCTAGGGTTGGAAAGAAAAGACAGAAAACCCCAGGGGTGGGCACAGAGGTACACTGCTGACAGAACTGATAGTTATTGTTCAATGACATTCATTAGATGTTTCCCTTCGGTTTCATGTAAGATTGATTTCCCAGATGCTTAGCAAATACCTCAGAAGCCCTTGAGCTTATAGACTGGGACTGTTTTCTAGTGACAGTGAAAGAAAGACAGTGATAGAGAAGGAAGGATGGATAAGATGAACTGAAAGAAGCAGGAGAGAGATATTGGAACAAGGCAGAATGGTCTTAATAAATCAGAATATGTCCCTTGCAAGTCAGATCTATGTAGTATTTTAGGTTAGGCCTTTTAACTTACTGAACATACTGAATCATGCAATAGCACTAATATTCATTGACATATTGATTCCTTTTGTAACATTTATTTTGAACTTTTCATGCAATAACTTATTGTGAAAACACAATTATAATGCATCAGTTATAATGAATGCACATGAGGGCAAACAACAGAGAAAGGGCACACATTTGCATCGCCCAAATTTCACACATTAACGGTGGCACGGAAAGACATTCGACGTAACCGCATGAATTATTCATGGTCTTGGCATCCTAGTGGGTACGTCCTGTCTGCTGTGCATGTTACATGAACCATTATTGTCGAATTTATCCCGATTCTGTGTTTTTAACGCACTTCTCCGTGTTTAGCCTGTTTAATGCAATTTAACAATGTCGGGCCATCAGTTTCCGATTCATTAAGGGCCCACGTGTAGACGTGGCACTCAACAAGCAGCGTGTAACAGGATCGCAGTGCAGCTCCAGATGTGTACACGCTTATGATTAATTGGTTCACATCGTTTAATCGGTGCGGAACTTCACCAAAGACCTCTGACCATGTGAGACAGCAGCATGGAGATTAGGTACCATATGTCCTGCAGTATATGGGTCCTATTAGGCCTTTATTCAGGGCTGTGGTGAGAGAAATATTTATGTTCTGACTGTACAATTGAAAATAAAAATAATCAGCATTGTTTGAAGTAAAACAAAAGGGATATTGCAGTACTTTTTCATATTCCACATTGAATACTGTATTTGTTTATTTATATAAACTGTACTGTACAATTGTACTATACTTTTGTATACAGTATATGATTATTTGAAACTACTATGCATGTTATGATATAGTAAATTGTAATTTTGTGATTACAATTACATAAGTACACAAAATATGTATGATTGCTACAACTTAATGAAATGTGTTTTTTGTGGTCAGATCAGATTATTTATCCTGAGCAAATTCAGTTTCTGTTCAGCAACTGAATTTTTTTAGACCTCAATATATGTATATTGTTTGTGTAACCTTTACTATATGTTGGATATTGTTCACCAATTTCTAAAGTTCGGTTGGCGACAGTTTTGTTACCAGCATTAGTAACGCAAACTCACCTGGTTCCAAACACCAAGTTTGTTCACCATGTTCCGAACTATTGCAACTTTTATGACGAATAACTAAAAAGGTACTTCCAGATCAGCTTTGTTTTTTGGTGTGAGTAAAGTGTAATTCCTTCCGTTTTCCTAAAAACTTGGTACGAGTCACAAAAGCAATCCATTTCAGAATAACATTTCATGGTAATAGTGCTCCATTGTGACATTGTGGTGGGGAAGCTGTTGCTAATGAGAGACAATGAACCGGACAGGCTTACACTATATGATGGTGTTCGGACCCTCGTGAGCTAACATGGTCTTCCAAACATTGGGTCGTTGTGTAGTTTTTTGTTGTTTTCTCTATAATTATTGGTCCAATTCACATCAGTCAAAGTGTTTTAGTGTCTGGGATAGTCAAGAAGCAACCATAATCATAAACCACAATCCTCAGGAGATAAACTAGCATTGATCCTTGGGATGGAAGTGGCCACTTCCCTGTGTTCTGTCTGGAACGGGTCTGTATTCTCTGGATGAGACCACATATCCAGATTGGGACTGATAATGCAATAAACATGTCATGAGCAGCCTGTATAAATCTGAATGAAGTATTTGCTATTAAAATGTTTTGCTGAACCCGCATCTGACAATTAAACTTAAACACAAACCATACGTGAAAAAAACAATAAGATAATATTGACGTATAGATTTGTTGATACATGTTGATGGAGTCATGGGGCACACCTCCCTCAGTCAGGCACCGAGGGAGCTGTGGCAGCCAATGAAGCGTGCTGACCCAACTTGTCGCCCACTGACCTGTGAGGGGAAAATAATGAACTGTGAGTGTCTGTCATCGTAAGTGCTTCTGACAGGCTGGCTCTGGGCACATCTGTGTGAGCCGCACGGAGAGGCCTTTTGTTGTTTTCCCACTGGTGACTTTGCCCATCGCTGAGGGGATTGCTGGATGCAGCGTTCCCGAGACGTGTCCCCGCTTTTTTGAGGGGGGGAGCATCTGTCACTGGCCAAGCTGCCGTTTGTTCTAATGATGTACTTGGTGTTTCATTATTTAATCCCCCCTCCTCCTCCCCCTGTGCTCTAACAAATAAAGTGATACCGTTTTGAAACATGTCGTATCTCGATCGCACTGACGGAGAACAAAGAAGGATGCAGGCGTGGAAATGGCAGGGGGAAGCCTGTGTGCCCCCCGCTCCCCCTCCTGTTGAAAAACAAGCACGCTCCTGCTAATAGGTGTGGGGGTCACCATGGGAAAGTGGCGGGAAACATTTCCATGGTGACCCCCTGCAACCCTTCCAGAGACAGGTCAGGACAGCTCAACTCAGGGGGATCAGCACAGCCATTGTCTAGGGGCTTGTTAAAGTTTAAGAGATCATTAAACCTTGACACTGTTTCACAGAGGGTCCTCACATCCTCATAATTCCTCGTGATTATACTTTCATCATCGCCATTATACATCTCCCTCTGAATATTCTCCCCCAGGGAGGTCTCATATCTTCTCTATACCATTGAATATCTTGTTTTGTATTAAAAAGAAACGTATTTCCGATGGTTTATACTATACTATGGTTTATGTTAGTTTATACTAACATTTATTCAGTTGGTATAATAAATCAAAGCTGTGAGGAGAATGCCAAAACCCCTAATTGGACTGTGTGTTTGGATAATCTATTTACTACCTCTCAACCATCCCTTGAAAGTAGATAAACAAATCTCAGGGAGATGGACTTAGTGATTGTGTATTGATTTCAGACTAAAAGCCAAAGGGCTCCATAAAACTGAAGAGAGCAGTGATAGCAGATCATGTATATAGGTACAATACTGTCATGGGCACTGCTGCATCGTCAAACCCTTTGGAAAATTTGAAGTTCTCACTTTTAGATTAATTTCTTGGGGAGTCTTAAAATATGTGTTGGTGCTGCCCCAGCCCGTGACCCCCCACCTTCCTGTGAGGCTCCTCTCCTCACCCCACCCCCCCAAAAGCACACGTGGCCTATTGCAGTATTTATGAGCGTGCCTGACACTTCACTTTTTAGCTCCCTTTTCTACAAAATAATTTGGCTTCAATTATTCAGAGAGACTTGAGAGATAATGTTGTGCTGTCTCATCGCTTATTGATGAGGACTGTGAGGGTGCAGCTTTCCCTCCACTTTCAACAGTAACTTCAAACTCTTCACAAAACCCAATTTCAGCCAAAATGAAAAACACATTGTGCCTTCAGTAATATTTGATCTTACAGTCCATGAATTACCTTTTATTTACTGTGTAAATACTAAATAAACAGCTACAGTGCATATGTAATTATTAAGAAACAACATCAGTAAGTGCCATATGCAAGTACTATGTAAATACGTATTACTACGTTTCATTGTACTTACCTCTGAAATCAAGAGTTTACTTTTTTTTTCTTTGTTTTTTTTATTTATTTATTTTACTTCGGGGCATGAGAGACAAGGTGGTGTTCAGACAGTTGGATGAGGAATGAGAGTTGAACCTTTGCTCTTTCCAAAACTCAATAATCATTTCTCAGTGTAGTGTGATGGATTATTGTGTGTTGATCTTTTCTAAAACTGCCTCATCTGTACCCAGGTTGATGTTGCCATCGTACTCTTGAATCTGAAAAGCTATGAGAAATGAATGCCTGTGAATGCCTATATATTTACATATGGTTATAACCATAATCTAAACACTGTTTGATGTGACTGCCTGTATTTTAAAGTGGTAAATAAAGTGGTACATCAGTGGAATTCCTACTTTCAAAAGACATGAGATGCACAACATTCAACAGAGCACAGCTAAGTACAGTCACTGACTGATGCTGCTTATGTATGCAGTCATGTTAATCTCTGCAGAAGGCTGTGGAATTCCTGTACTGCTGGCTTTAGCAGGACTGCTTTCCTCTCTCAGCTCTGGCCTGCTCAGGGTTCCACAGAAATGGCCTACTCTGATCCCTCAGTATCTGCTCACGGTTCCCCAGAAATGGCAAACCCTGATCCCTCAGTATCTGCTCACGGTTCCCCAGAAATGGCCTACTCTGATCCCTCAGTATCTGCTCACGGCTTCCCAGAAATGGCCTACTCTGATCCCTCAGTATCTGCTCACGGCTCCCCAGAAATGGCAAACCCTGATCCCTCAGTATCTGCTCACAGTTCCCCAGAAATGGCCTACTCTGATCCCTCAGTATCTGCTCACGGTTCCCCAGAAATGGCCTACTCTGATCCCTCAGTATCTGCTCACGGCTCCCCAGAAATGGCCTACTCTGATCCTTCTGTACCGCAGGGGCTTGTGGTGCCCGGCTGGCTGAGAGAGACAGACGGGCATCATGGGAACAAGTTCCCAGCCTGGCTGGCTGGCTGGCTGGTGCAGTTGGGTCATGGGGGAGCTTGGTGGCTGGGGGTGAACTCTGTTACCTTGTACAGCACATTCCCCCAGCTCCCCGTTGCCCTACCAGCACTAGTGGAGCCATGCCAGCTCTCCCAGCTGCCTGGGACCAAGAGCTGGGCACACAGAATCAGCTAGACTGACTAGCGCAGTCCAGATTATGTGCATGTGTGTGCATACATGTGTTTGCTGGTGTCTGTACTCTGGGGTAAGCTGGCTGGTTTGTGTGGAGTGTTGTTTGGGGCAAGGATAATGGTTTTGGTGCAGGATGAAGGACGCTTATGTTGAAAAGGACATCATTCCTACAGTGAAAAATGGTGGTAGATCTTTGTTGTTGTGGGGTTGTTCTGCATGTACTATTCATGAAGCTGTTGTAAAGGTTAGTGAAATTATGAATCACATTTTCACCTGGTATCCACTTGCGGGGAAGCACTTGGTTAAATATTGATCAGTAAAGCAATGATTCCAAGCATACCTGAAAAATAGACAAAAAATGGACCTGGAAGTGACTGTTCTGTAATGTGCTGAGCTGTTTGAGTCTCCACACTTGAACTTGATTGAAAAAGGCAACTTGGCTGAACAAACTAGACTTGAACTAGACTGAAGAGTTCCTTTTGGCCTCCTCTTGCCATCACTCTGATCCAAGTAAATCTTAGACTCATCTGTCCACAAGACACTTATCCAGAGCTCTGCAGACTGCAGTCTGCAGTTTTGGTACTACCTAGCATATAGCAATAGTAGCCTGGCCATCCAGTTTCTGTGGCTAACTAGTGGTTTGCATCTTGCAGTATAGCCTTTGTAGTTCTGTTTATGATGTCTTCTGCAAACAGTAGTCTGACACATCCATGCTTGCCTCCAGAAGAGTGGATCTTGATTTTGGTAAGCCTGAGATTTTGCCTGTCTCTAACAGTTGTTTTTTTTCGTCATTTCTCGTAATGGCTTCCTTGAGTTTCACTCTGGTCATCGCGTTGACAAATTCCAATAACAGACTCCAAAGGCAATCAAAAGCCTACTGAAATCTCTTATACCTGCACTAAGGAAGTACTTGAACACACCTGACACAAACACCTGTGAAGTTATTTGATCCAAATGTCATGGCAGTCTAAAATGGGGATATAAAGGACTGTATGTATGTACAGTATGCATGTGCATATTAATATGACTGAGACATGAGCAGAGAGGTTAAACAGGAGCAGGAAAGCAGTCTGTGTTTGTGGGGACGCTGGCCGCTCACCACCTGAGCTGTTTCTGCTCACTGGGTTTGCTGCAGAACCACGGGCTGTCCTGCCCCGCTCAGGCAGGGTGGCAGCTGTGGCCTGTTGCAGTCATCACAGCTGCTACCTATTGTCTATTTTTTGGGCTATATCACAGCCTGGCTGTTAAGCCTCTGGAGACGGACTTGTTCTCCTCAGCTGGAATGGTTCAATAAAAGGTGGTTAGTTAGGATTAGTGTTATTGTGTCGTGTTCTCTTATCCAACTGCCACCTGACATGGCCCCAGCACCCCAGTAAAAAAATGTTTTTAATTAATGATATGAAAAAATGATTTGCCTAACCATTTGAGTGCCAATTCAGTGCATGCATTTAGCTTTCTATTCCTGAGCAGGTAGCTTTGTTACTGCATTGTCACGGCAGAACTGTCTTATCCCGCACACATCACATGTCCGTGTCTTTCTGTGGAACTACCACAGTTCACAGCCCCCTCGGCCACAAGGACAGGTCATGCAATACTGTTTTCTTCAGTCACAAGCACTGGTCAGGAAGGCAGTCAGTTCTTGGCAAGAGTGAAGCACAATGCAAATGTAGTAACGTTCTTTAGTGACAGACAATTAAGCATTGTGCACAAAAGTGGTGCCAAATGTGCTTCATTTACCACACAGTCTCTTTATTGCAACTTAATTACATTTTAAAGTTCATCATCAAATCGAGGAGCTTCATGGCGAAAATCGTCTCAGGAAAAAAGCGGAAGACAGCACATGTAATTGAATAATAGTCATCAGCAATGATACTTAAAAACAATAATGATTGTTATCATGTGGGTTTCTGTTAATGGGCTTCATGATTGGTTTTAATTGTATTCCACACTTCTAGTTTCATTTCCCAGTAAATTATATCAGAAGCTGCCAAGGCTGGTAAAGCTCACACAATTATAGCCATCACAAAGGACAGCAATTATTATTAAATGTGTGTGTTTTTTTCAGTTATTAGAGGGCTAGCATGGGGGATAGACAACCGTTGTTGTTGTTGTTTTTTTTCTTCTGGGTTGAATTTTACTTTTCCGTAGGTGTAGATATAATACTTTATTCCTTTATTCCTAACTGTTGTGATATTGTATTGTTCTTAATGTTATGGGGTGCCCACAGCCGGTTTGCACTGTAGTTCTGGCCATTGTAATGGAGTATGGAGGGACACTTCTGTTAGGTCAATCTGTACAAGCCTTTATCAAAGTTATTCATTATAACTGTCCATTGTAAAAGAGTATGGCTGTCAGGAGCCATGGTGAGGGTTGGTGTGGAGTAGCCAAGGTGCAGTGGGTCTTCAGTCTGCATTCTGATGGCCAATGTCTGTTCTGACTGCCATGGGAGGGCAGGTCATTCCACCTATGAAGGGACAACAGACACGCTGCAGAGGCAGGTGGCCAGTGAGGAGAGAGTTGTAGTAGTCCAGGCTGGAGAGGACTGGGTTGGGTAGGTGGTGAGGAACTCTTGTTGGTGGTGGAACTAGCTCTTGCACACCTAGCTCACCAAGTTGTTGGCACTGTCATTTCACCCAAGGTGAGAGAGAGGTTAGTGTGCCACGATGAGCTTCAGACTCTGCTTGTCCATCCAGCCTAAGATGTCATTCAGGCAGGCTGAGATGCATTCAGAGACTTTGCAGAGAGGTCAGGTTGAAGAATGAGTGAGTATCTTCAGCGTAGCAATGATGTGACAAACCGCGAGCAGCTATGATAGAACCAGAGAGGAACACCTGCCGAGAAGCTACGGGCGGTTGATACTGTGCCACTCCGACTGTAAAGGAACATACACCAACATTGGACGCATTCCAGACATTATTGTCATATTGAAAGTTACTGGCAATGTCTTGCTTTATTTATTCATAGAAGGCACACTTAAAAATGTAGCATCCAGTTTGGTGGATGTAAATTTATTCTGCGTCATGTGTCATTTTGTCTTAGACTGGAGTATTGCAATGTGTTCTCCAAACATGAGCAGTAGCACATATAATCTAAGGGCTTATTTCCCAAGTTGAATCTGAACATGACAAACCAATTAAAGAGGGTTTTTTGGAAGATGGCTGAAAACACTGCAGGGCCTGTAAGTGGGCTGTAATTAAGATGGGAGCCAGGAGCCACAGTGGGCCAGGAGCTGAGGGAATGGCAGTTGGTCTCCTGGTCTTGCCCTCAGCAGTCTAACAATCTCACTAGCAGTCTTCTGCAATGACCCTGCACGCACAAAATGTCCACCTGCAATGACTCTCACATATGAATCACACCCACATTCGGGATCCTTTTTGGACAATATCACACAAAACACAGAGCAGAATGCTAGTATTTGAAAACCCAAAATTAGAAGGCAAGCATCTGTAAAATGGCCAGTCTTAAGGTTCCTGAGACCCCAACTCAGGCTCTTTGATCTGGGCTTGAATGTCAACGTGGGCATCCCCCCCCCCCCCCCAATCCCAGCATTTTCTACTCGAGTGGCGCCGGAGTTGGGCCACACATCCGCAGGATGGAGGAGGTCTTTGTGGGAGGAGAAGGTCTCGGCCCGCACCCTCACGCACTCTATCGCCAACGGTGCCTCGCCCCACGCTGGAGCCAGAGCTAGTGAAGCAAGCGAGACATGCTCAGTGGCATTTTCCAAATGTGGCCCAGCTGGAGGGCTCTGCCTGAGTGCTGTACCCTCTGGGGGGGGGCACTTTATTCAGGCTGGGGATAGTGATCCATCACCCCTCTCCAGAGCCTCCCCCCTGCAATAACAGACATCCCCCTCAAATTCCATGCCCGCGTAGCCTTAATAGCCTCAGCGGTGGAAGATCTGAAGCACGTCGCTGTCACAGTGGTATAGCTCCGATCTGAATGCATATGAGGGAGATGTGCTTAATTTCCATCATCCGACTGCGCGATGCCCTTTCTTTTAAGGACTGTCACTGTCTCTCTAATGGCGTTTCTGTCACATCTTTAAAGGTAGCAAATGAAGCTTATTAGAGGGGTGGGGATAATTGACTTTGCGATATCATTTGATGGTGCCCGTACTGTCAGAGTTCTGTATCTTGGAAAAATGAATTTCTTTTGAAGTCTAATAATCTGATCTCTCCCTGGGAAAGCGATGTTTTCAGAAAGCGCACTTTCATTGTTCCTGACCTGCAGTCTCATTGCACTCGGCGTATTGCAGTCGCATTCTTAAACCTTTTGCAGCTCACCTACCCTTTTACACAAACGTATGAATAGGTACATTATAATGGGGAAAACACATGTATAACTAACCTAGGGTCTTTGATATATTCGACAACAGTGAATTCCAAGACTTCAAAACCTACAATCCTTGGCCCTCAATATTACAGCCCCAATTACTGCACTGAAATGACAACACAAAGAGAAGACATTTCTTTATATGTGATATGTGGATTTAATTACTTAAATGCATTATATTGTATTGTATTGTATTATATTGTAAAACCATGTTGTAAATACCGACACGTTTCAGCTTACTTAGCCTGTATCAGAGTATGACACAACATGTGTAGGCCTTGCTGGTGTTTTTAAGCTACAAGTAATTAGCAGGATCAATTGATATCCAGTTGGAAGGTAATTAAGTAAGCATTCTTTATTCAGGCCACAAGCCTGTCCACTAAATGGCAGTTAGGGAAACGCTCCTAATAGTATTTAATATCTATACCAGAGTGCCTTGAGTCATTTTTCACTACTAAGCAATTGAGTTGACCATCCTCAAAGACCACCTTTTGTTACAGAACTCCTTTTGTTCCAGTTTTGTTGAGACTAATGCTTACATCCTATCAGCATTTGACCTTTAATTTGACTCACAATAAAGCAAATGTTTTTTTCCCCCTTGAAAATCAGTTTCTGTATAAAAAAAAAAAACAGCTTGAAAAAATGCAGAGTCAGTCGTAGCCTGGGTATTATGCACAGTGTCCTCTGTAGTGATGATACACATGGCCCCTGCCCTGGACCAAGTCAACCAAAACAAAAGCTAGAAATCCATTCTCCCATGACTAGTTTACCACCGGGTTCATCCAGGGCAAAGTGCCATCATGTGTAAAGGATGAACTGCAGTAAACCGGGGCATAAAGCACATTAATAATGTAACAGGCAGTGTAAGAGCACATATATCAGCCTGTATAGTATGACTAAGAAAATCTGCATGTAATGCACTGGCACATCACACCAGAGAGCATATTATGGAGAGTATTTTAAAACAACCGCTAGTGAGGTTCACGATCAATAGCAAGAACAAAAGTACACAGAGTGACTCCAAGACAAATTGTACATTGACGTTCAATTTGGAGCATTTTTAGTGCAGGGTTATGTCCAATGTGGACATATGTTTTCCGTTTTTTTTCTTATCAAATCATCTTTAAACCCATGGAAGACAACTTGTTCGGAAAGCTGTCTTGAGAATGGACAGTCATCACTTGACACTGATTACAGCTGATCATTGTGTATGCAGGGGATTCAGCTTCTGAACTTGATGTGAGACACAGTCCATGCTAAATGCCTTCGAGATTCAGAACACAGAAACACACTCCATGCTAGTCACTTGCATTCTCTAATGAAAACACTCTGCACTAATTTAACCTAAAAAATAATTGAGCTATCCACAAAATTAGTAGTCCCTTGAAAGTAAAAAATGATCAAATTATCAAATAGTAATTATCAAATAGTAATTATGGGAAAGTTTTAAGTTTGTTTGTTTGGTCACTGAATGCTTCACAGAACATGTTTTCAGAGGTTATTTGATGGATAATTTAAAAATGTACAGAGGCTTAATAATTTAGGAATAATTTAGGATTTGTCTCCTCATAATTACTCAATGTACCACTTTGTTTACTAGAATAATTCTGCATGAATTATAATAAACTCCTACTGACAGGCACCAGAAATAATGACTTTTCAGGGGGGCTTTTAAGATTGCTTAAAAAGCAATAATTATAAACACAGTAATTATGTAGCATTTTTGAATAATTGGGTGACTATTAGCATTTTCACATTTTAAACACAAAGCAGTCTTAAAAACACATTTCCATAAGTTCTATCTAGTTGTTTCCGTGCTGTTACTGTGTGGAAGAGCTAACGTCTTACCTCAACTCAGAATATGCATAATTTGTAGCAGTACTATAGCTATAATATATATATATATATATAGCTGGGTGAATTTTTGGGGGGAATTTAGTCTAACATTCATTATAATTAATCAACATGAAGAATGATGTGTCATCAAAGTACAGTACCTCACACACATGAACAATTTAATGTTGGGATAATTCTATGCCAGTTGAAAGCGTTTAGCCAAAGCTCTCAAGATATTTTTTGAAATAATAAAAATGTTCCAGTATATTATTTTCAAGAATTTCCAAATACTGTCTAAATGAACATGGAAGATAACCTACCCGGAAACTGCTGCTCTGAACCTGAAATAATCAATCTATCAAACAAACATTAATGCATTCACTATGTGCCCACTGGTAGCTAGAGCTATGTTGTGCTAAACTATGGTTATTCTGGGGTTCTCAAAAAGTTTCCTCTAGTTTCCTATAGTTTATGAACAGTGCCTTTTCAAAACTACAGATTTCAGGTTGAAAAGGTCCCAAAGTGTTTGTCTTGTCTTGTTATTTGTTGTGTGGATACATTTCCACAATCACCGTGTTTATTACTTTATTTCTGTATCATTTTATCTGCAATGTCTTGTCTTCATAATTATTTGTAATTGGCTGAATGTAAAGCACTTTGAGCTTTTATGAGATTTTATGAATGAAATGTGATAAATAAATAAAGCTTTATTATTATTATTATTATTATTATTATTATTATTATTATTATTAAATTATTATTATTATTATTATTATTATTATTACTTGTCGTCTTCACATGTCGCCCATCAATCCAAAGAATGTGGCCCATAGATTATTTAGTACCTAAAGCAGAAGCAGTAACATACTCGATTTGTTTCTCTCAATGTGCGCTCTAAACATGCCCCGCATGAGAGCAGTGAAGCAAAGAAGCGTGAAATCACACGGTTTCATTCGCTCGCGCCAGAGTCAGAACGAGATGACTTCTGTCAGGAACAATCTGCCACGGATCTCTCCGTCTTTATCTTGCGACCACCGGAGCGGCTTGTCCGGTCCATAACCCAAGGTGCCGGGATCCTCCGACCTCCGCCCTGTCATATGGCATTTGCGTTCGGACCGCTACCTGCGCGGACGGAGCGGAGTGCGGGCAAGGCACCCGCGGGCGAGAGGCCGCTCACGTCCTCGCCGTAATTAGCCACAGCGGCGAGGAGGCAACGGGAGTAATGTGCTAAGACAGGAGTTTTTTCACTTGAGAGAGAAATGAAAGACTCCCTGATGGCTGTGTGAGAGAGCTTGTCTCGGTTCACATGAGCCCGATCATGTATAACCGCAAAAAACATGTACACCATTACTATTGTAAATATTGTTTGTGCATATAGTGGACATCGTGAGGGGTATAGTATTTCTCTAATCATTTTTTCTCATCAGTCTGTTTGATTGATATTTTTTCATCAAGTTACATGGCCTCTAGTGATGTTTGTATTTGTTTATTTATTGCAGATGACATCGTGGCGCATTTATAACAAAATGTGGACCACCATCATCACAGTCAGGGAATTCCTACCTGCACAATAACGATCATTCGGTATATTCAAATAATGCAATATTTTTGACATTTAAAAAAAAAAATGTTTACTATATGTAATATAATGCAATACTATAGTTTTATGTAAAATAATTTCATATAAATAACACAAAATGTTTTCAGTGTGAAGATGGGTAGGTCAATGTGTGCAGTTTGTGTTTTTGCCAGTAGAGGGCCCACAAAACGTTTTAACATTAGAACAGGTCAGTATTTTTCTTTCTGTTCACCTTCATTTTATATATATAAATAGAATTGGAAATGTTTTAATTAGACTCATAATTATACAATAATTGTACTGGTGGTTTGCAACATTCCATATGAGTATATTACAATATGCATTTATTTTTCTTCACAATATGTATCACAACAGATAACCTGCTTGCTCATTAGACTTAATAAGTAGCCTTAGGGGTTTGATGCGTTGTGTGTTCAGAGATGATCTTCTGTGTACCACTATTGTAATCATAATGGCTATTTACGTTACTGTCACCTTCCTGTCAGCTTCGACCAGTCTGGCCCTTCTCCGTTCATCCCTGGCCCATTCTCCTATCAACAAGGCATTTACATTTCTTTTTTTCCTCCAGTATATACAGTATACTGGTTATTTCGATTGATTCCACTCGGTGTAATTATTTTAGTAATATTTGAATCAACAAATGTTGGTGCATTTCAAAAACCTATTCCTTTTTTGTTGTGTCTTGTGCTTTCTGCTTTCCTATATTGAAGAATTCATTATAAAAATGGACGGTAAAAAAAGAAACGGATTCCTTCATCATCTAATGAATGTAGAAATGAAAGTGGAGTAAAGGGCACGTGCCGCGGGTGATTAGTGAAAGCTTGTGAAACTCAGAACACGGCGAGCTGGCCTTCATCTCGCAGCGCCACAGCGTGCGGTGTCATGTGACCACAGCGTGCGGTGTCATGTGACCACAGCGTGCGGTGTCATGTGACCACAGCGTGCGGTGTCATGTGACCACAGCTCGTTCGGAGGTCACGGACAGCGCAGGCAGCTGTGGCGGACAGGTTGCGGTCTGACCGCGGGCGGAATCCCCGGTGCGGTTCTGCGGTGCGGTCCGGGGCGAGGTGGGTGGAACGCGTGCGGCAAAGTCATCTGTTCGCTGATGAGGTGACCAAGGGCCCCCTGGGGCAGGGGAAAGGACAGGAACACCCCCTCCCCCTCCCCTACTGGCTCTGACCAGCCTGTACCAACGTGTTCAGCCCAGGGGGGGGAGGAGGGAGGTCTGTGGGCCTAGAAGTACAGAGAAAGCCAGAAAAATACAAATCTCTTGTTTTATTTTATTTATGTTTTTTTATTCTGTGGCTTTGGAGACACATCTCGGTTCATATTGTGGACCTCCTTCAATAAGGCATGCAATTAGCTGACAAATTGATCTTCAGCTTCGTATAAAGAAGCTAGTTCGCCAATGGAGCAACCAGTACAGTAATATATTCATAGCCCATGACACTAATTTGTGAGTTAATCTGAATAATCAGCTTCACACTGTTTTGATGTTGCGCAGTCATTATTGATTTATCGTGGTGAGTATGCTCATCTGGTATGATACCCTGTATCGTAATATGGCACACAGGACTGAACTATTCAGTTTATAATGGAGTACGTAAAACACACACTATCGCGTCAATATAGGTCATTGTATAATGCAAAAAGAAAAGGCATGCCTACGTTATTCGATTAGTTGTTGACAACAGAATTTTATTACACTCTTCATTTAATTGTAATGTCTGAATACTGTTGTTATACTCTTCTTTGCCAGCTTTTTTTAACACACAAAAAGATTTGTCTCTTCGTTCCATTTTTTTCCCTATTTTTACATTCTCCTGTCTTTCTCTTCCTTTAATTCTCTCTCTTTGTCTTGCCTTCTTTCTCTGTGACTTTTCCTTCCCTCTTTTACCCTTTTATTTGTTTGCTGTAAAGAAAGAAAAGTTTCAGCTTTTAGGAGCTGTACTGTGGTGGGTGTGGATGCGTTGGGGTCAGGGCGGGGGGGGGGGGGGGGGGGGGCGTTGTTCTTGGCGTCCGTCGTCTCTGGCGGTCTCGCTGATGGAGGTGCGGCGGGAGAGAGATCGGAGCCCTCCTTTGCATAAAAGCTAATGGCGCCGCTGGAAATGCAAATGGAGGCACGTGGGCCTGCGTCTCGCTCTGGAGCCCGGGGCCCGGGGCCCGGCGCCTGACAGCAATCATCCCAGCAGGGAGGCTCCATCGGATGCGGCCCTCCGATTACATTTGTGTTCAACACGGGCTCATTTAAATGTCAGCCTTGATGGAGCGCCACGCGCAGCGGGAGGCGGGCGAGGAAATAAACAGACACGAGCGAGGGGGACGGACCCTCCGAAAAAAGCCCTGATCTAATGAGCCCAAATTACCTTTTAATTACCCAATTCTTTGGACTTTCATAATTGTTTTGGTCACACAACAAACTTGAGGCCTGTAATTTAAAAGCTATTTCAGTAGGAGGAATATGACGGAGGCGAAAAACAATTATGTCAAACTCTTTTGTTATTAGAATGTTAAAGAGCATCTGGGATATTTGGTTTAAGTGCTCGCCTCGCGTTAAGGAATTGTTAATGTTGGCCAAGAAGAGATGCTATGTCAGCATGCTAATCGTTTACTGAGATAAGGGAGCGGGGGCACCCGATGGTGCAGTGTATGAGGTCTCACTCATCTATATTATAGATTCAGTAGCGTTAGTGCACAGTATGTGGATTATACATGCACTGGAGGCCTTTATATCTGACCTGCAGTACACCGGCGCCTTTGTCAGCCCTTATTTGAGGCTCCATTTAGATAACCTGGAGTCCCTTCTATTTCTCTTCAATTATTCATGTGCCCCCTCCTGAATCTTTCATTCCATCTTCTCCTGTAGGTCCTAGAACCTAGATGATGAACTTCCGGGAAATCCGTCTTCAGCCGGCCACTGTTCACCCCGGAATGTGCCCCCGATGTTGCTATGGCCATCATACTTTCCATTTTCCCCCCTAAATTCAGAAAACGGGTAGGTTATCAGTCACAGTCATCCGTACGTCCCCTGACGCTGCGGTCTGGCAGCCCACTCTAACGCCCACATAGCTGGCATCAGCTGCACCGGGCTCGT
The DNA here is from genome assembly GCF_963514075.1 of Conger conger. Taxonomy (NCBI): domain Eukaryota; kingdom Metazoa; phylum Chordata; class Actinopteri; order Anguilliformes; family Congridae; genus Conger; species Conger conger. Next base: position 56,463,313 of record NC_083765.1, read on the forward strand.
GTTGCTAATGGCAGGGGCAGACGTGGGAGAGTTAGCCATCTGAGATGCCCTGACACTGGGGCAGAGCGGTGTCCTGGGGATGCGTGGCGTAGCGTAGTGTAGCTCGCGGCTATCAAAAGAGTGCCCCCTAGTGGAGGGAAGAGAATGTCCTGACAGAGACAAAACATACCTTGGATACACATTATTATTTGCTACCAGTGAATGGCTATGGCAATGATTTTGTGATATGGTTTAGGAGCTCTCTTGTTTAGCAGCATTAATCCAGTGTTTTTGGTGATCCCTCAAAGACTCCACACAGCTGTGTGCCTTGAGGCACACGGGGGGTGTAGTGGATGTCTGCATGAAAACCGCGATGCTACCGGGGGTTGTCTGTCAATGTCAGCTGTACGTTCAATCAAAGGCAGGCAGGGGAAATTACGATGACAGCATCATTTGTACAGAGTGTGGTCTCCACCTAGTGGGCAGTGTCTACATCCACACAGCCTGACACTGTCTACAACTGACCCTCGCGTAGGCGGCGTCTGTTACCGGGCGACAGCCCTGTCACTCACCCCGCTTCCTTCCCGCCAAGCAAGCGAGTGAGTGATTGGCAGACCGCGGAGCAGAAGAATGGGGTTTTTTTTCAATTGTGTTTTAAAGGCCTTGGAGAAGCGTTGTCAGCGACCCCTCCCCCGTTCGGCATCAGGGGGTGACGCCTGTCGGTGTGAGTCAAGTGAGCAGTCCGTGACATGGTCTGGGGGTCTCTGTGGGGGTAGCGTGAGAGACATGGGGGGGCCACGGGGGGCCGGGGGGGCAGGGGGGGCCGGGGGGGGTCTCTCGCCTCACAGTACTCCAGCCCTGAGGTCAGCTGCAGACCCCATCTGTGGACCCTGCTTGGTCCATGCAGTCCAACACCTCTGTGACACTATGGGGCAATTTGTGACAGAGAGAGCCACTGTAGTGCCACTCTCGCAAGTTCACACTCTAGTGCTTGCTCTCGGCTGTTTGTTCCAGTTTGTGATTAAGGCATTTGCTTACCTGCCACTGCCTACAGTAGCTTTAAGAAAAACAGAGGCAGGGGGAGCAATTGCCTTTGACTTTGCAAGAGAGACTGGATTACAGGGAGAAGGCTGCTCATGTTACAGAGGCCTACATGCTAGTCTGTCCTCTCGCAAATTAAAGGATGATAAAGATGTCTTACATTCTCAACTGCGTGCTCTAAATTGGGGTGAAAACGTGTTACAAAAATGCATCCACAGAGTATTTGCGACACTTATAGCAGACCTTCACCCATACAATGATTTTTTTTAACAGAGCATTAGTATCTCCACCAATAATATGGTGAAAAAAAAAAAAGTGACTGTTACACATCACCAAATGAAGTCCAATCCAAGTCCAATTGTCCAGTTGTGGGCAATGCAGTTGCATGTTTCTAAAGCAGTACACAGCAAGTGAAATATCTAGATAACCGATATATGTTGTTGTTTTTTTAAAGTGGAGTAATCTATAAAATTCACAAATATCATAGTAGGGTGAAAATCCATAAAGGGTCATAGTGGAAGATTTGTTGACTAGAAACAGCATCGGGTCACATTGGCATGTGACTGCCACAGTCTGACACTGGCAGTGTGAGTGCCATGCCCAGGTCAGGACTCTGAAAATCCACAACATTGTCATTTATAATTCAAATGAAGAGCAGTCGCTCTTATTTGACAGCGTTCTTTGGCCAATCCTATAGAGACCTACAAACGGTAAGAGAGCGCTTCCTTCTCGGTTATCAGGGCGGTTTAAACGGAAGTCACGCGTCGACTGCCAGAAGCAATCCCTGCGTCATTAGCATGCACGGCGGCGCCATTCCCACTGTAAAACGCCGGCAGGTTAATGAGGGGAGTCAGTTTTTTGATGACAGCAATCACTGTTTACAAGACGATGCACGTTAATCAGCCTCTCGGATGACGCCAGAGCAGGTGCTAAACATTATTACAGTTGTTGAAAAAACTGTATTGAGTCATCGGCTTGCGTGTTTCACACGTCTAGTCACATGTCACGTCTAGAATATCGTGCAAGAGAATATTAGCATATTATACATTACGTTTGTATTACATTTTTATGACTAAGATTAGTGTTTTTTATGACAAAGTGAATTATATGTCCATCCCAGCAAAAACAAATCAAGTCTTAGTTGCTGCTAAACTGGGGAAAAAAGGGCCTGTGGTTTAAGTCATTGTGAATTCTCCACAGAGAAACCAGCCTGGTCAACAATATTCAATAAAAGACAAATCTCTTTAAAAGACTGTTTCCTGAGCAATGAGAAAGGAATATTAACAGAGATGAAAGTTTATTTTTCTCACTGTTGTAGAACCTGCTATGTCCTCAAGAGGGCAATGCGGTGCTCTCTTCCCGAAACCAATCAATAGCGCTTCTCTGATATGGCACTGATGCAGACATTGAAATCCATTTCATTAGGATGTTGTTTGAGGAATGGGTAGAATGATGGGTAGAAATTATTATTGTCCTTTTTCAATGTTGATTTATTATTTATCTTCTTGGTCCATGCCCTGGTATGGACATAAATAGTCCTGTATGATAATACTCTGAAACTCTCCAGCCTGAAACACTTGATAGTGTTCCCATTTTATTTCTAAACCCCTAGAACCCCTCTCAAACTCCAGCTTTGCATTGAAATTAAATTATTTCAATAAGTTGATTTAATCAGTTAAGTTAATCAGTAGGCACACATGCAGTACCGTACATACAGTGCCCTTCAGTGCCCTCCATAATGTTTGGGACAAAGACATATTTGGCTCTGTACACCACAATTTCAGATAAAAAAACAATACAATAAGTTATTACTTACTAATTGAACAAACAGATTGTGTTTGTTCAATATTGTTACTTAAATGAAGATCAGACCATATTTTAAGACAAATGTATATATAAGTGCAGGTAATTCTAAAGGGTTCACTTACTTTTTCTTGCCACTATAGTTTATTTATAGTCCCTCCCCCTCCATTTCAGGGCACCATAAGTTCACAGGTGGTTCTAATCAGGGGTGAACAGCTGCTTCCTTTGCGCAGATATGAGATTAAGTTGTAGTCTTGATTCTAGGCTTTTGTTCGTCTTTGGAGTCTGTTATTGGTATTTGTCAGCATCAGGAACAGAGCTGTGCCAATAAAGGTCTGATGTAGGTCAAACCTTAGACTTACAAAAAAACAATTGTTTGGAACATCATTACGAAGAAAGAGAGCACGTGAGCTCAGTAATCCAAAAGGGCAAGGCAAGACCTCTAGTCAGGCGACCAAAGGATTGTCACCACAATGAAGAAAAACCCAAACACCTGTCTGACATATCAGAGACACTCTTCAGGAATCAGGGGTGGGTGTGTCCACAGAACACTTCACAAACAGAATTACAGAGGCTACACTGCACGATACAAAGATTGCAAAGCCCCTACAGAGACCCCCAGCAGCTGAATTAATTCTTCAAGTTTACAGAGGCATCTTAATGTATCTGCTCAAGTTGAACCAAGTGCTCTCATTGGACTGCACTTCCTTCTACAGCAAGACAATGATCCCAAACATACTGCTAAAGCTACAGAGGAGTTTTTCAAGGTGAAATCAGGAAAATTACTTACTGGCTAAGTCACCTGAATCCAACTAACAATGGGTTTCATATGCTGAAGAACATATGCTGAATACTTAAGGCAACTAGCACCTGAAACAAGCAGGAGCAACAAGCAGCAGGTGGCTTAATCACTAGAGAACATACTCAGCACCTGGTGATGGCTATGGGTCACAGTCATTGGAGGAGTATGAAACAAGGTACTAAGCATGACTTTTCATTTACAGTCATGTACATGTAATATGTCCCAAACATTATGGTGCTGGTGAAACCAAAGTGCAGTTCCCTTCAATAAGATTGGAGAATCTGTTCAAAGAATCTAAGAATGGTTCATCAGCATGTTTGCATAAATCAATTTATTGAGAGGTCTTGTGGTGGAGCCTAATGTAATTTTGTATACATTTCAAGTTTTTTTTATTCATTACTGATTATACATTTGAGTGTGCATGCATGTGCCTATGCACATATTTTTTGTTTTGTTTTGGCCATTCACACATTTAATCTAATAGGCATGTCTTATTTTGTTTTGGGCATACATTCTCACTAGTCTACACCAGGTATTGTTTTTCATATTTAGGTATAGAGCATTGCAGCAAAGGTAGACATAATGGGCCTCATTTATCATATGTGAACCAAACATATTTGACCGTAAATCATTCACAAATGCATGTACACAAATAATGTGGTATTTATCAAATAATTAGCACAGGACAGTGAAAACTCCTGGGTAATTCCAGACAGCAAAGTCTCTTAAAATTTTATCTTTAACTTTGCCTCCAGTTTAATGTCAAACCATTTTTATTTTAGCTGTTTCAAAGTACATCTATCTATGTTTAGATGTTAGTTTGGCACATTGAAATTGGCTACTTATCAGAAGCTCAAACAGTTACAGTGATGACACTCAAAATAGCATATTTTCTAATGTTTTCTTTATACAGCTGGTTCTGTGGGTCATAGCTATAGCTCTTTATATTTTTCCACCAAGGCAATCGGCTTTTCCTGGTCCACTTTTGAACAGAGTAAATAACGAACAATAAAGGAGAACTGTTAAGTCCTACATTTATTTATTTATTTTTCTCACATTTTAATCTTTGTTGAAAGCAGCCGTAGCACACACAGTCATATAATTACAAAAATAACACCTTAAGAAAGACCCTGAATAGAATACCTTCACAGTATAACAGTATACTATTTCAAAGACAGGCACTCTGGTAGTTTCTTGATGGGTACAGTATTGAACATTTATAAAACATTCTCAGGCCGACTCAAAATGCAATTTAATATTAATAGAATTAGTGCTTTTAAGACCTATACGCATTGCTATGTGTGTGTGCGTGTGTGTGTGTTTGTGCGTGAGTGTGCATGCACGTGTGCATGTTGAAGTCATTAATAATCCATTAGTCATTGCCATTGAAATTCCACTTTTCTTTGGTTATTGCTTTTTTACTTTCTACATGTTTCTTAAATACAAATTTAGTCCTTGACAGGAGGAGCAATATTTTGAAGACCTATTTAATGTGAAGCAATACAGCAGAGTGCTTAACCTTCACCATTTTGTTCCACATTGTTGATGTGCTTCTGGGAATGAGAAAACTGTAGCTTTCCACTGTTTATACAGGTTTCATATACTTCATTAAAGAAAACTTCCTATGAGGCATTGTTTCTATGGAAACATATTCATAGATAGCAACATTAGCATAAGGCAACATGCTAATGTTGCTATCTTGTGGTCTCTGTGTTATTTGATTGACAATATTTGAGTCTTCATTGTGTTCTTTTTATCATCTTTTGATCAGATATGTCAAGGTACTAATTGTTTTCCAAGTCTGTTTAACAAGACTAGGTGGATGTACAGTACAGTCCAGTACAGGAATGTTTATTCATGGGGCTGTGGCGATAACAGCTGGTATTTCAGCCCTGCTAGGAATGAACGCCGGCGAGACGCTGGTGTTTCTGCAACGTACCGTGATCATAGAGCCACACTCCAAGCAGGGTGCGGTACACCACGACAGTGCAACTCATCAGTGTCCTGACCTGTCTCCTCGTTATGGAGCAGCACACGATGAGTCGACGCATTTCTTCTAGGTGTGATTTCACTGCTGTGTTTTACATCGCCTTGACTTCATTCTCATCTGTCGCTGGGTGTATACTGTACACCGGGCAATGTTAATTGGATGTAGACTTACAGACGACTGTTAGTTGGGGATAATTTTATTGTTCCCTTCAGATCTGCAGATCATGTGGTTGGAGGGTACTGCTAAATCACACAAGGCCTCACATATAGAAGTAGTAGTATCTATTTCAAATGGCCCTGGATTCAGCCTCCCGTCTGACCACCTCCCCCCCACGACTCCTCTCCTAAAATGCTTCACCCGCCATGTGGAGACGGACATATTGCATAAGTTGCGGGAAGGTTCTCTGCTCATTTTGAGTGCCTCTCTCCAGACCATGCAGAAAAGGGACTGTGAGTTTATGCCAGAACACCACCTGGAAGCACACACACACATATGCACACACACAAATACACTCAGGCACACAAACACACACACACACACACACACACACACACATACACACACACTCCCAGGCAAGACGCAAGTCAACGTCATAGTTAATCGGATGCATGACAGTTAATCAATTTGCCTAAATAGAAAAACTGTGTAGGACATTATAATTGCATTGTTTATTTGTCCGTGCAGAGTATTACGTAGCATTATGAATACATGGCATATCCGACAAGTACGTGCACCTGGTTGTCAGTGTAAAGCGATGCTGTGTCTGAAAATCCAATCATCGACAACAAAACAAACTCCCAGTCGTACGCTAAGAGGCTTTTAGAAGGGTTCCATGCGGCTCGGAAACTGTTGGACTTTCCAGACCGCCGTCGGATTGGTGAAAAGATCGGGGCGCCCGCGTAGCCATTAGCAGCGCACTGAAGGGGTTCCCCACTGCCGCGCAGTCATTCTGGGGCTCGCTGACCCGTGTGCTGTCAGCGCAGCTGTTTGCGGGGAGAGCCAGAGGGAAGGGCTTGGTCGAGCGGCGGGGGACCGAATGTTCACTGGCCAGGAAATGGACTCTGCTTTATCCCTGTGTTCGGCTGCCAACATCACGCCTGCGCTGTCACCAAAGCAGCCTCTTCAAAAGAACTGATTTTCTGCCCTCCCCGCCCCCCACCCCCCAAATTCAAATAAAAAAAAGTACATGCCATGCGGCTTGTGGTTCTGGGGTATTGAGTGGGTATCCAGAAAAGTGCACGTACTGAGACTTGCCAAGCATGCAAAAGCACACCAACTGTGGCTGTCATCGGGCATATGGACTCAGTCACGTTCGGTTCTTTGCAGTGACAAGGCTCGGACAAGAAAAGATGTGCGTTCAAATGAACTCTCAAAAAGAAGTGGTCGTATAATTTCTTTATCACAATGTGTAAATTGTTAATATATTGGATTAGTAAATAGTGAGGATGTGAGCCACATTTTACTTTAGATTCGTATGGACATTCCGTTTTGGTCATTCACAGTTTTGTCTAATGATAATGGTTTGGAATGTACCCTATTTGCTTATTGCAAATATTCAGACAAACATTCAGGGAAGTATATAGATTTAAACATTCTTTTAGGAATTAAATTAAAAATATTATGTATTTATTATGATTTTAAATTGAAATGAATGAAATTAAATATCATTTGTAAGTAATTGAAATGCTAAAATACTGATCCAGGAAAATAACTAATTTTCTGAATTATTTGCAAGCACATTCCAACAGCGACACTATTTGAAAACTTTGCTTGCTATTCATTTGTGGAGAACCACTGAATAATGTCAATAAAAAAAATATATATAATTTTAACTTCAAGCAATATTTAATATTTTAAATAACATTTGTTTTGTGATTTATTTAAAAACCTTTCACATATCATTTGTTTTATTGTGATACATATTTGAATATTATTAGGTGTATGGATAGCATTGGTTGAGAATATGTGAATATTTGAAGAGCTAGTATTCACAAATTAAATTTGAAATGCCAGTTTTTGGCCCAAGGCTGGTCTAGCTTTTATAAATGCACCATTTCAAATTCACCACATGAATGGACCTTAGAAAGTGGATTTATAAGTGTTTTCTCTGTCCAGTTAAATGCTTTCTCCCGATTGCATTTTCTCAAAGAATCACCCTTCAGACAGATAAAAGGAAGCTAATTAAAATGTTGTGGAAGGTCTCTGGGATAGTGTATCCATTTAATGCACTGATGCAATGGTGCAACCCATAGTGAAAGATTAATGCAAATTATGAACATTAAGGACTGCGTTTTTTTTGTTGTTTTTTTTATATATATTTTTTTACAAATTTTACATATTTCTTAATTTTAATAAGTATAAATGTTCTGTACTTATGGGGATGATGTCAGGGTTAACTAATTTGGATATAAATCAAACTACACTTAGAGGCTTTTCAGCCTTTTTGTATAATTTAAAAAAAAATCCAGAACACTGGAGAAAGTATACTATGTATCTATGTATAGGCTTTGTAATTTATATGGAATCACACTTACCAAAATAGCAGAAACATACATGTTTTAGGCATCACAGCACATGAGATGGGGTGGGCGCAGAGGCAGAACGACATAGAAAAAGCCTGCTTATTATGTCTCTGTTTCTGTTCATTTTACTTTTTTCTCACTCACTCATTTGCTTGCTTGTATCCTTGCTTGGTTACTTACTTACTCAATTGCTTCCTTACTTATTTTTATTTTTGTTGTATTGGCCACGGATGAGTGGAAGGTGGTCCCAAAACATTTAATGGACAAGCTCATACTAAGCCCCAGATATGAGCCAGGAGCCTGCTACGGGCAAGTGCATGCAATGATAATATGACCAGCAGGGGGAGGCAGAGTGCTTCTGGCCAGCTGCAGTCAATACTGCAGTGCTTCAATGCACCATATCGATGGCAGTACAGCAAATAATAGATCACACTGTTGCTATCACTAGTATGTTTAAATTCATGGTTTATGCTACACACATGCAGAAATGGTATACATTTTCTTTCAAGAAATTTGATTTCTAAATGTTTTTTGGGGCCAGGAGACAAACCGTATTAAAACCTAATACTTTTTCTCCTCACCAGTTAGTTGGCCACAGCTAAAAATTTAGTTTTCTTAGTAAACTTGGTAAACTTAGTAAAATCCATTGAATCATTAATAAAGCATAGTACTTTGCATATGTTGGAAAATAGTTTATATTAATAACAATATTATTTGTTAGTTTACAGTATTTCTGTGCATATTTGTCAACTGTGACAATAATTATGGAGCCCACTGTATATAGAAATCCTTAAACCAAAATGAAGCAGTGATGTCAAGGATTGGGATTTTGCATCTGGCCTTGAGTCTGGGCTGGTGAACCTAAATTGTAGGCAGACTACTGCATACAGTAATATGCTCAGTAATGTAGCAATATCAGTGCACTAAGGTCACTCTCGGCACTATAACAGTGCTATAGGTTGATAGCTATGACCTGGGTTTCAAGTTTGTCAGGTCACGTGAAGCCAGTCAATACTGAGCGAACTCCATTTATCTCTTTTTCACCACTGCTAACAACAAGGCGCTATAAAGCATGTTTCAGGGCCACGCTGTAGGAGTCCTGCTCTCTAAGCCATGATTGATTGGCTGTCTGCTTCCCCCCCCGGGGTGGACTGACAAGCGTTAGTGGGAGAGGATGAAGATGAGGTCAGCTAATAAGATGGTCCACTGGAGGCACGGAGACACCTGTTCCCTTTCGACGGCTCTGCTGTAATCTCTCAGCCATGCCTGTCACGCGTGTGTAACCATGTTCTACACCTTCATTGTGAAGTGTCAATTCAGAAAACAAACATAAATCTGCCTTTTTGGTCGGCGGTCGAGGTCAGAGTTAGCAACCAATAATACAAAAAGATGCCTTGTGTGATGTGTGATTAATATATTGGTGACAGTCTTTAAAGAATAACAGCTGTACAAACAACTTAACGGCCACAATTCTTACATTTAAATGCTCAAATTTACATTTTGCCATTGAAATTAAGGCCTTTGAAATGAATCCATTTACGAATGTATGGGATTTAGACTATTGTTTAGCTGCATTTACACCAAAATTAATTAAGTATAGGCTGTTGGTGCTATTGTACTTCTGAAGGGTGCTTGAATTCTATCTAGCTGTAGAAAAAAAGACAAGCTTTTTTCATCAGTGCTGTTACTGCATTCAGCAGGGTTTGTGCCTGTGCAGTTCTGGACACAGGTACAAACTATGAATGCGCTCAAAACTAGTTTCACTTGAAGTAACTCCACCTCAATGTAATTTTAACCATAAGATGGTCGGACATTGTGAAGCAGTCATTTTCGAAACTTCCCTAGTCATTTCCTCTGGCCCCAGGGTGAGACAGGGAATGAGGATGAGGTGCTCCTCTCTCTCTGGAGCTGACAGGACAGGATCACCGGTCCACAGCCAGGGACCTGTTCCATCAGCCATTCCTCATTAATGTCACACCACTTCTGCTGTGTGAAAAAATAATCCAACTTACACTGCAAGGAACAAAATATCATACATTTTATGCAAGGTCTTCCATTTCAGGTCCAGAAACATAGGCTACAAGACGCAATCATCCTGTTGAAATGAATTGCGTTCAAGGGTCTCATCACTGCACCAACACCGAGTTGTATCACCTATTTTTGTCACACAGCCCAGCTCTGGAGAATTAAAGACATTAAGGACCACATTAAACAAAATCTTATAGCCTCCCTGTTGGGTGGTACACTACATATGAGGGGAAGATTTAATGTGTTCTTGTGCGGTACTAATACAATAATATCATTTATTTGTATTGTTATTATTTTATCTTTCCACTAACAGTGTCACTCCCATGTCTTTTGCGCAGTGGCTGGAATGTAGAAAAGATATTTGGGTGAGACCGATTCCACTGCCCTGCTGCTGAAAGCGTTCTTAGCTGTGTGTATTTCGATTCATTTCGATTGGAAAAGCAGACTGCCCTTTGCAGAGCGTGCCTTCGAGCTGTCTACGGATAAAACTGCTTGATTTCTGCCGCAGCTCGAACCTGAGCTCACAAAGCAGAGATCAGTTAAAAGGATATAAGCTCTCAGTAGCCTAGTAAAATGCAATTAATCAGTTTATTGGCATCCAGCTCATTGTAGTGATGGAACATACGTAGGTCCCCTCCCTCCCTCACCTTTGTGGCAAACTATTGACCGTTTAACTGACGGCGCAGAGTGTCCATTTACTTGTGAGTCATGACCTCCCTGCCTCAATCCACACAGGTGCTGGAATAGGCCCCATCAGTATTGGCAGCGGTTCTTAGGCGCCCCGTCCTTTCACAGGACGGAAAATAGATCCTCTGCCTGGCACGCTCAAGCACCCTGACCCAGCCAATGATGGAGTGAGTCCTTGGGCCTTGCGGGCAGATGTCCAATTACAGACGTTTATGAGAAATTGAGGAGTGGAGAGGCCCCTCCCCTCCCTGCTGTTAACAGGTTCAGAAGATTTAGATCTGAGCGCTGACCCCGCCCCCGTCATGGTTGTGTAATGTATTCGTCTCTTCTGTGGCCAGCCGGAGCAGGAGCCGGGGGTCAGGGGTCATCGCTTCATCTATCGACTGTTTGTACCACTGTCATCTCCACAGCCAGATACTATAAGTTTTATACAAGGCCAGAAAGAGCGAGGGAGGGAGAGGGAGAGAGAGATAGAGAGGGAGGGACAGGGGAGGAGAGAGTGGGGGAGGGATGGAGGGAGAAAGAGAGAGAGATGAAGAGATGGAGGGAGAGAGAGAGGGAGAGGGAGAGTCCGCTGACTGTCCTGCAGACATTACTGGCTGGCTGCCATGGCTTCACCTGAAGATGTATTGCTGATTACTTGTACCTCTGTCATGTGAGATATTAATTTATGAATGTTAATCACCATAATCTTCTCCTTTTAATTAGGCAGAATAGTGCCATGAGTGAGCCTCACCAGCTGCTTAAAGAATTATGGGTAATTATGGCCACCATTTATGGATTTAGAGATGTTAATGGGAAGATTAGACTTTGCAGGGAGGACAGAAGTTTGATCTATTGGAAGATCTGAGAGTGGTCATTCATGGAAAAAAAAAAAAGAAATATGTTGCATTTCTTGCACTGATGTTGCCTCTGTATTGTGGTGCAACATTTCCCTTCTTACCCATTATCACAATCTAATTTGTTTGAAATAATCTCTTTATGTAAGATCTGGCCTTCAGTCTTACTGCTAAGACTGTAAATGTATTACTTTTGTTATAATTCAGAACTATCATATATTCTTTTAGATTAATTTAAAACTACTAAAGATCCAAAGGCTTTCTTTTAACTCTATTGTTTCTTTTAGTCGATTTAACTCATTATTTAGGAACATTATTATATTATTATACATTATTATATACACTCACCAAGCACTTTATCAGGTATTTATTAGACTTATTTTTTAGACTTCTACTGCTGTAGCCTATCCACTTAGAGTTATGATGTGTTGTGTGTTCAGTGATGCTCTTCTGCATACCACTGCTGTAATGTGTGGTTACTTGCGTCACCTTCCTGTCACCTTTGACCAGTCTGACCATTCTCCTCTGACGACTCTCATTAACAACTGTCTGCAAAACTGTTGCTCATTGGATTTTGAGAGTTTTTAATTTTTTTTTCTCCATTCTTTGCAAACTCTAGACACTAGTGTGTGTGAAAATCCCAGGAGATCAGCAGTTTTTGAGATACTCAAACCACCCTGTCTGCCACCAACAATCATTCCATGGTCAAAATCACTGAGATCACATTTTATTCCCATTCTGATGGTTGATGTGAACATGAACTGAAGCTCCTAACCCTTATCTGCATGATTGTATGCATTGCACTGCTGGCTGATTAGATAATCGCCTGAATAAGTAGGTGTAATAAAGTTAAAATGTTCCTAATAAAGTGCAAAGGGAGTGTATATATAAAGTGAAAGTACTCAAAATTGCAGTTTTCTTTTACATTTTCATCATTCTCTAAAGATTAATGAAATGTGTCATTGAAACAAGCACAATAAAGGTAAGCATTTAAAGGTTATGTGCCACCGTGCAGATGGTTAAATAAAAAAACCGTTTGAAATGCACCACTTTCCCATTTCACACACATTTCTGTTCCCATGCAGGTCAAGCTAGCTACCACCAGGGGGCATAAACTTCACAGTTTCACAGCAGATATGAACCACAGAGTACATTGAGGGGAGACGTTAGCCTGGTTATGATTTCAGTTGCCTGAGAAAAGCAAAGCACATTTTAGCGTATGGATACTTGAGAAAAGTTCAACTTGGAGGATTTAGGCTGCATGTTCATTGCACACTGAGAGAAAAATAATTTTGTTCCAGACAGAAGCAGACTCCCACAACCAAGCAAGGTGGAAGAGAGCATTACAATACTGATTGTCAGGTAGACGAGCCTCTCTGGCTACTGCCTGGTTTAGTGATGCATGGGATTCAGTATTTGCCCAGTAGGCCCTCTGGTATCTGCCAAAGCACCATGATTGCGTTTTCTCTAATGAGCTCTCCCTCTCTCAACACAATATCATTCCTTCTCGGCACAGCCGGCTGCAAATGCAGCCCTCTGGCTAGAGTTCACGCTTGACACAAACATGGAAAAAGCAGCGCTGGGCGCGCTAAGCGTTAACGGCACAATAGCGTATTTTTGTGAATGTCTGCTTTCTCTGGGGTGCTCTCCCTTGGCCCGAGGAAGTGATCTACAATACATCTGTGGGATGTCGAAGAGGGGACTCCTGGACTCCAGTTAATTAACCACATCAGTTTCTTAATGTGATCAATTTTAATTAAAGTGCATTTTAATTGGGAAACGGAGGAGGTCTGCGGAGAGCAGATGCTAATTCCGCCAAGCGCATGTGCGATCGGAACGCCTGCTTCTCTCTTCAGATTTCCTGCTGTCTAATTAATATGGATAGAGCATTAAGCCTTTTGGACTCTTGTGGTTTTCATTTCATGACTATTAATGATTTTAATGAACTGGACTAATTCTGTAGATTTCACCGCCATGATTTAAAGTGCTAACCTGTGCTTTTTTCGGCTTGTAAGTGGCTTCAAGGTGCTAGAACATGAAATTGATTAGTTCCGCAGGTTGATTTTACCTCAGAATATATGCGTGCACAGTGGGTGAACAAAAATACACTGAACCACAGATGTGAATTAACTTCACATGCGGTCGTGAGCCACCCCACAAGGCCAGGATGGTATGTACTGTACTGTATGTTCCATATAGTCTATCTGCATTTGTGCAAGGGAAGCATCAGCCTTCAAAAACAACGGCAATCTACTCATCAAACTGGTATAAAATGTAGTCTCCATCATCATCCCAGAATAGTCCAAATGCTTGATCTGCTGTATTAAGTCAGTGATACAGTACGGATAATACTATTGTCTTGTTCCTCAAACCTTTTGACTACTTGTGCTTTGCGGATAGGAAGATTGTCATATTGAACATAGGCTGCTGTGGCGAGGGTGTGGTTTGCGGGAAGAAAGCAGGGCAATCTGAGGACCACGCCTACTGGTTAAGTTGCCACACACCTGGGCTACGTTGTCAGTCCAGGCTTTTAAAATGTGTGCTTCTTTTCACAGTGGGTGCCTGAGACCGGGGGACTGTCGTCATATGAGAGAACTGCTCGTAGTGAGCGAGCTGTCCTGAAGTCAAAGCTATTGGTTTACTTTGCCTTTATTATTTTAGTTTGTTACTTTTACCCAGATCCCGTGGGGGTGAAGGGAGAAGGCTTTTTGTTCGTTTACCAGTTAGACGCTCTCTCGCTCTCTCTCTCCTCCCCAGTCCTGTGAAATAAGTAAAATGTCGGTGCAATCCGGAAATTTCCATATCGCCCTGTGTCCAGGTCGTCTGTCCTCTGAGGGGTGCGTCACAGCACGTGTGACAGGTGCTTACCAGGATGCGCACGTACCAGCAAATACAAATGTGCATTCTGAGGGTTTGAGTGCGCACAAACCGTTCCAGGACAATGGAATCACCCCATTATGGAATTGCAAGCACCCCTCACTGTTGTGTAGACAATTTTTGTATTATTCACCAGCTATATGTGTGTGTTTGTGTGCATGCATGTGTGTCTCCTGCATTTGAAGCGTCGACAGAATAGTTTAGTAAAACAAGTATAAAATGTGTTTTTATACTATTAAAAGAATAACACTGAATCGTTCATGTCCCTGTTGACAAGGACTATAATGACAAATGAGTGTTTTGTTGGCTTTAATAGGGAAACAACCTTGACTCAAGGATTTCAACCTGACATGTGTCAAAATTTCACAAATAGCTAAAGTACATGTATCCTTTTAATTCATTTTGAATCATCTTGCTACTGTTCTCTATTTTTACAAAAGTACTGAAAGCATCTGAATGACGTTTTGAACAAGAATAATATAATTCCTGTCTCTATAGTTCTCTATAGAATCTCAGTAAAATGGAAACGGAATTTTAAGTGTATACTCAACACAATGCAGAAAATGTCATTATGTGGACTTGGACATGCACAATAAAATCTAAGGTTACATTTCACTCATACATTGTTGAAAATGAGCAAAAACAACTCTCTGTTGTGCTTTATTTTAAAGTCATAGACAAGGACATAGATGTGATTGCAACTTTTAGGGGGACAAAAAGGCGTCTTGCTCAGGGACACTTCAACACACCCTGGGCGGGTATCATACCAGTAACCCTCCAACTGCCAGACGACTGCATTTGCCTACTGAGCTAATGTCACCCCCACAGTACAAAATGATTGAAAACCAAACGCCCCCCAGATCTACGTCCATAACATTGCCCATATATTGCTATTTTAGGTGAATATTAAGCACATATACAATACATTATTTCATACACTCCTTAAGACATCTATCATTGATACACTGCAATATACAGTAGATGTTCAGTTACACTGCTCTCTGGGTGTATAGATGCGCTATGCGTACCCATGTCAGCCAACTGGAAAGCAAAGTTGAGCAACTTACTGTAGCTACACTCTCAGAAATAAAGTGACAGTGGAGGTACATTTTTGTTCTTCTGTACCCTGAAAATACAGTAATGTTATTTGGGTACAAATGAGTACTTTTTAATTATAATAATTCTTTGCACCTCTAGGGTACCGCTCCAGCGACAAGCATTTGTACCATTTTGGGCTATTTTTGTACCTTTATTTCTGCAGACTGTATGCTGTTGCACCCATCCTACTTCACTTCTACTGTAGATTTGGGCTACAGCCGGCCATATGAATTGAGCTCAATGAATTACCAACTTTGCTGATCCAGGACTGTCTAGAGAGTATGTGATTTTTCAGCAACTACAATGGGTTAAAAGAGAAGGAAGATCGTGTCATGATGGCTCTACTTCATTTTAATATTCCAGGGTGCAATGTGTTAAAGATCCATCGTGGCATGTTGGAGTACTTCATGCTACATCTTGTCTGGGAGAGGGTGATAGGATCCTCCTTCACCCCTTCTGTGTCTCTTCCTACACAGTATGGTAATGTCTTTCACAGTTATCAGCTCCATGCTGTATTTCCATATACGGCATAATATAAAAGATGCACCGCACTGCATTAAACATTAAAATGCGTATTCTTGACATAAAGATATGAAATTTGGTGCTACACATTCATGAGATTTCAATTAATTGCACCCAGGATTATAAAACTCTACTCTAAAAGTATGTAAAAGTAATTTACGCTCTGGAAACAGTGACACCTACAGCGAGGTCCATAATGACATATTTCGATCTGTACTCCTACTTTTTTTTAAGATTCAGACATTTTGGTTTCACAAAACTTCAATTTCAGAGAGCCATAATATTTTGGACAATTGCATCACAGGTGTTTCTGATTAGTCAGGTGTGTTCAACTGCCATCATAGTGCAGGTATTGGAGAACTTTCAGTATCTAGTCTTTATTGTAGGCCTTTGGTTGCCTTTGGAGGCAACCAATTACCAGATTACCAGAGTAGAGCTAATGAAAGTCAAGGAAGCCATTATGCAGCTGAGAGATAAGAGTAAGAAAAAACAGTCCAAACATAGGCCAAACATTGGGCCTAGTAAAAAAAAAAGTGCTGTAATTTTTACATGGTGAACCCGAAATATATAAAAATACCTTAAACCACATGTGAATTGCTTGAATACAATTGGGGAATATAGAGGCAAATCAAGAAAAATATATATGTCTGTGTCCCAAACATTATGGAGCTCACTGTAGATTACTGTAATAATGGCAAAATTTGGGCTACATTCTTGGAACTTATTGGTGGTTAATTTCAGGGAGCACCTGAAAACTTACTTGGCCAAAATTAATTTGACATTTCAGTTATGGAAATGTTAATCTAATTCCAGACCTTTGTGTGTGCACTTAGCAGTACTGTACATGTGTATGGCATGAATTAGTCTGAATGTCAGTTCCCTCAATCATATATTTTTTCCTTTGAAATATGTGTTGCACAAACAATTATATCCCTCCTTATATTACCTCAGTACTGGAATACACAATTACATGAGAAGCACTTTCACTGTCTTTAGCTTAATTACGAAGACCACAGTTCAACATTTTAGTTATTGTGCAAAGTACCCCATTGTAAATAATGCTAGAAATGTTGTACATTTTAAAATAGTATTGGTTTTCATTTAATGTTAGGTTAAAAATAAGACAAATGCACATTAATCTCATTCAGTTTTTGAAATGTATCTCAAACATAATTTTAAGTCATAAGAAGGAACACTACAGGATCAGTAAAAATGTATTCAAATTGCTTATTCTATTTTAGGAAGAATGGCCATTGGTCAATGGTGGTCATTTATGTTTGTTATATCAGGA